>NC_091543.1:7527500-7835000 GCF_030788295.1 Drosophila virilis
TATTAGTCAGTGCTGCACAACATTTTATTTGCTTTTTTGCTTACAAGGAAGTTGCCAGATATGGAAAATAGAAGATTTTCTACCCTTTAAGGAGCAATATTAATCTAGCATTTCGTAATTTCGACCACACTTAATCTAACTAACTAACTAACTTCACAGAGGTTTAACATTGGATCGGAGGAGTATATAGTACGTGACCAACTTTTTTTTGTTTCCCTAGATATATAGAAAAATATACGCATCGGACTAGTATGACAAATAGGCAGAATCGCTACTCTGTTCCACATTTCAACTAGTAAATAATAATATTCGACATTCTTTCAAGTTTTTTTCGAAATGAATCGACTTTTTATTTATAGACAAATTTGGTAAGGTCGCAAAAGGTTAAAGATCTTTTAAAAATTCATAATTTCTTGCAATAAATTAAATCAACTTTTATTATCTTTGCCTTTTTTTTCGGTTCTTGTATACAAAATTATTGAATTTAACAACTTGTTTCACAAGTTTTCAAAACATTTCATTCATATTTATATCTCTGACAGGCACTCGTATATATATGTATATATATATATATATATATATATATACATGTGTGTGTGTGTGTGTATTCACATCTGTGTTGTGCGTGACTAAAACTGAAATCAGCCGTTGCTATCGCTCGTTAGGCTGATAAGCCCGCTTTTATCAGCTGAATAACTTAAGAATTTAAGAGTTCCTTATCAGCACAACAAAACAAAAAAAAAACAAAAAAAAAAAAAAAAACAAAGCAAAAAAATATAACCGTAACTCTTAAATTGAAGTCTCAAATTAGCCGAATAACCATTTCACTCTCTCTCTCTCTCGCTCGCTCGCTCTCTCTCTCACTCACTCGCAGGCTCATTTATCAAGCATTTGAGGTATTCCCAGTTGCCCGCAGCAGCTTTACAGCGATATTTACGCGTGTTGCCTACGTGAAAAACAGAAAACAGAAATCAGAAGCAGCAGCAAGAAGTAGAGTCGCAGTCGCAGCGGCAGCGGCGGCGGCGGCGGCGGCGGCAGCAGCAAAATATATAACAGAAAGCAGCAGAAGCAGAAGCCGAAGCAGAAACGGCAGAAAAAGCTCTCGGCCGGTGTCGACAAACTGGAAACAGAAAACTGAAACTTGGCAACAGCGCGCGGTCACATGTTTTGCTGTCGCTGCTGCTGCTGCTGCTGCTGCTGTTGTTGTTGTTGTTGTTGGTCAGCAACATTTTTGTTGTTGTAATGTTTAATGAAAGCAATTAAACTGCACAGCCACAAATAAATAAAAACAATAACAATTAACAGCTGGCAAAAGGCAACAACAATTCATATTGCACACACACACACACACACACACACACAGCTGCGCGTAACTGGCAACTTAGTAAATTAAATTCACACTATGAAAATTGCACAGAAATTGAATTGAATTTAAGCAAACGGCAAAAACTCTCAAACCCACACACACACACACACACACATGTATATATAAACGAAAATTAAGCACAAATTCCACAAACAAGCAAAAAAAAAAAACAAAAAAAAAAACCAGCCAAGCGTCGCAACGACCAAAAGCCAGGCAAAGGCAGCGACGTCGGCAGCAATCAAAATATAGTCAAAGGCAACAACAAGCGGTATGCAACGTTGCCGCACTTCACACAAAGCAAAAGACAGAAAAAATAACAAGAAACAAAAAACCTTAAGCACGCGTAAGATTAAAGCAGCGACGCCGGCAGCGACGCAACCGTCGCGCCAGCCAAATGCGCTGTTGACAATTTTCAGCAGCAGCAGCAGCAGCAGCGCAAACAAATTAATAAAAATAACAACACACGCACGCACACCACCAACAGCAACGGCAACGGCAACAACAACAACTACAACAAAAACAACTCAACGGCAGACGACGACAATATGAAAAAGAGGCTTAAAACTATACGTAAAAAGAAACAAGCAAAGCAGCGCAGCCAGCATCGATGCCAACAGCGTTATAATAATAATAATAATAATAATAGCATAAAAAGAAATTATAAAAAAAAAAAACACCAACTCGAAGCAAAAGCAAAACAACGAACGAAGAAAAAATGATGCCGCTGCTGCCATGGCACATCTGCCCAGAGCGTGAGAGCGAGACAGCAAGCGCTGTGCGCAAAGCAAACGATTTCGAGTAGAAGAGAGACACAGAAAAACAGAGTGAGAGAGAGAGAGAGAGAGAGAGAGGGCAACGAGCAACCAACCGACCGACCGACCGACCGACCAACCGACTGTCAGTTAGTCGCTCGGTCGGTCGGTCGTTATCGTCACATAAGGGGAGGGCAGCGGGTGAGCTGTGGGCCACTGTTGAGGTTGAGCAAAAACAGAGAGCAACAACGCGGGAACTTGAACACACATACAGACACATAGCATATATACACACGCACATACACACACATATATATATATATATATATGTATGTATATAATTTATATACCAGGCACACACATACATATATAATATATATGTACACGTATATTATATATATACCATCATACAAATGCAAAGAAAACAGCGGGCAGGCAGCGATGTTGCTGCGCAGCAACGTTGTACGATGTTGTTCGTGTATTGGTTATGCGGCGCGCGGGTGACGCAACAGCAAGTGCAAGGCGGCGGGCAGGCAGCGCCGTTGGCAACTGAATACGAACGCACACTCATGCACCACAGCAAGTCACACACACACACACACACACACACACACACACACAAATACGAGCGCAAAAGGCAAGCAAAACTCGCAACGTCATAACGAGTCGAGCGACAAAACGAACGAACAAACGAACGAGCGAACGAACAAACGAACGACCGACCGACCGACCGTCAGACAGCCAGCCAGACCGAACGTGCGACCGACTAACTGACTGACAGACAGACAGACAGCCAGCCAGACAAACCGAGCGACAATCAGTCGGTGAGTCGTGCATAGTGACGTGCACAAAAATCCCCCGAGCAGCGCAGCTAGCGCTGTATTTGTATGCTTGCTTGTGTGGCGGCTGCCGCTGTATATATATATATATATATATATATATGTCTGTGTGTGTGTGTGTGTGTGTGTATGCATACATGTGTACATACATATATATGAAAAATGATAGGAGACGTAGAAGCAAACGAGTCTAACGAGTAAAACGTAGCAATAAACACACGGTTGATGGCAGCGGGACGGCAGGGGATGTGCGGGTGTGCAAGGTGAAACGTAAAAAAATACCGTGTGTAAGAAGAAGCAAACAAACACACACGCACACACAACACACACACACACAAGGAGACCGTATAATAATAATAATTGTGGAGCATTGGCGCGCTGGCATAAAGTCCACACAACACACACACACACACACACACACACACATGCACACCTTTCGCCTGTGTGCTTTGTGTGGGCGGCAGCGCAGGCGACGACGACGGCAACAGCAGCAGCAGCAGCGCCAGCCACAAATATGTACAGTAAAATATTCACAACGCCAAAAACGAAAAGGCAAATAAAACGAATTGAAATGAAAAAAAGTAAAACGAAAAAGAAAAAAAAATAAATAAAAATAAAAATAAAGCTAAACGAAACGAAACGAAAAGAAAAAAAAAAAAATCACGAGTAGGCCGAAAGCAATTTATTTGAGATAGCGCCCCTGCCTGCACTGTGCTGCCAGTGTCGATGTTCTGCCCGCTGCCCGCTGCTCGCTGCCCGCTGCCCGCTGCTCGCTGCCTGCTTGGGCTGTTGTTGTTTGGCTGCTTTTTGCTCTGCCGCCGCGCTGCTACTGTGGAGTAAAGTAAAGTATTGATTTTTCGTTCGAGCTTTAATTTAGTGCGCCAGCTTTTATTTCATTTTTATTTTTTGTTATGCCTGTGCGTGTGTGTGTGTGTGTGTGTGTGTGCGTTGTTTTTGTTGCGTGTGTTTTTATCAGTTATTACACTAGTTGTTTTTGTTTTCATTGTTGTTGTTGTTGTTGTTGTTGTTGCTGCTGCTGCTGCTGTTGGCTTTTGTGCATATTTCATGATTTTTGTTGCTGTTGTACAAAAATAAGCGCATGTGAACGCGACGCAGGGAAAACGTGTTTTTTTTTTTCAATCAGAAAATGTGTCGTAGGTTTGGCGTGTGCGTGTGTGCGTGTGTGTGTGTGTGTGTGTGTGTGCGTGTGTTTTTGTAGCTTTCACAACACAACGCAACACAAGATTCGCTGGCCGCAGTAACCGCCGCTCTTCAACCACCTCATCCACCACTTTATCATCATCGCCATCTCCTCCATTACCATCATCATCATCATCATGATCATCATCTTCTGCAGCTGCTTCTTCCTTCTGCGAAATGCAACAGTAAGCAGCAACAACAACAACAACAACAACAACAAATGGCAAAACGCATATGCCGCACACATGTGCACCCTCTGCTCGTATGTGTAGGCGTGTGCAGAGCACAGGAGGTGGCCAGTGGGGCGGAGTGGGGGTTGTGTGGGAGCTTATGGGCCAGGCGCTGAGGGACGCATGGTTTTAACGAGGGTTGTTGCAACCCACACACACACACACACGCACAAGCTCCCACGCACGCACACATGTTGCCGGGCAACCTAATGCTAGCTAAAATGTTTCTATTGTACAACAAGAGGAAGCACAACAACAACAGCAACAACAAGAAGAAGAAGAAGAAGAGCGTGGCATAGCTGCCGTATAGTCATATAGCCCGATATTTCTCACCATTTCCCATTTCCCATTTCCCATTTCCCATTTCCCGTTTCCCTCAATATCTCTCTTAATCCTCCTTCCGAGACTCGCAACTATTTTAATATTTCTCGCATGAATCATTGGAATTTCGCAAGCGAATTTGGAAAATTTAACAATTTATCAAGAATTAGGTGAAAGATAGAGAAGTGGCAGTCGGGTAGAGAGGCAGGGAGAGAGACTATGAGAAGGTTCCAGTTGATGTAGCCTGAATCTAAATGCATACGAATGCAGCTTTTGCGGAATTGCAATAAATTAAATAATGGACAACATCCCGCACATCAACAGATGTACATGATGCATATATATATATATATAAATATAGACTGGAAATCGGAACATTACAGAAACAATACAGAAATAGCTTTAAGCATCAAAAACAAATATAATATAGAACATAAATAGATATAGGTCCCAAAAATTGATTTGTATATCTCTGAAAAGGAGATATCTCCGAGAAGATATCTTCGAGAAGGAGATATAGACGAGAAGGAGATATCTCCAAGACGATATCTCTGAGAAGAAGATATCTTCGAGAAGGAGATATCTCCAAGAAGATATCTCCGAGAAGAAGATATAGACGAGAAGGAGCTATGTCCGAAAAGCAGAAGAAGATATCTTCAAGGCGGAGATATTGTCTAGAAGAAGATATCTTCGAGCAGGAGATATCTCCGAGACGATATCTTCGAGCAGGAGATACAGACGAGAAGGAGATATCTCCAAGAAGATATCTCTGAGATGAAGATATCTTCGAGGAGATATATCCAAGAAGATATCTCTGAGAAGAAGATATCTTCGAGAAGGATATATCTCCAAGAAGATATCTTCGAGAAGTAGATATAGACGAGAAGGAGATATGTCCGAGAAGCAGAAGGAGATGTCTCCGAGAAGATATCTTTGAAAAGGAGAAATCTCCGAGAGAAAGATATGTTCGAGAAGGAGATATGTCCGGGCAGAAGATATCGCCTAGATATACATATATATATATACATAATGTATATGCTTTATCATTAACAATATATACAGCTATATCCGTGAATGTATACCTAATTTATCGAAAATGTAAAAGACATATATAGACATATATAGTATTTTATTAATAGATACGTCTATGTATTATAACTCCAAGTTCTATAGGCTTTATAATTTCCATGTAAGATCTTTCAATACTGTTAAAAGCGAGGATTGTACTTTGAATACAAATAGAAAGCTAGCCAAGCACAGAATACTAAACCAACAAGATTCTAGCTGTTACGACCAAAATCTTCCATTCGTAAAAAATAAACAATTTCGGATGCTTAAAAATGGAGCATATGAAAAGCAACATAAAAGGGCGACATTTCAGTTATTTAGGGTTGAACAACAACAATTTTATCGGAGCAGAAATTTTGAGTGTTGGGCAATTGTTGAACATTCCAAGATTCCACAACATTGGCAAGCTTTTGCACGCTGGCATCCACTTCATTCATCTTAAATATTTTCTTCACGAATTGTGGCATAATTTACGAGTCCAAAGCAACCCTTTGAACAACTTTGAACGAGGGTAGGTAGAGTTGGGCTTGACTGTGACACACAAACCGGTTTCAATATATTACCCTCTCCTCTTATACCCTTGTAGAGGGTATTACAATTGAGGCGTGAAATGTGTAACGCACAGAAGAAGACGTCTCCGAGCTCATGAAGAGGCAAGACATATGTCGGAACCACTCGGAACTAGTCGGATCTAAAACTAGGTTCCTTTATGGAAAACTTTTCTGTCTTTCAAGAGATATCTTGATATCATTTACTTTATAATCAGTCGAAAGCTACTTAGCTTTCTATTATATGGAAAAGTGTTCTGTTTTTCCCAGATATTTTCATTAAATCCAGCATTTTCCAGCTACACTATGCCCACATATCTGCAATAGTTCAATTTATACAAGGGCATATTATCTTCGGTCTGTCGAAAATATAGATATATATATTATTATTATTCTATTTCATATTTACTCTATATTTTATTTTACATTTAATTTTTATTTTATATATTTTATATATTTTTATATTTATATATTTAGATTTGATGTTTATTTTGTATTTTATTTTTAATTTGCGTACTTTTTTTATTTTATTAATTTATTTATTTTTTTTTTTTTTATATTATTTTTTTCTATTTCTTTGTTCATTTTGTTTTAATTTTGTTTTCTTTTTCTTCTTCTTATATTTACACTTTAGCTTTTTATCAAAACTTGTCAACATTCGAACGAAATGAAAATAATATTGGATTGTTTTTTTGTTTTTGTTTCTTTGCTCGACTTTTTTTTTACATATGATCGTAATTAACACTTGATTTCCTTTTCATATCAGTCACAGTGTCAATTGGTTTAATTTTTTGGTTGTCGCGCTCTGCTTCTTCTTCTTCTTCTTCTGCTTCTCCTTGTGCTTCTTCTTCTGCTTGCTGTTGTTGTTTTTATTTGTGTGCAGCCGCAGCTCAAACATAAAAATTCCATTAAAATGTCAAGTGACAGTTATTTTCGCTGCCTCTCCCCCTCACCCTTCTCCTCCCTCTATCTCTCTCTCTCTCTCTCACACACACCTTGCCTTACTCCTTGTCACTCTTTTCCTGCCGCTTGCTCTGCTTGTCCTTTGCTTAATGACGTTTCTTCTGTTTCTTTTTTTTTTTTTCGGCTACTCAGCGCTGCGGAGGGCGGCTGCTGTCAAGTGGGCGTGGCAGAGAATATACACTGGCATAACTGTAAACTGTGAACATAGCTAGAGCAGCGCCAGCCGGCCGGGCCGGCAGGGGGCGCCACCTGACGTGCCATAAATAAATGGGCAAACGGCTTAAATTGCTGTAATTTAGTTTGCATATTTTACGCGAAACGGCGGCCAATCAACAACAAAGCACACACACACACACACACACACACACACACACACACACACATGTACATATGTGTGCCATGCATGTACGCTGAGGCATTAGAGTCCGGGCTGTGTTGGGGGTGGTGTGTGCTGGGCGGGGCGGGGCGGCTCGCAGGCCTCTCAAATTGCAGTTAATTTTTGCCGTCGCAAGGACGTTGCGTTGCAGCGAGTGCGAAAGAGACGGCACGTATTGGAGCTAGCACAACATGCATACATACATATACACATATGCAACATATACATATACGTATGTAAAGCGTGCAACGTTGCCAAATTTCAGCAATGCCCGAAAATAGCAGGAAAAGAAGAGAAGAAACAAAAAAAAAACAAACACACATTTTTATTGCCTATCTGTTTCTCTGAGAGGGGGAGGGTGTGGGGGGGGGGGGGGGGGGGTGACAAAGAAAATCAATATGCGATTGTGAAGCGCATTTAAATGAACTGAGCAACACGACGAAGAAGCAGAAGAAGAAGAAAACAAAGACCAATTCATCAAAATACCCTAGAAATGCGAGGCAAACGAGCAAAAGCTTGTGTTAAATGTTCAAGTCTTGTAATTCGCTAGGAAATTATCTTAAAAAAAAAAAAAAAAGAACAATCTCAATTGACAAATCTTTCAATAACCTAATTCCACTATGCTCAACATTTGTTACATTTACATACTGCGATTCCATTGGCAGGCTTGATTTGATTACTGCAAGACTGCGAGAATTGTAAAATTAAATATTATAATTAAATGATGCTTTCATAAATGAAAAACACTAATTACTCCGAGCCAACATTTGTAGCAAATGTGGAAAATGTGAAGCAACATACTTTACATACGCAAAGAATGTAAGAAATATGTTGACAGTGGAATCAGCCTATTACTCGGAGCAAATATCAACATTTCTTGCAAATGTGACAAATGTGGTTACTCAAGCAAAGAATGTAAGAAATGTTGACAGTGGAATTGGCCCAATATCAAGATTTTTACTATGGAAAACTGTACAGGCAACACATACTTCACATACACAAGGAATATGTAAGAAATGTTAACAGAAGAATTGGACTATTACTCGGGGCCAATATCAACATTTCTTGCAAATGTAACAAATGTGTTTTCTTATGGGAAACTGTACAGGCAACACATACTTCACATACGCAAAGAATGTAAGAAATGTTGATAGTGGAATTTAAGCTATCTGAGAACTGTTAAAGCATGTCACATTGTAGCCCAAAATATATACATAGAGCATACGAAATCCTTCCACTGATGGCTTTTTCCATAGAGAACTGTTGTAGGATATGAGAATTCATGGAATTCGGTTTTGAAACAAGTTGTCTATCTGGCTAAATGCTAAGCGAGGTAATCACCTGAAACACACACACACACACACACACACACACGTGTTTAAAGGAGTCTGTACTCGTTGATTTTTGCCAGGGTATAAAATGCTGTGCAGCGTTACCTGAGGCAGGGGGTTACGGGTTACCTGAACGGGGTGGCGAGTATCATAATAATAACAAGAAGAAGCAGAACAACAACAACAAAAATGACAAACCGGTTGAACAAGAATTTCTACGTGAGACGGTTCCGAAAGCGGCAAAAGTGACAAAGAGGGAGAAGCAAAGGCACAACAAAAGCACAGGCCACGTCTTTCTGTCCATATTGATGGCAATAATACCTATACACATATATATATATAGTATATAGTATATAGTATATATCCATATGCATAAGCCGAAGAAGAGAAATTTGAAGAGGAGAAAGAAGCAGCAGCAGCAGCAGTAATATTTGCATAATTTAAATGCTAATTAGCAAGTCGAAAATGTAGAAGAAGCTATAAATAAACGCACACACCTAAAGATCTTGAATATATACGTTAAGAACAAACCTGAGTACCGAAAGAGAACCAACTCGTTTCTTGATATCAAGTCAAATCAAATTAAATCAAACGAAATGAGTTCAAATCTTTTGCAATCATAATTTAAAGTAGAAGTTATCATTTAGGATGCTTGTGCGACATTGCAATGCGATATTCAATTCAATTACAAAGTTGCGAAATTCTCTTCGAGTTTTAATTAAAGGCAATTCGAAACCCGATGTACCGTTAGAGTTGGGGAACGCAGGAAGCGAAGGGGGGGGCGGAGCGGAGGGACACCCACATTGCGCAATCACGCACACATAATAATATCCCATTACGCAGAATTTCCAAGAAAATTATCAATTAAAAAAGAAAATGCCTCAATAAATGCACACGCTCTCTCTATATTCTCCCAATATCGATAACTCGACTAATTAATAACTGTAATATTAAACCCCAAGTCGAGTCGAGTTGAGTCGAGTCGAGTCGAGGGTTACGTGTTGCTGACGTCAATCACAATTCAATTATGTGTTTTGCACGAATATCCGATATCCCAAGCAGGGACACAAATTTTCCAGCGAATTGCAATTTCTTCTTCTTATTAGTTATCCCTACCGCCGCCCAATCCCCACCCCTGCCCCTTGGATTTTGCAACAGTTTCGCAACAAGTTTAAAGAAGTGTTTAAAGCGACAATTCCTATGGAAAATCCCCGACTAAAAGTTAACAAAATCTTAGCCCTAAAATGCCGCTACAAGCACTTGGGAGTTTGAACCAGCTACCGCACGAAAGTTTGAACCAGCGAGTATACAAGTAATCGGGAGCTTGAAACAGCGACTGTACATATACTTGGGAGTTTAAACCTGCGAGTGTACGAGCACTTGGGAGTTTGAACCAGCTACTGTACGAGCAGGCGGAAGTTTGAACCAGCAAGTATGCAAGTAATCGGGAGCTTAAACCTGCGACTGTACAAGCACTTGGGAGTTTGAACCAGCGACTGCACAAGCACTTGGGAGTTTGAACCAGCTACCGCACGAAAGTTTGAACCAGCGAGTATACAAGTAATCGGGAGCTTGAAACAGCGACTGTACATATACTTGGGAGTTTAAACCTGCGAGTGTACGAGCACTTGGGAGTTTGAACCAGCTACTGTACGAGCAGGCGGAAGTTGGAACCAGCAAGTATGCAAGTAATCGGGAGCTTGAACCTGCGACTGTACAAGCACTTGGGAGTTTGAACCAGCTACTGCCCGAGCAGGCAGAAGTTTGAACCAGCGACTATCCAAGAAGGCGGAAGCTTGAACCAGCGACTGTACAAGCACTTGGCAGTTTGAACCGGCGAGTGTACAAGCACTAAGAAGTTTGAACCAGCTACTGCACGAGCAGGCGGAAGTTTGAACCAGCGAGTGTACAAGTAGTCGAAAATTTGAACCAGCGACTGCAGAAGCACTCGATAGTTCTAACCTTTTCAAGCACTCCACAGTTCGAACCAGCGACTATGCAAGCATGCGAAGATTTGAACCAGTCACTGCACTAGCATGCATAGATTTGAACCAGTGTCTGCATTTCTTCTTCTTCACCCCTAGCCACACACTATGGAAAGTACAAAGACTCTTTAGGGTTTAAAGTTTCAACCTCACAAGATTTTCGTTGTGACAGAATCCGAACGTAGATCGGATGATCGGAGATGAATATATATATGCATATATAAACACTTTATAACTCAAAAACTCTAAAACAGTTTGAAAACTTGGTAAATGTTTGAAAAAATTTTTGAAGAATATACATTTCTGTTATATAATATAGTACATATACTATATTATATATAATATAGTAATACTTTGGCACTTTCGTATAGTTTAAATTATTGCAAACATTTTCCAAAAGTTTCGAAACTGTTCTATCGAGAAATATATATAGGCAGGTCGAAGAAAACTTGGAAGTTCGAATATCGAAAACGTAAAGCGAAATGAATTGCAACTCTGAGAGACTTTAGCATATTGTCGATGGGGCTTTCGAGCTCTGGCTTTTCTTTAGGGTTCAAACCCATTTCGTAATCTTCTATGCTTATTGGGATGCATATTTTAGCACACTAAGATATATGCTAGCATATTAACTAAATGTGAAACACATTCTGATTAACTTACCATGACAAAATGTTGTTGGGTTAACGAATCCAAAAGGCGTTCGGTGTTGCCAGATTGGTTTACAAATGGATATATTAACGGCATTTCCATTTGCATTTGCATATACATATACATATACATACATGTATGTGCATACATATGCATATATGTGCGCATGTATATGTGTAAATGGATTTATGTTGGAAAAAAAAAACAAAAAACAACAAAAAAAAAAAAGAACAACAATTTTTAACGCGCGTTTCAGGTTTATATTTAACTGCTATTATGCTTCTTCTTCTTCTTAATCATCATCATCTTCCTCTTCTTTATCATCTTACTCTAGCGCTTCTTCTTCTTCGTGAACATTTTCGAATTCGATTTTCGACGGGTTTTTAATTTGATTTCGAATTTGCATTTGTTAACTCAAAAACGATTCTTGGTCAAATTTTCAGGCAAAACGCACACAGAAAAAAAAAAACAACACGAAAAAACGAGGCATCGCAACGGTTAATTAACTCTTATTCTTTTATTCATATATGTATGTATATATTTTATTATTATTATGATTTTTATTGATTTTTCTTTATGCTCAGCAATTGATTTCGTCAAGCCAAAAAAAATATGTAAAAAAAAATTGAATTATGCATACACGTATGATATAAGCATGTGTGTGTGTGTGTGTGTGTGTGCGTGCGTATGTGTGAGCTGTATATGCACATACATAAGTGTGTGCATGCGTGCGTGTGCGTGCGTGTTGTACATAAGGAAGGCAGGCTGTAGTGTGAAGGGGAGGGGGTGCGGGTGCGGGGGGTCGGGTGGCCAAAAACTTTGGCTTTTTGGCGCAGGGCGGTGCCGCAAAAAAGTTTTAAGCAAATTGCACACATGGGCAATGCATTTGTGTGTGTGCGTGTGCGTGTGTGTGTGCTTTTTATGCCACACTTCAATTTAAATATTTCTTTTACACACACACGCACACACACACACGCTGCTAAACTGGCCCAGCTGTGCATAAAAAACAATTTCAATTTATTATATACAAAAAAAAAGAAAGAGAATTGAAAGAAAAAAAAAAACAATCTATGCCACTTTAAAAAAGCACACACACACACACACACACGCACACAAAAGCAAAGGAAAAAATTGAAAAAAATTAGAATTGGAACGCAGACGACGACGTCAGCAGCAGCAGCAGCAGCAGCAGCAGCAGAAACGGAGAGGGACACACACAAACGCACAAAAAAGAACACAGGCAGTGCGCAAGAGAGGGAGTGAGAGCGAGAGAGCGCGCGTACAAGACACAGACGCGCACACACACACACACACACGCACACATACACACACACAGAGATAAAAAATTCCAACAATTTGCGCTGCGTTTTTATTTGCGCCTCTTTTCACTTTAATATTCGCGCATAGATCAGCATTGCATTTGGGCAACAAAAGAAAAGAAAAAAAAAAAAATTATATATGCATATATGTACATGCATGCATATACATGCATACATACATATGTATATACATATATATATATATATATATATATATATATATATATATAAGACACATGGGCAACAACAACGTAGCGTGGGGCAGTTGTGCTGGTCTGCAGTAAAACGCGACGCAATTTTCCAATGTGTTTTTTTTTCTTATCCATTTTGCCTATACACACACATACACACACACAGACACACACATACGCAGCGGCAAGCACAGCTATAAAAATACACACACATACATCTATATAAGCATATATATTATATATAGATATGCATATACATACACACACATATATATATATATATATGTATTATATACACACGTATAAGTATATGTAAAATACAGTTACATGTAGGCGACACAGCGGCACAACTTTTTACATTATTTCTCTCTTCTTTTATTTTACTTTATTTGATTTTATTAATTTTTTTTTTTTCATATTTTTTTTTTCGTAGGGGCGGCTCTTGTTTCGTTTATTTTTTTCATTCCGTTTTCGTTGGCAATTTTACTGCGTTGCACATTTACCTTGTTGTTGGTTTTGTTTTAGAGCGACGATTTTCATAATTTTTTTCGTGAATTTGTTATAAATAAATTCGCAACGTATCTGCAAACGTCGTGAAATTTTCACATGATCTGCACGCGCTGCACACACCCGAGTTTTTAGGAGTTGAACAACACATCTACAACATCTACAACGACGACGACGACGGCGACGCTGCTGCTGCTGCTGATGTTGTACCGGAGCTTGGCTCTGTGGCTCGATACCGAAGGCGAACGTAACGCGACGCGAACAACATCAAACTCAAACCGTTTGCGCAAACAGTTTGACAGCCCGCTTGTCTTGCGCCTGGTGCGCTGAACAGCATGGCAAAGCGCCCGCAAGCCAACATCGAACAGAACACGTTCGCTCGCAACACTGACGCGCCACAATATTAGGCATAGCTATTTTCTATCAAAATTCAGACAAAGCTCTCAATATATTTGACAAATAAATAAATTCAAAGCAATTGTATAATTGCTTAAAATTTAATTAGCATGGCATGTAATTTAACAAATGATTTTATCAGAAATAAAATACCTTATTCAATTGGTATTATTGATATTTGCAATGTGTAAAATTGTGTGTGTTTTTGCATGATTCAAAATGCTGCGCACATTGTGCGGCCGCTACTGTTGATAATGTTGTTGCGTTTGTTGCATACAACTTTGACTGACGCTGACTGACAAAATCTTTTGTTTTTTTCCTCTTTGATTTCTTCTTCTTCGGCTCTTTCGCCAATTTTGCAGTGAAAGTGAAACACAAACACAACTGAAGCAAATCGACAACAGCGCTGCGCTGCCGCAGCGCAGCCCACAACCTGCAGCCCGGCTGCAGCATGCACGTTGGATGCTCGATTCAACTAACCGTTTGCAAATATATACATATATACATATGTATGCATGTGTGTATGTGTGCATGTGTGCATGTGTATTGCTGGCCTGCTTGTTTCTGTGCGCGCGCTAATCTTTCGTGTCTATTAATATTGTTTTGTTGTTGCTTTTGTTGTTATTATTAGGCGGCCGCCGACTGCTGCTGCCGCTGCTGCTGCTATCATTGTTGTTGCCGCTGCCGCTGCTGCTGCTGCTGTTGACTTTTGTGCAACACACACGGCCGGCCGGCGGTGGCCTCATTGCTGTCATGCAACATTTCTAAACGCCGCTACGTTGCCAGTTTTCACACAACGGGCACATGTTCGAACCTGTGAAAAGCGGCAACGTTGCGCGCCAGCGCCCCATACACTTGTGCGACTGCGGTAATGCTGACGCTGACGTCGACGCCGACGGCAACAACGGCAGCGCAAACGTTGCTGTTTATAACATAAATAAATAAAAGGCAAATGGTAAAAGCAAACAACAAAAGGCAAGAGCAAGAAGCAGCAGAGACGCAAGGCGACGGCTATGTTGCCGTTGCTCGCTTTAAGAGGCAACAGCAGAAATGATAATAAAGATAATGTTATAGAAAATGAAGAAGAAGAAGAAGCAGTACGGCAACAACAACCACAACAACAACAACAGCAAGCAGCAAGCAACAACAGTTCGCCATGTCGTTCATACACGTTGTATTTGCATGACACTCTCTTTCAGTCGGAATCATTCAGTTTTCAGTTCGTGAGAAGCCACTGCAACGCACAGATGACGCCGCCCAATTTGTATGATGAAAAGGAGGTTATGGAGGAGTTCATTAGCTGTTATCGGCATTTTACGGCGCTATGGGACAACGCCTCGATTGATTATCTATCGAAAAAAAAGAAGGCGCCCGGCTATCAGGAGCTATTGAAAATCCTGAGACGCGTCAATCGCGAAGCGAGCGTACAGGATGTTAAGCGCAAGATCAATTCGCTGCGCTGCTGTTACAGGCGCGAGATCAGGAAAATACAAGCGTCATACGATGGCTACGAGCCGCGTCTCTGGTGGTTCCATATGATGGACTTTCTCAAGCCGGTGCTCAATTTAAATGTGCCAGCGACGCCGTACATCAAACACGAGACCCAAAGCCTGGACGACAGTCTCGACGAGGCGAGCATGCATGTAAGTATGAGAGCGCGAAGAGAGCGTGTGACCAAGAGAGAGCGAGAGCACGAGAGAGCGAGCCAGCCAGGGGGTTGACTGCTTGTGTGCGTGTGTGTGTTTGGTTGTATGTTGTATGTATGGGTTGGACGATACTTGCTTGATACATGTCGCGTCGTACGACCGCGTTGGACGACAGTAGGGTAATTGCTCGCGATGGACTCGCATCATGTGCGCAATACAGATTTCTGGAAAGATTTCTTTCGTCTCTATCGCTCCATGCCGGAACTCTGGCTGACCAACTCGAAAGATTATCGGAATCGTAAGCTAAAGGCGCGCTCATACGATCGACTGCTGGCGCACATGCTCACCACCGATCCCACGGCCAACATACATATGGTGAAGCGCAAGATCAACAATCTGCGCACCTCCTACCGCCGCGAGTTGCGCAAGGTGCTCGAGAGTAAGTCCTCGATGCACGGTCAATTCGCTGGCGAGGAGTATGTGCCGTCGCTTTGGTATTTCAATGAGCTGGAGTTTCTTTACGATCAGGAGACCGGCGAGGCGCAGACACTGATCGATGCGGAACCGGAACCGGAACCGGAGCCGGTACCAGAATCCAAACATGAACAACATACCGAAAATGAAACTGAACACGAGCCGCAATATCTAAAGCAACGCGTTGAGTTGACCTACAATGAGAATGTGGTTGAGGTTGAACCAGTGAGTAGTTCAAAAAAAAAGTACAGGGTATTCAGCAGTTGGATCAACTCTCATAAAAATTGCTTACAAACAGTTTATCGTTTACTTAATGGTACACATTGCAAATACCCTGCAATTGCATACATTTTAAGCTTGCCGTAACCATACCCTGTAAAAGACAGGGTATCTACAGGGTATCTGCTAGTCGACCAAAATAGAATACAGCACTAATATACGTATATAACAAATAATAAATACAGGGTATCAGCTGGTCGACTAACTGCTGACATGAAATAAATATTTGCAGGACGAGGACATCTTCGCGGAGCCCTTCCCGCCCGAGGAGGACATGCTAGTCATCGAGGGCGAGGGCGATGGCGAGGGCGAGGGCGAGGCCGACGGCGATGCCGAGGGCATGGCGGACGCGGAGGTCGCTCTGGACACGGACGTGGAGCATGAAGCGTTGGCCGAGGCACGGCACAAATCTGATCTAAAAATGGAAATCAAATATCAACAACATTCCAATAGCAGCAACAACAACAACAGCAACAACAACAACGGCAGCAGCAGCAGCGCTGCTGGCGTCGGCGTCAGCAACGGAAAACATCCTTACGTGACAGCGCGTCAGCAGCAGCAACAGCAGCAACAGCAGCAGCAGCAGCAACAGTCGCGTCGCAGCATTGCAGCGCAGCAAATGCGTCGACGGCAGCGCAGCAGCGACGGCGACGCCGAGGGCGACTATGATGAAAGCAGCGCAGCGTCTGGCAAAAAGCGCCGCCAGATGCTGGAGTGCAGCATGGAGCATGTGGAGAGCGAATGCGATTTGATTGGCAAGCGAATGGCAGCCCATTTCCGCAACATGCGGCCCGATCAGCGGCTCTTCGCCGAGCGCATCATCAGCGAGGTGTTGGTCTACGGCCGCATGAATCGCCTCTCGCTGGACGCCCGCTTCCTGCCCAGCGGCAGTGTAGCCGATCTCTATGCCCAGCACGATGCCAAATAGAGTTGGTCGAATGAACGAGGGGTGTCAAAGGAGCGGGTTAAGCGGGGTCGTGTGACACCGGCTTTAGGCATAAAGCGCCAATTAGAGCGGCGGCGACAACAGAATAAAAGGAAAAGCAATTGGTTGTCGAAGCGCAGGCGACAAGAATGTCGCAATCGTTCCAAACTTGTGTACAAACAATGTACATACATACATGTGCATGTATTTAGACATATGTATGTATGTACCCATATTAAGTTCATATTTATTTTAAGATATCAAATAGAGTATAAGTTGCTTATAGTCAAAAAAGAAAAAAAAAAACGTATATAAATATGTTTTATGCTAACTTCAGACCTGACCCATGTACATATGTAATTACAGTTCGTAATTATCGCAAAATAAACGCGAGTATTTTATTTTAAATCATGAACATCAAATAAATGTGCTATGTTCGTTACATTCTCGAAATTTGGAGATTTATGTTTTTATAATTTTACTTATGCCCAAAACTGACATCACTAAAAGTTCTGTGATATACCTCTTTGTAAATGATAAAGTCTTATCAGTAAATATGACTTTTGGGATATTTTGAAATGGGATGAAGTTTTTACAAATATATATGTATGTACATAAATAAACTTTGCTGTAATGCAACAATATGCTTGGTCAAAAATGTTTTACTTATAACTTTATATTTGCAGAACCTATTTGATTATTGCTTGTCTTTTTAAAGGCGGAAGCTTCCAATCAATAAATAGATGCCTACAACTTTAGCAGGGAATAAGCCAAAGAGAATGTATCCAAGCAGAAGGTATAATGTATACAGCCCAGTTCGTTTGCACACATTTCGTACAGCGGATATCGCATGCGACATTTTTGTCGCCAGGCTGCGGCTTGAGTATTGAAAAAGAGAACAAAACAAAAAATAACCGTATAGTCCGCGAACCGGTTTTCAATCATTTCAGTTTTGTGTGCAGGCAGCGACGCTGCTCTCTTCTCTCTGTCGCACTTGTGCCAACTACTGCCCCAGCCCCTACCCCTGCGCCGCGACGTGGCCAAAGCCAACAACAACCACCGACTAAGCCATTCTTCTTGTTATTCTTGTTGTTGTTGTTCTTTTTCCATGTCGCTGTGCATTGGCACAGTCTCAGCGCGCCGCAGCGGCTCTGCTTCCATGCTGTGCAAGAAATTTCGCTCGTTTTGCTTGTCTGTTATTTTTTTTTTTCTTTTGGTTTTTTTGTCTTACTTATTTTATTTTGCGCTTTGTGCTTCTTTTGTTACTTTGCTTTAGTAACTTTAATTTGCTGCCATTGCCGTTGGGGTCCGTTATGGCGAGACTCTCTCAACTCTGCAGGCAAGTGTGTGTGTGTGTGTGCATGTGATTACATGCATATCTCTGTGTGTGTGTGTGTGTGCTTGCCTTGGGATAGTCATCTGAATCTGAGTCAGCCCGAGCTTAAGCCTTACACTCCGCTAGACAACACGCTGCATTTAAAACCATCTGTCTGTCTTGGCTAAGACGAGAAAGATGTAGAAGAGAGAGAGAGAGAGAGAGAGAGGAAGCAGATGTACATAGATGTAGAAGAAATAGAAGCGCCCAAAAGCGTTGCATGCTTTGTTTTTGTTTTTCTTTTCTTTACAGGTTTCACTCGCTGGCAAATCCGAAGGAGTGCCCACCAAGTTGACCCAACGCATTACCAAGTTGCCATCGAATTTTCTAGGCTGCCAGAGACAACAAGATGGGCGCAATAAGGAGTGTTCCGCTAGTAATTACCCAGTCCCCAAATCCCAGCAACATCTACATACATACATGCATACATACATATGTGTGTGTGTGTACATATTCCTAATATAGCCCAAGCATTTTATAATATGCATGTCGACAGGCATATTATCTTCATAGATAAATGGGCATACATACATACATACATACATATGTACATATGTATGTACATATGTAGGGTATAGAACCATCCATTAATAACTGTAGATATCGAGAAAAGGCCACAGACAAAGCTATTCTCTGAAAAAAAAGCTGCAAGTGCATATCAATTCGCCATATACCCTATAGAAATGCATACACATCTGTTTGTATATATGTATGTACATATGTATGTATGCTTACATATGTATATATGTGAATGTATTCGTAACATTCTTGATTCATTCAAAAGCTTGAACATACTCAGTTTTCAATTATCGATAATAATATCGATAGGCAGCAGTAAATGCTGCATCAGGCTCTTTGGTCCAAAATGTTATGCACATACATACATGCATACATGTGCATGTGCATGTGTATGTACATATCTCATGGAATTCGTGCCACATCGATTTGCTCCATTGAAAAGCTGTTGCACTTATCGATAATGTTATCGATAGGCTTGCGAATGCAGGGCACAGTCTGTTGCACTTTGCCATCCCGCCCGCTATCTAACAGCTGTGTATGTATGTATGCATGCATGTATGTATGTATGCATGTATGTATGTTGTGTGCATTCCTCTTTCGCTGCTATTCTTTTGTTTGTTGCCTTTGCTTTATATATTTTTATTATTTTCCTCTTCTTCTTCTTATTGTTATTTGGCCACTTTCCTTATTCTTTGGCTCGCACAAAGCACACACATGTACATACATATATATGTATGCGTGTGTGTGTGTGTGTGTGCACATGTATAAATAAAAGTTTTATGTCTTTCTTTGCCAGCTCGTGTTTGTTGTTGTTTGGCATTAGCAATTCTCTTTTTGACTTTTTCGCCATACGCTGCTGCCGCTGCCGCTGCCTCTGCTGGCGCTGTTGTTGTTGTTGTTGTTGTTGTCATGGTCTTTAATTTCCCTTTGCTTGCCATTTTTACTGTTGCGGCTTTGCCCGTCGCCGTTCGACTTTGTGCTATGCCCAGCGCCCGCCCCCCCCCCCCCTCTCTCTCTCTCTCACACAACATTCATGTACCATACCCCCCGCCCACAAGAACACAACAGCAGGTCATTAAAATAACTTTGTTGCCCTGTCCTTCCTGTGTTCATTTCGCCTTGCTCTGCATTTTTATAGCCGTTGTCTGCGTCTGCGTCTTTCCACGTCTTCGCCCTTCACTGAAATGATTCTTTTTGCGTTGTCGTTATCGTCGCTGTTGTTGTTGTTGTTGTTGTTTTTCTTTTTGTTTCTTTTTCGCTTTTTGCTTTTGCTTGCATGTATGTGTGTATGTATTTGTTGTAGCCGGCATTTAAGCCGGCGCACAATTTTAGGCAAATTACTGCGTTGGCTCAGCGTGGTCTTGGCTTTTGCTTTGTCATACAAAGTTGCCGATGCTGCCCCGCCTCTGCTTCCTAGGCCGCAATCAACCACAATCAGCCAGCCCATCTGTAAGCGTGCGTGTCTCTCTCTCCCTCTCTCTGTGTGTATGTGTGTGGTGCATGGCACAAAACGAAAATGGCAAAACAAGGTCAAGTGTAGGGAGCAAAGTTTGTTTGAGAGCACACACACACATACAATACGTATACACACACGCACATACATGTGTATGTATGTGTGTGTGTGTGTATGCTGACTAAAAATAAAAAACGAAAGCTTCTACTCACATAACTTTTTCATTAAGCTCAGTTGTTGCATTTGTTTAAACAAAAATTTTGGCAGCCTGCTGTCGTGACGTCGACGTCAACGTCAGCGTCAACGTCGCTGTCCGCGACTGAGTCACGCTCAACAGGCGGCGCAGCAGCATTTTGAGGTTAACTTTTTGTCATATTGACGACAAAATAATTTGCACAAAGGTGTGAAGTTTTTGGGAGAGCTGAACTTGACGTATGGCGAAACCCAACGAGGCCGACATCAACGACACCTGTGGCTGCAAATGCGAACCAATACACATGCACACGCACACGCACACGCACACGCGCACGCACACAGAGTGCAGGAGAAAGAGAAAAAGCAATAATAAAATCGACAACAGCAACAACCAAAACAACCCTCGCACAGATTTGCTGCCAATTTGCAGGCCTATGCAGCGCCCCCAAAGGGGGTTGAGCAGCTCTCTCGCCCTTTACCCCCCCCCCCCCCCACACACACACACACACACACACACACGCCCTGTATTGAGCCACACACATGTGTGACGTATGCGCTGCCCGAAAATCATGGAATCAAATCGGCAGCTGAAAGTGTAACCAAAATATAATCACACAAAAGCAAAAGCTACATAGAAACATGCATACATACATATATGCATGTGTGTGTATGTTGTATGTGTCTGTTTGTGTGTGCATTTGTATACAAATTATATATCAACGCACACGTATGTATGTATGTACATATACACAAAGAGCAACAACAACGTCGCAAAACGAAAAAGAAACCTAAATAAAAAATTAAATGGAAATTTCTGATATAAAACACACGCACACAAGCACACATGCGACACACAAACATATGCACACATACATACATACATACGTACATACATTGGCAGTCAACCAAACGTGAACATGAACATAGCGCAAAAGCAAAATGAAGTTTGGCAACGTTGATTTTGTTCAGGCAGCATAACAAAGCAATGTGCTGCTGCTGCTGCTGCTGCTGCCGCTGTTGCGCTGCCAGCGGCAAAACGTAACGAGGCTCCGGCTGCGACGCACAGTGGTTCACACTCGCATCTCATTTTAATGATATTCATTATTCAATATAATATATATAATATGTATGTGTATATTTTCTCTATAGTAGTAGCATATTGATTGCATAGATAATTTAATAACATTTAATAAATTATTTTGAAAATTGTTTATTTTTAAATGAAGCATATTATAAATTTCATCACTTAAAGGAGCCCACTGTGCGCTAACAGACACACAAACAAGCACTAAACAAGTATGACGGTCGACGCGACCGACGCGTCGGTCGCAACGAAGAGTGCGTCAGAGAGCGCAATGTAGTTTTTGCGCAGCGCACACAGCAACAGCAGAAAGAGTGAGGGCGAGAGAGAGAGAGACAGAAAAAGATTGGGAACGGCAAGAAATAAGCTACCCAGTGGTGAATTGGCTGCGTCAGCAGGAATTATTGATATTTAGGGTGTTTCTTGGGAAAAAAAGCCATTTGCTGAGCTGATTATCTTCTTAACAACATGCTGAAAGAGAAACTATGAATAGCACAGCTTACAGGTAGTTGTTTTTTTTCCCCCCGCCCCCTTTTTTTTTGCTCTTTTTTTAATCCCACTGAATTCAATTGAAGCTCCTACGCATGGCATGCGTGTGTCACATTTCGCTGGAAAGCACTGAACGACGTCAGTAATAACAGCTAATTAGCTGTGTTATTTTTAGTAAGTGGATTAGGCTGAGCTTTTATGCAATGAAAGCGTTTCTATAGAAAAAAAGACTCATTAAAACTTTTTTGTGCACAAATTGATGCAATCCAATTTTTTTTTATTTTTTTTTTATGATTTTATTTTGTCACAATTTGTCATCGCTATTGTAAATCGGCTTTAAACCGCGCCAAAGATACGCACCCACACACACACACACGCACACAAGTGCACTTACAACATGTACATGTAGGTGCATAAAATTAATTCATATGGAAAACATCGCACACACTCACAGCACACAGCTGAGCAGAGCATAGTGCAAAATGCGCCAGCGGGTGGGTGGCTCTCAGCGCTCGGCACGCAAAAAGATAATAAAAAAATATATGTATGTATATACGTAAATATATATATATGTGTGTATTTTTTTTTTTGCTACAATTTGACACACAAAGCAGCTGTCTGCACACACACACACACAGGCACATACAAGCATACATTTGGAGAGCGCTCATGTACATATATATCACACGCTGTGTTGCCATAGATACATTTGTATGCACATACATGCATACATACATACTGTGTGTATGTATGTACGTAACCCATGGATACATAAGTATGTGCGGCAGCGGGCCAAGGGGCGAGGCAGCGACAGCGCTCGGCCAGGCGGCAGTTATCTACTGCGCATTGTCTTGGTGTTGTTTGCGTAGTTGTCTGTCTGCGTGTGTGTGTGTGTGTGTGTGTGCACAAGAAGATGAAGCAGAAATGTAAGAGGAAGAGACACAGCGCTAGCAGCAACAGAATACCGAATAACTAGCGCAGACGCTTATAGTCAGGGTAGCGGGCGGGCAGGCGGTTGTTCGGTCGGTCGGTCGGTCGGTCGGTCGTGCGGTCTGTCGGTCGGTCGTTCGGTCGGTCGACGAGCCGAGCCAAGCACACAAATCAACATGACACGACCAACGGCAACAACAACAACAACAACAACAGAAGCAACTGAAAAACCGGCACATTCAACTTCAACGCACACAGTCTCACAGACAGTGGCAGACGTTGGAGACGTACAGACAGACATGCACTCACACGCAAAAGAGAGCCAGAGAGACGTAGAGACAAAACGACAGACGAACGGCCAGACCGACTGACTGATGAGTGCGCCGCAGTTTGCCAACAGAGAGATATGGGCGAGAGCGAGACAGCGCACGCTGATGAACAAGAGCGCAAATCACTGGGCTATGGTGCGAGAAGGGGGAGGGGGGGGACTATGCGAACGAACGCGTCAGCCAGTCGAAATAAATAAAGCAAAAGGCTGGCAGGCAGGCAACAGCAACAACAACAACAACAACAACGGCAAACAGCAACGCAAATAAAACGAGTAACGCAAAAATAAAAATAACAAGAATATGTAATAATAAAAAGCAAAATAAAATGAAAGCACACGAAACAAGCGTACAGAGAATGAGAATGGCTCGCGAATTTTTATGCACAGCCAAACACACAACAAGCATGCATGTGTGTGCCTGTGTGTGTGCATGTGAATGTTGGGCTGCGTGTGCGTGCGGCAAGAGTTGGCTAAGTGCAAACGGTTTTGCACGGGCAGCAGCGGGGGCGTTTGGCATGCTCTTCGCCAGGGCAGCGACTGCAGCTTAAGACAGCGCCTGCAGCCGTTGCCAAAGCTGAAGCTGTGCCCCGCTCGGAATCAGCATGCCAGGCCAAATCAATGGTAGAAAGGGGGCGGATGACTGAAGGATGGCATGCTGCCAGAGGGGGGAGGGGTCTTTGGCTTTTTCGACCTAGCCAAGGCAAATGTTGTATGGATTGGGTGCGGACTTACTCTATATGTAGTACAAAATGGGTTGCAAACGTATGTGTGTATGTATGTATGCAAATGCATGTGTTTAAGTACATGCGTATGTATGTGCATGCGTGCATATGTATGTATGCATGCATGCAGCGTAGGTAGTGTGTGCGTACATTCAAGCATATGCATGCATGCATGCATGCATGTATGTATGTATTAAGTGCAGCTATTTACGTATATGTATGCATACAGTGAAAGCTCTACTAACGGACAACCTTATAGATGTATGTATGTATGTGTGTGGCCGACTAAGGAAGATGTCCGCCTAATAAATCATGCCAGCATATGTTTTACATATGTATGTACATATGTATGTATGCATGTTATTTTTATTCCCAATCTTTCCTTAGTTTTTCGAATAAGTTTCTGGCTCAGTTTAAACGGTGACACATCCTCCCCCCCCCTATGCTTCTCCTGCCTATCCCTTTAAATGTGACTGTAAAATACTGAAACTTATCGATTAATCGATAAATTCACTGAATTTTTGGTAATATTTCCTCTCGTTCCTCTCGTATTCTTTATTTATAGTTAAATATTGATATATTCAAAATAAATATGTACATATGTATGTATGTATGTATGGACTTCATTAGTTCATGAATCATTTGCCTCGAAATTGTATTCTTTCTGGGAAATCCAATGCAAATTAAAAGTGTCAAGCAAGAGATAATAGCAAAAAAAAGAAAAAAAAAAAATACTGTCAAAAATAGAATGGAAAAAAAAATGGTTAGTCAAATGTTAACTGAATTGACGTATGTTAATTCTGTTATAATTAGTAGAAGCTTTTTATGAATTTAATTAATTAAAGTGTATTTAATCTGGCAAATTTTTATAATATCTTAAGCTTCAAAAAGAAGTCACATACATAGCATCCTTTTTTAATATATGTACATACATATGTATATGTATGTGATTCAAGCACATCCATACATATTACATATCATCCAAATCATTTGTTTTAAGACCCCTTAAATCATCTTTTAAACCGAATTTTAGATTATTCAAAATAAAAAAACGTGTGAAATTTGTACTTACATATTCATGTGTTAGGCAGTGCAAATGTTTGTCAAAAAGTTCGCACAGCTGTTATTACGACTCGTACCTATACAAATATGTACATACATATGTATGTATGTATGTACGTATGTATGTATGTACACACACAGAGAGGTACTTATTTACAAAAGGTTTATTGACTATCTAATTAGCTATGAAATCTTTTATGGCTAAGCACAAGTTCTAGAAACATTCGTGAAATCTCTGTGGAAAAGCCCGACAATCCAGTTGCAAGCTCTGATAGTGCGATTGTTATCTATCTATCTATTAGAAATGTACATGCATGCATGTGTACATGTGTAAATGCATGCATACATGCATCCATCTAGCACACATGCTCATGCACATGTATGCATGTATAGACGGGTACATACATATGCATGTATGCATGTGTATTGTCTGTGGGAAACCTTTCAACAGTCTCTCTGTAGAAATGTAATCAAGCTCAAGAGCTATTCGTAGACCTTTACTATAACCTCGGTAGTTGTTCGACATTGACCGATATCGATCGGTTCCCAGAGCGCATTACGGCACACGCACACACACACACACAGACGCTCGCACGCATGCATGTACATATTTGAGCAGCTGTTCAGTTAACCGCTATATAGACTATTCTATCCGGATCGGTGTTTTTTTTTTTGCTCTCTCTCGCTCTCTCTACCTCTCTGTATTCATTTCGCGGGCTATTGCTAATTTTTGTTTTGTTAATGTGTTTTTATTGAAGTTTTTTATTATCGGCAGATCGCGCGCGGTGCGCTTATCACAAAATGTCCGCGTCCAAAGACCAGCCCCGGCATACCACATACCCCACACCCCACCGCCAACACAGCACCGACGCCGTCATACGAGCGCGATTCCACTGGCTGTCGTCCATTAACATGCGACCGATCGTCGCCAGCAGTCGTAGCAATTCACAGTTAAGTCAGTTGTCATACATACACACATACTTATACATGCATACATATGTATGTTCATACAAATGTGCGCACACAGACACACGTTCGTGCATGCATGTGTGTAGAAGGAAAGAAGAAAACAAAACCTAACCTGAATTTATGGCTGGTGGGTGACATTGTGAATTGGCAAGCATGGACTTAGAACGAGTGTGTGAGCGAGATAACACTAAAGCGCGAAGCCGAATAAGCGCAAAAGTAGCGCAACTTGCGGTTACAATAAGAACGACAACAACAACAACAGCAGCAGCAGCAGCAGCAGCAGCAGCAACGAGAATGAGAACAACAATAACAACAAGCCTAGCCGGCTATGCGCGCGTAATCGACGCCGCCGTCGCGTCGGCAGCGGCTTCATCATCGCTGCCACTCTGCCTGTATGTGTGTGTTGGTGTGTGTGTGTGTGTTTGCCTGCTGTTAGGCCCCCGCTCGCTGTGCCAACAAAAGTGAACTGCTTTGCCCCCGCACTGCTTGCGCTTGGCCGACGCAACGAACGATCGTGTTTGAGGGCCCCCACCGCGCCGCGTCTTGTATTACGTGTTGGTTTTTTTTGCATGTTGTTGTTGTCTTGGCTTTATTTGTGCATGCTTCGTTCGCTGCTTAAGCCAACTCAATCAAGTCGCACAGTCGCATATATACATATGTACATACACACATACATGCATGTATGCCGTCGCTGCCATAGCTTGCGGCCACTGGCACCCAGCAACAGGCCAAGCAAGTTGATGATCGCTGAAAACCGGTTTTCCTCTTACTGTCTTGCATATTTTTAGCAACAAGTTGAAGTCTCGGCCTGAAATTGCGGCAGCTGAAGAGGCTGAAGAGGCAGAAGAGGGCGCACAGCAAAAGCGACAGAACACACACACACACACACACACACACACACGCACGCACACAATGTTAATGAAAACGTGTGCAGAGATCGACAAAGAGGCGGCGGCATTTGCTTGTAACAAAATTGTTTTATGCTTTGGCAAACGATCCGCGCCAAAAGCACCGCCATTTGCACACACATCCCCCACCCTCCCCCTCCCCGTTCAACCCACCCGCCGATTGGTCGCGACCAACGGACAGTCGGGCAGACGGAAACGACAGCAACCGCAAACATAGCCGCGTCATCGTCTCTGTCGGCGTCGACGTCGACGTCGCCGTCGCTGTCGCCGCAAAACAATTGCCGGGCATTGTTGTCGTTGGGTGACCGCACGGCCCAAGCCCCTCTGAGCCGCTGCGCAATGCAAAGCAAAGCAAAGACGACGACAACGTTATTTTTCAATACACTTTCTTTACCACGTGCTTTATGATTTTCTGACAGGATTGAACTTGACGCTAGAAGCTTACACGTATGTATGTAAATATATATTTTCACATGTTTTACAGTTTTAAAAAAATAAGCATCACTATCAAAATGTACATACATATGTATATTTTCCAGAATCAAATTCTAAATAATGATATTTTTTAAATAATTTGATATCCTTCGGTATGGCACAACTTGATGTGGGGGGAATTGTCTATGCTCTTTTCAGGGTATTAGATGGCTTTAAAATTTGATTTATTCGTGTATCGATGATAAACTATGATAATTATAGAATGCAAAATCGGTAGAAACAGAAAATTAACCAGAAAAACAAAACCGAAACGCAAAAAGTTCAATTTATTTGACTTGACTTTACTTGAATCAATATCAGAGTTAAAAAAAATATACGTACATATATATAAAAAAAAAAAAAAACACTAAAGCGCGTGTTGAAAATCAAACTCAAAATGTGTACACATATGTGTGTGATAAATAATATGATGTACACATACGTATATGTATATGTATTTGCCTGTACATTATATTAACACTATGTTAAACAATGAGCGCTGAGGCATTAATTAAAATATTGTGTATTGATTTTTATTAACGGTAATTTCCACATGCATAACCAACATATGTACATACATACATAGATATGTATACATATGTGCGTAGGGCATTCGAAAGTCGACTATGCATTTAAGTTTTCTATTCATTTCTTGTTTTCTTACATTTTGTTACATTTGCCTTGCCATTCATATTTTGTTTATTGTCGTTACCGTCTCCGACTGCTTAACGTGCGCCCCCCTTTCGCTGCCCGCTGCCCGCAGCCCATTAACTGAACACAGCGCAAAGCAGAGCAGCACAGCGCAGCGCAGCGCAGCGCAGCAGCTCTCTTTCACACCAACGGCCGTTAGCTGGCCGCGACCGCATAAGCTGCACCGTGGGCCAAACACAATGGCACTTTGACCCTGACTTTTAATATGTGCGCTTTGTCGCTGGGGGATTCTCGTCTTTGTCTTCGTCTTCGCCTGCTGCTTCTTGCTCTCTTCACACTCGACAGACGCACATGCACACGCACGCACACGCACACGCACACGCATTTGTTTGGCCCGCTTCGCCCCGCTGGTCCACATGCTAAATTATTGTTATTATTATGAATGTGTTTGTTGCTAAAGTATGATTAATTGGCTGCAGGTTGTGTGGGGCGCACTTCAACACATTTTAACAACCAACCCCCCCCCCCCCCCTGGCTTCCACAACCTACTGCTCATCTTTCGCAGTATGCCCCCCCCCCCCCCCCCCCCCCCCCCCCCCCCGCCAACCACCCACAATGAACAGCTAATTTGCCTTGGCAACGCTGGCAACTCTTCTTCCACTTGGCACAATCTCCGATTTCATCTTCAGTTACCCAGCCTCGAGTATCCGACTCTCTTATCACTGTTTAGTCTGCTGCACTTGTCCGGGAGGGGGGTGGCATAAGCGGGTGAAAGAGCTCAGCTGTCGCCTTCACAGAATGCAAAACCTACGCAGCTCAGTTTCCATGGCATTGGCTAAGCTCTTGTGCGTCAATCGGTTGCAGCGTGCGGAGGGAGGGGGGTGTGTGTGGAAAATGATGATAGGTAGCGCAGCGTTTCTAGGAATGGGAAGGGTAGAGAAGAGTGGGTGGGGTGGGCTTACGGCGCATTTAGCCGAGTCGCAAAAGCAGATAAGAGAGAGAAAAAGAAAAAAAATGTTAACTAGATTGCAATTAGGAAATCTGAAGAGCAGCCCATTTGCATGAGTATTCTCATCGCATTTGTGAAGAGGGATTATAACGGCATTACAAAAATATATATAATTAGTGAGGTTATGTTCTTGGAAGTTACTTTACGGCTTTTGCTGCAGTCTATGGGCAAGAGGCTTAACACTTTGACATAATCTGTATAGAGTATATAAAATGTTTAAAGTCTGGATGAGTTGAGGTCTGCAGAGAGCTTTTGCTTTTTTATAAAGCGAGTAGAGCTTTTGGTTAAAGAACTTTTCCTGCAAAATACTTGTTCAGGACACTTTCGTTCAGGAACTTTAACAATTCCCAATCGGTTACAGGGCCTCTTTTTTTTTTGCATATTTGTAAATGCTTTAACATGCCATGCTTAAATTGTTGAAGAGTTTGTCATCAGAGCTAGTTCACATTACGAAATTCAAGAATCAAAAAATCGTTTTATATAAATAAAAACAGTCTCGAAGTTTGTAAAATCCTTGTTAACTTGACACTTGGAAGTGCTTTTATAGAAAGAATAGGTTCTATGCTAGGAATATGGTATGTACACTATATATATATATGTGGTATTTGTAGAGCTTGGCCTAGTTGTCTTTGAAAACAGAAAAGTTTCCCAACCACGCTTCTTTCTATAAATATCATATATCTCGATAAACTAGAGCTTTTTAAGCAAAAACATTTTTGCGGATATATCTAGATTTCCGAACCAAATCTGATGTATATATATACAATGCCTGCAACAAAAGCTCGGCGTGATGCAGAGCTTTAAGGTAAAAGCTTTAAAACTGGGCGACTTTTTGGCTTAGCAACAGGCAAAAGGACATGAATATGTTGTATATATATATATATATATATATATATATATATATAAGATGCTATGTTATGTATATATGCATATACCTCAAGTGATCGGAGACAAATTCTTTGCACAAACTTAAAAAGAGACTTTTTACAAATTAATTTGAGCGCAGCCCAAAAGCATGCTATGAAATTTGCACGCTAGCCAAGACACAAACCCTGCGCTCGACCGTTAAACAATTCAAAAAAGAAGGCGCCACAATTATTTCCACATGAAATTGTATTTGTGCGAACTAAACTAAAACACAACTGTTATAGTTAATATAAATGTTTAGGGAAAAGAAATATATGTAAAAAAAAAAAAAAAAAAACAAAAACAAATGTAAATGGAGTAAATGGCAAAATGTTGCTGCTCAGACATTGCGCACGCCGCGCAGCTCCTTGTCGGCCTTCTTGAGGGTCACGAAATTGTTGAGCTGCTTGACGCGCAGCTTGGACCAGATCATGAAATTGCTCAGTCCCAAAATGGTGGCCGCATGCAGCGCAGCTGCCTCCGGATAGAGAACGGTGGCACAGCCCAGGCCCGATGGCAAATTGAGGCTGGACCAGACGTCCACCTGCATGTTATCGGACTTGACCGGCGGGCAGTTGATTACCGGATAGTTTGTATTGCCGGATACAACCGGTCCGAGGCCATTCGAACGTCCGGCAACGGCCACAAAGATTAGATTCTGCATAACCGATTCATATTCACGGACAATGCGCAACGTCTCCTCCGGACCCTTGTGGGCCGAGCTGACGCGCAGCTCAACATTGAGGCCCAACGAACGGCAGCTGGTGGCAATCTTTTCGCTGTGCGATGTATCCGATGCGCTGCCCATGAGCACCACAATCAAGTGATCCTTGCGCGGCACAATATCGGCCAGCTGTTCCGATACCCAGATAAAGTTGCGCTTAACCGTATCCAGATCGGTGCTCGTCACCGATGTCAAATTCCGATAGACCTGCTTGTCGACCATTAGACGCTTGTCGCCAGCCGGCCAGAGGCGCCACGAGTCCGAATCTATGATATCGGCGAGCACAATATTGCCACCGGAGTCAACGCCAAATTCGACCTTCATGTCGATCAGGGCACAGTTCTTTGTCTGCCACGCCCGCTCGAGAATCTCAAAGACGAGCAGGGTTGTGCGTCGCATGATGTCCACCTCATCCTGACCTGCAAAGTGGACGCTTTTTTAGTTGGTTCCAATTCGAATTGCTGCAGCAATTCACTTCTTCTTCACTTACCGATCACCAGACCGTTTAGCTCGAACTTGGCCGAAATGATCTGCTCCTCGCTCCACTGTGGATCATGATTGGCGTCATCCTTGAAGAATGTCTCCTGTTTGGGCGGCGAGAATCTGCAATGGGTCAGAATCATAATCGATTAAACAGTTATCGATAAAAGTCTTCGCTCGACTACACAGTTATCGAGTTGATCAATCGATCGGTATTTGTGATCCGATCATAAGACAATTTTCAGGGCACTCAGTCAAAGATTTAGTTATCTTTATATAGATTTTATACAGACAAAGAAACAAATGGATATGGCTAGATCGATTAAGCTCGCTGTCCTGATCAAGAATATATTTATATATATATTCTTTGGCCTGTTACATAGATTTGCACAGAAACATAATACCCTATTTATCCATTTTGAAAAAAAAGGGCAACTATATGATATAGTAAACCGATATTGATAATAACCTCTAAAAGGGTATCAAAAGATCGTCTATAATTGTGTGTGTTATTTTAACCAGCCAATGCGCGGCTTATCAGGGCAGCGGGGGCAGGCGGGGATGACCTCGATGCAGTGCATTAATAGTATCTCAATTTGTTTACCGCAGCAGCCAGCAAGGGGCGGTGAGCAGGGCAGAAAGAGGCGGGGGGGGGGGGAGAGGCGCTTTAGGGGTCACTGACGTTGGTTGCAATTGATAAGGCGCAGTCGCCGTCGCCGTCGCATGCAAAATGCAAGGTAGATAACCTAACGGATGTTACTGACCTGTAGCCCTCGGGCACGCCCACATTGCGCTTGAGAAAGGAGCCAGTTGCCAGACGTCGGGTTACCCACTCAATGGGTATCATTTGGCATTCGCGGGCAATAAAAGCCTTCGCCCCACACTGCTTCACATAGGCGGTGCGTACGCCTACAGAGAGAACGAGCGAGCGAGCGAGCGAGAGAGAGATAGAGAGTCAGTCTGAGGCGAATATGTGTATGTATAATAGACTTACCGGCCTCGTTGAGCAGGCGAAATACCTGGCCATTGGTCGTATTGGAGATCTCCGCCTTGCCGGCCAAGTCGTGCGCCTTGACGCCATCGCCGGCTGTGATGCGATCCTTGCTGAGCAGCAGACAGAGGCCAGGATGTTCGGGCAGATTGTAGACCTGCTTCGTTTTGCCCTCGATGAGCACCTTGCCCAGCTTGTAGCCATCAACTGTGGTGGGCGGGCGGTCGGTTGGTTAAATAATTGGCACCGGGGTTGGGGTTTGCGGTGTGCACTTACTTGTTGTTGTTGTTGTTGTGGCTGGCATTCTGTTCGTTTAAGCTTCTATTTGAATTTCAATTCGCTCACGTGTTGCGCGTTATGCTTTGTGCTTGTTATTCTATTATTTTATTTACACGACAATCGTCTACAGTCTGTGTCGAAGTCGAGCTCCAGGCCAACTGTGCGCCAACAGACGCGCTGCCAGCGACTTTATGTGCCTGCTTTGCGCTCATTGCTTATCTCAAATTACCCACACACACACAAGCAAAAGCACTCACACACGCACACACTGACGCACCGCGAGTAGGCATAGCAACTGGCGATCGCTTACAGAGTTGCTGAGCGTAACTGAGAGAGTAAGCGAAAGAGCGCACTGTGAAAGCACACATAGGCACAGAGTCGCATGATTATTGAGCGCTGCTTGTTACAGCTGCAAGTCAACATTTATGTAGTGTGCGCAACTGTTATGTCAAATGCACGCGCAAGAGTATACAGACTTCGGCATGCACAAGTAAAACGATGTTTATTTCATCATGTGCAGATGCGTAGCGCACGAAACGAATTCAATTAGGCAGCCTGGCCGACAGTGTTACCATCTTTTTTAGTATTTAAAGAGGTATTAACATATACTGCTTGGTTTAGATGATGGTTTGAATAAAAACACTTTCTTTTTCTTAAGGATGTCGCTGTCTATGATCTTCCTGCCTGCTAGATTTGAGCTAAATGTGGTTTATTATATTCAGTAATTGTCATTTAAAAGCGTTTCTTGCTGATTGTTAGCTTATTTTCGATTACGGCTGCTGTCCGTCATTTCGATTTTATTTCGTCCCAGAGATCAATCCAGATTATCAGCGTGTCATTATTTTTATTTGGCTTGGCAGCCCCATGTAAACAATAATATTTTTGTTTTTTTTTTTCCCCCTTGGCTTCACTCGACGACACGTTTTCCGCATGCCAAGCTATTTGTCTGGGTCAGGCGGGGTGGTGGGGATCAGGGTCTCTCGCCGGTTGCCAAGTGCCCACAGGCGGAAACACAGCAATGTTTTTGGACAAGCGAGAGTTCTGCCAAGTATCCTGCATACCTTGCAGCATCTATTATAGTAAAAAAAATACTAAACAAATAAAATCGAATGGTATTTGGTTTTCATTTTTGGCGCATATTGCGCATGCTGTGACTGTTGCACAGATAATCTTTAATTTAAGTTGCGCGCCAAAGTCTTAAGCAGGTGTAACAACCAACTGAGTGTCGATTCAAATAATTCGATATAATTAGTAAAGCTTGCGCTTAATGCACACACCGCCGGTTCGTCAATTCGTTACAATACTGTACCAGAGCACATTACAATTCGTTGGGTGAGTAAATGTTAAGTGTGACATTCGTTAAGCGTTTAAAATCCATATGAAAACAGTACATTTTGAGTATAACATTGGCGAATATGTTATTAACAGATTGCTGCTAAGCATCAATTTTGTTGCAATTTGTTGTTGTTTTTCTCGTCACCGCAGAGCAAGCACGTCGGTAACGGAAATTCTTGTCAACATTTTTCGCGCTCTACGTTTTAACGGCGCCCGGTCGTCGTCGCCGTTGCTGCCAACATTGTCAACCGCAGCGGCGTCACATCAAGACAAAAAAAAAAAAAAACGTAAACCCTCACTATTTAGATCAAAGCGAAAACATAACTGAAACGAAAAAAAAAAACACAGCACAGAGAGACTAAGAAGATAGAGAAAAGAAATGCAGCATGCTTGAACATAATTTCATGTGTTGTCGTCAGGCTCGACTCGCGCGCATTGTTGTTGTCGCCCGTTCATCAATTGTATTATATTAATGCTACTTTAGTTAATTTTGAGTGTGCGTGTGTGTATGTGTGTGAGAAGAGATTATGCTGGCCTGCCTGTCTATGTGTGTGTGTGTGTGTGTGTGTTTTGTCCCGGCTGCAAAGCACAGCCGCTGCACAAAGAAGCTGCCGCAGCGACTGCAGCAGCAACGAGGCCAAAACAAAAAGGAATTAAATGCAAAGCACGCACAAGAGAAAAAGGCAGAAGAAAAACAACGAAAATAACAATAATAAATGCAGACAAGCATTTTAATTGCAAATTGTGCACTGTTATCGTGTTACTCTATTTATTTTTCATTTGTTTTGCTTGTTATCCTTACCTCGTCTCTTTCCGTTCATGTGTGCGTGTGTGCGCGTGTGTTTTTTTTTTGCTGCTGCTGCGGCGTCGGCTGATTTTTGTCTCCTTTGCAACCCTCACTTCGTTTTTGTTCTTGTTGCTTTTTGCTTGCAAACGCGCTTGGCGGAACGACGCTAAAATATTCGGCTTACAGTTATCCTAGACATAACACACATGCACCCAAGCAGCTGTGTGTGTGTGTGTGTGTGTGTGTATGTCTATGAGTTGTGAGCAGCATAAGATGCAAGTTGTTTTTTTTTTTCTTCATAAATTTACTTTGTTTTTTTTTCTGGTGTGCGCTGTGTTTATGTGTGTGCGTGTGTGTGTGTGGGTCAATGTCCTGCCGGCTTGCACACAAATAAAGATCATAAATTCTTACAGCAGCCGCTGCTTTCGCCATGTACACGTGAGTGAGAGAGAGAGAGAGGGAGAGAGAGAGTACCGGATGCTCACTTAAATCATTTTAAAGTTATTGCACTGGTATACCCTGTAACTGTTGCAAGCGGGTAGATTAATTGCCATGCAACGTGCCCGCATCTGGCCATGTAGGGTATATGCATACACACATACATACATCTGCATACACGTATGGATATCCTGCTCAACCAAGTTTGGCCCCAATTGCTCCCCTGATACCTGTTAATAGGGCTTAGAACAAAGGTATATTGATGTCTGGCAGGTACAGTGATCACTCGTTAATTAAAACGCTGCGCTATTCTCATTAGAGAAAAGTTCCATTTAAATATTATTACAGTATTAAAAGAACGAAGAATCATTTTCGTAAAATATATTTGTTTGCTTAGCTACCTTATATCTTTTGGCCTGGCAGGGTCTACAGGGTATCTGTAACACTCTATCCACTATCAACTTGTGCCTTTTCTACTTTTTCTCTTATACAATTTAGTACTGCATACTTGCAGGGGATCTTGCCTAATGTTGCAGTTTCTTCTCTTCTGAAGTTTGTTTACATTTCGATACATAAAACCTGTAACTGTGAGACCCCAAATACCCTATGTGGTATTCATATTAGGAAGAATAAGTTGTAAAAGAATAGAACGTGAAAGAATCTATACCTCTCTTAACTAAAGCTAATGATTTTCAGTGCGGAAGCGTTAGGAGATACGGCAAAAGAATTTGCCACCAAACTCGCAAATAGTTGCCCGAAAATTTCGCAAGAGAATTCCTTAATCTAGCTCCAACTCATTCCAAAAGAATTCGACACAGCTTCGCTCACAATTCCATAATAATAACTGTAAAACCCAAAGCATATGCTCTTGATGCTTTGGGAGTTGACAAGAGAGAGAAGAACAATATCTGAGGAATTCTGCAATATTCCTGAACAAACTTAGACAGTAATTTAGCCATATATGTATATTTGCCACTAAGATTTTTAATATTCTTGAATATAGAATCGAAAATTTTAGCTCCAACTAATCCCAAAAGAATTCGACACAGATTCGCTTGCAATTACATAAAAATAACTGTAAAACCCAAGTCGAATGCAGTTATTGATATATAATTATTTGTAGTTCTGCTTTATTAAGCAATTACCGTAATTATATGCTGTGTTAATCAGTGTATCGCGCAATTTAATCATATCATATTGAATTATCTCATCATAGAAAGAAACCTCAATAATGTCGCCCACATAAAAAACGAGCTCTTGACTTTTGTTTCTTCTCTGTTTTGTTTTGCTCGGCAATTTAAATTGATTTTTTTTTAATGCTGTTGTGTGTTTTGTTGTTGTTATTGCTGTTGTTGTTGCTGCTGCTGCACTCGCCAAATAATCATGGTAATGCAGCAGGGCAAAGAATGCGACGCAAAGCGCACGCAAAACCTTCCCTTCGGCTCGCTCGCTCTGTCGCATTTACATTTGCAAGCACACCTCTCGCTCCCACTCATTATCACACTTGCACAGTTACTCACACAGTGGTGTCCATTTAAATGGCACAACAATCACAATGGAATATTGCTGAAAGAGCAATTAGGCTAGAGATGGGCGCGTGTCGTGCCCTATAATAAGTATTAAATGCAATATATATACCGATAGTATTGTCTACATATTACAATTTCTTCCTTTCCTTTTGATTTGCACACGTGAATATATATATATTGAAGAACACTTAAAATTTAGTTTAAGATTAAATTCATGTAAATGCAAATTTCGCATTAAGATCAAATTAGGTATTTGAAAATGTGCAAAAATCAACGGGTGGCCAGCCCAAACGCAGATAACTTGCTCAAAATCAAATAAAAAAAAATATATATATATAAATATATATTGATACATATATTTTGTATTTGCAGCTCTGGGTTTTCCATGGGAAAACACAACATATCGGTATCTAACAATTCGACACGCGCTCATCTCTAACGGTAACGGTTTTCAGCTCTCGATTACAAACGGAACTTACTTTCGCCACATTGCAGCTAGGATCATAACAGAAAAGACTGCACCGCTCTGCCTTAAGCCTCGCCGCGGAATACGTACGAAAACGGAGACGGAGACGGCGACGTCGACTGCAGCAGACAGAAGAGAGAGCCTGGACTAGAGACATAAAGATCAACGAAAGAGAGTGCGATAGACCCAGAGAGAGAGAGAGAGCGAGATAGAGCGAGAGAGAGACAGGCAGACAGGCTACACACACACACACACACACACACACACACACACACACACACACTCAAGATGAGCTCTTATCTGGAACTTTTTGGATTGTTCGTGCTGCTAATGCTGCCTTTTCTATACGAGACGAACCACATATTCCGATATTATTTCAAGTTTTTAATCTATTATGGAATCGTCTCGTTTAACTCGATCATTCTGATACCGGCGTTTCTCACACGGCCCTGCGATGTGCGCAATTTACTGTGAGTATGAAAACAAAATTAAAAAAAAAAAATATATATATATATATGAAATATATTTACTATGTTTGCCACACCGACAATGAAATACCCTTGTGGAATTATAACGTTTATGCCGAAATATGGCGAGAATTGTGAGGCACGCAATTGGAAAGTTTGCTCTAGATCTCTTAAAGAATACACATATATTTTGATCGATAATACATATAGAGCTATATGATTAAAGTAGTTCGATGTTGCAAGAATTTGCTTAGAAGCCTATCGTTCCGATTGTAGCTATAGCTTGAACCCCGATAAATGCCGCGTTTCGTTAAGATATCTTGATAAACAAATACAAGAAATTATTATTATATGAGGGATATTCTTGATAGATATATAATAGTTAATGATATAGTGATAGGAATTTTTTTGATAGGATTTTGCATCTTGATATTGATACGATCAATAATTAAGGGGCATAGATATATATGCATAGGCCAAAAAGTTGTTCAGACAGAAACTTGATTTTCAACCGATATCTATATGATATAGTAGTTCCGATATTGATGGGCTCTGCCAAAAAAAAAAAAAACAAAAGAGTTTATCTGACAAGAACTTAATTTTCGATCGATCTTACAAGAACTTAGCTTGCAGACGATTGTTCCTATGCAAGTAATACGATATAATGGCCCGATATTTATAGTGTTATTCGATGAGGAGCCTAGATAAGTTGTACATAAAGTAAATAATAATTTCTGAACAGTTAGTTCCCGAGGCAGCTCCATGATATAGCACTTCGATCTGGACGATCTTCCATGAGACTTGTTGCCAGCTAGATAACGCCAACCGAGCACAGTCTATTGCAAAATGAAAGTGCACTCGACGAGGGTATATTAAAATTGAATGCAGTATAAACGATTACCCTATTAGACCTCCAGCACTTGTGGCCAGCTAAATTGCTGTGGGAAGTTGATTGCCTGCAGCCCTCTCATTGTCATTGATTATGCATTCAGAAATCGATAGACTGTTGTCTATTGCTCTATTAGATTGTCGATTTGTTGACACACTCGCTTGGCCAATTGAAATCGGGCAATAATAACTATTTGTGCTCAACGGAATCGGCAGTTACTCAAATTGCAACCACTTTGCCACATTGTCCACTCGCTCTGATTGCTTGGCTTTCACACATATGCATACAAACATATATATATATATATATATATATATATATATATATGTTCCGGAAATATGAGCTCGATAAACCTTTACTTTGATTACGTGCCCTACCTGGCATCTTTGACCTTGACTGGGTCTCATTAGTTGCCAGGTTGTAACAATTAGACAGTCGTCTGTTTATTTCTTTTTAATTATTTGTCGAATAACACACGAGCTAATGATGTCAAGGGTTACGGGCCCCACAACTAATGCTAGGCCTTAATAATACATTCCCGCTCATAAGAATTCGGATTCTAATTAGATTATGTTAAAAATCTCGGTTCTCGAAAAGATTGTAAAGTTTAATGAGCTTGTACTTTACGGGAATTACTTTAGCCACAACTTTTTTAGGATTATGGGGATTACATTCCAAATTACTGCCAAGATCCCAAACATTTTCGTTTTAGGTTCGTAGAATTATATCATAATGTTTACTTGCCACCAAATATGGGCAGGCTCGATGAGTTAGGATCTCAAACTTTTTTTTTTGAACAGAAAAAAACTTTTGAATAAAAAACTTTAACTAAGCTCAACTGTTCTTGGTTCAGCTAATCCGACATAAGGTTTACGTTGCGTTATCTAGAGTATTTTCTCAGATCGGGCTCACTTCCTTTCTATATTTTAAAAACTTGAATAAAGGAATCAATTTCAGTTCTAAAAATTTAAGCTACAGACAAATGCAGTAGATGAAGATGGATTTCTGACGGCTCATAGGAAAAACAGAAAGTAAAAATGTCGAGTTTGAACCAGTTTGCGGTTCGAATCTGTTCTGCAGCCTTGCTCAATTGACAAAATAGGCTAACGTTCGATTGCCTTTCACTTGGGTTTAAGGCTGTTGATAAATAAGTATATAAAATTTCGGGTTTGAACCAGTTTGCGGCTCAAATCATTTTTCTCAACCTTGCTCAATAGGCTTGTTCCGTGATTTCCTTTATCTGCTGTGCCGCCTGTCACCTTGTGACCTTTCAGTTTGGCTAGCTAAGTAACTATCAATATTTACGAGACTTTGAAAGCCAAATGCAGCTTGGGAACACCTGCATTGGGTGGCAGCGGCATGGGCATGGGCGTGGGCGTGGTCAGGGGTAAGGGGCAACAGAGTTAAGTATTCTATTTGTTGAACCGACATTTGTTTGGGCTCCGATTGTGTGAAGGACAACGCATGTTTGGCGCCGACAGCGGGACGGCGGGCGGTGCGAGCGGTGCAATTGACACGTGCCGACCCCTTGCGGGGCTCTGTTTGCGGCGCACGCCAACGCCAACTGGCAATTTGGCGAGGTCGCCCGAGTTGCCCAGGGTGTGCATATTTTGGGGCATTCGGCCAGCAAGATAGAGTGAGGGTTCTTCATATTTAATGACAATTCGTACAATTTTAATCATATTATAATTGCTTTGAATGCATCAGCTGCAGGTGTGCGTCAATCGATTGCCAAGCAGACACTCCAAATATCTACAGATATATTACATATATATATGTATATGTATATTTGTGATATAACCAAGCAATATTTCACGACATATTGGGGCCTGCCGTAACCCTCAGCTAGCCAAAAAAGAAAATTGGGCGCTCGCCCCGAAAAGTCGAATGCCCGAATTCTGTACACAATACGCTTGCTGTCGGGTCCCATAACTATGTCACGCCCGTTGATAGTTTCGGCTACATATAGCACATGTACTACATAAAAAGGTTTGAACCAGCTTCCTGCCTGTGGTTTGTGCCCTTTCCACAACAATTCAATTTTTTACTGAACATTCTGCAGATTCGTTCATATTTTTAAAAAGTTAAATAGAATTTTTAACCAGTCTTAGCATTTTGGCAACATGAAACGTAAAAGTGAGAACATTTTCGGCACGCCGAAGATTTAATACTCTTGTAGAGATTTGTCGTACGGTTTGCCAGAGATGTGGGAAAAGTGAAGCTCGTAAATGTCGCAGAGTTTGATGAAAATATCTTGGAAAATAAGAGTATTTCGTCATGCAGAAAATTTCGATTGATTCTTAGCATAGAGCTATATATTAAAGTAGTGCGATCTTGAAAGGGGTTTGACTCTCTTATATATTTTATTTCTATTAAAATCTTCAATGCAAGGCTGGCTTTGGTTGCATTCAATACTCTTGCAATAATTTTAATATATATGAATATAGATTTCCGCAGCTCGAATTAAGTTAACTCTAGTAAGAGTATTGACGCGTCGGCTATCAGTGCCTGCCTTGTCGCCCAAGTCCCATGTGGGCTTCAGTGTGGTTGCACAACTATTTGCATATATCCGAGCACAAGCTGCAGCGCATGCATTCGCCTCACATAGATGGTAATCAGAGTTGGCTGACAGCTTGGCTGCCCCGCAGCCGCCCATTCGTGCTGCACCAAAAGGCATTGGGGTATTTAGAAAAAGAAGAAGAAAAAACAAAACAACAATTATTATTTGTATTCGTATTTTGTTGCAAAGCGTGCTTTGCATTTTAATTGGAAATTGACAATACGAGCGATCTATTGATGGAGCCGGCTGTGGCCAGGGTCACATCTCGTTAGATGGCAACAATTTTGAGCGGTGCGGTCGTCCAACCCATTCAGAATTCGACCTTGGCAGCTGTTGTGCGCTCGCCGATCTTCTCGAGAATTGCGTATGAATTTCTGTAGCTGGTGTGCCAAAATAACAAATTGTAGCGTGTCGTGTATCATTTATTGGATAAACTGAGAGTAAAACTGAGAGGGAAAGTTTTGTTTAGAATTTTTCTAGAATTTTTTGTGATTAAGGCGGCGATTTCTCATGTTTCTGTCAAGCTTTGAACGGCTCTGCCTAATTTGACAGGAAGTTACATTTTGTGACAGTCTGGCAACGCCAACAGCGAGCTGGCGGCAATTGCCTTTCTTTACATAGGTATAAACTAACTCATCAATTTGTTTATTACCAAAACTACGTTGACAGGCAAAATGAATGAGTTTCAATATTGCCGTATGTCTAAATTATTGCCATGTGGCAACACCAAATTTCTTCAGGACAATCAGGCTAATAATGTAAACACGTATATCAAAAATACTTATCAAGCAAGCTCTGTCTGGTGTCGCCAGAGCTGCAGTGCATTGCTAGGTGGCATCACTGTATTGCCAATGTGTTTGTCAAAATTTGACAATGAGATCGACTTGTGCTCTTTTTCGCTTGTTAAATGTTGATAAGCGGAATAAATATCCGAATATTTCTAATTTAATCCTTTACTTTTTTGTGAAGTGCTGCCATATGTGAAATTTACTTGAAGGTGGCAACGTTGAAATGCTATTTTTGCATGGAATTGTCGAAAGGCTAAGCTGCTCGCATTTTTGATGTTTTAAGTGTGGCCAACAATATTTGGCGTTGCCAAACATGCAATTAACGACAAAGTGGCAACGCTGCATTGCTAGCTTCATATCAAACAAATTGATAGGAAAAGCTGCTCGTAATTTTCCTTTGGTGTTGCCAGGCATGTATTAAATAGCAAGGTGGCAACGCTGCAAGGTTAGTTCCAATCAAATAATCAACGGGACAAACGTCTAATCTCCTCTCGAATAAGCGAGAAGATAAACTTCTCGGATTTTTTATGTTTGCCCGACAATGTTTGGTGTTGCCGGACATGCATTTAGCGGCAATGTGGCAACGCCGTAACATTGAATAGCTTTTAAAAAACACTGCCAATTGGGCTGACAGAAACATGAGCAAACCTTCCCACACCGGTTTTGACAAAGTGTCAAAAAGTGCGCGTCAACATTTGACATGCACCTGCCACTTACCTTGCCACGTGCCATCCAATCCAAGTAAAGCTCAGCGCATTACCTGGCTGGCGCCAGTGTCTGTTCGTTAAACGTGGGCTTGCTGTGGCACGGCGTTGCGACATCTCTTCTGCTTGCAATCGGCACATTCGCATTTGACTTCTAGATGGGTGGCACGTTCGGGATGCTGTTGCTGAAGCTCGCGCTCCTGCCGCAGCTGCCTGGCCTCGTCGAACGCGGTCATTTCATAGCACTTCTTGTGATTCGCTGCCGCTCGGCGAGTGCGCGTAAAGAGCTTCCTGCGATCGAGCACAATTTGGCGCTTCTTTAGCCACCAATTATAGTCCGGCTCAATGAATCGCTTGTTCGACTTGAATGTATCGTGACGGAGAAACTCATCGCGTTCCTTTAGCCATTCGCGACCATATTCCCAGCCAAGCAACAGACTCATCTGCGGACGTTCCGTTTTCCGTTCAAACGAGGCAACAAACAGCTGGGGTCGCCGACATCCATCATCCGGAAAGATGCTGCTCTTGTTCGAACGCTTAATGGGCCTGGACCGCTCCCATGACGAAGTGGGCATCCTGTTGAATTGTCGTGCATAACATCGTTAACAGGTGGACGGGATGGCAAGCCAGAAATCAAAATGGGAACTCAATATTAGACAGAGATTTACTTACTTGACTATACGCCCACTTTGTTGTCACTGCATATTTTCTACACGGAATCCTAAAAGTGTTCGGCTCATAATTGGAAAGCCTCTGTGATTGGGCGGACTTGAAAGGCTGTATTTAGAACGAAGATTGAATACCCTTAAAGACACAGACACATATAAAGAAAGATAGAAGTGTACAGCCTCTGCTGGCTTCTTATCTGAAATGTATTTGATTGCAATCTGAATCCTTGCAGCTGGGCGAGCACCTGGTGTCATCGGGTCACGGCGTTAATTGGCCTGCGCTGGGAGCTGCGCGGCAAGGAGCATCTGGAGAAGGATCAGGCCTGCATCATTGTCGCTAACCATCAGAGTTCACTGGATGTGCTGGGTAAATATGCAAAAGGCAACCCGCAACAGCCAATGGAAACTAATCAAAATCTTTTGACCCCTGTGCCAGGCATGTTCAACATCTGGCACGTGATGAATAAGTGCACGGTGGTGGCCAAACGGGAGCTGTTCTATGCCTGGCCATTCGGCTTGGCCGCCTGGCTGGCTGGGCTCATATTCATTGATCGTGTGCGCGGTGAGAAGGCGCGGGATACGCTAAATGCGGTCAATCGTCGGATTAAGAAGCAGCGCATCAAGCTATGGGTATTCCCGGAGGGTACACGCCGCAACACCGGCGAACTGCATCCGTTCAAAAAGGGCGCCTTTCACATGGCCATCGATCAGCAGATACCGATACTGCCGGTCGTCTTTAGCTCCTATTGTACATTCCTCAATGATAAAAAGAAAATACTGAACGCTGGACGGATTGTGATTACGACATTGCCGCCGGTTAGCACCGAGGGACTCACCAAGGATGACATCGATCAGTTAATGGAACGTGTGCGCGCCCAAATGTGCGAAACCTTTAAGCTCACCTCCGCGGAGATGCTGCAACGCTATAAGCCACATAAATCCATATCGCCGTCGGTGGTCAATGGGGCCGAGGCAGTTGCTGCAGCCGTCGCCAATAGCTCCGGCTATGCGCAGCTGCATGTGGGCGCCGCTGCCGCCTCCTACGAGACGTACAAGAGCAGCGCCGGCAAGGCGACCATGCTGAAGACGCTATAGGCGCGCGATCTATAGCTCTCTCTCTCCCTATATATATATATATATATATATATATAGAGGTATATATAGGTTTCTATGGCAAACCCTAAACTTATGATGGCGCGACAATTGTCGACGATCGAGACTTATCTTTCCTTAAACAACACGCATACCAAAAACAAAAATAAGAGAAAAAGGTAGCCAAAAAAAAAAAAAGGAAACAAGAAAACAAGAAGCAACAACTAAGCGCACTATGTAACATGTTTTTTTTAGTTATTGTTTTTTGTTTAATTTACTGTCTGGAATTGGTCTTCAGAAAACAAATATGTCTAAAATTTCCACAAGGCTAAGGCCCATGTATTCCACTTAATTTTTAACCAAGCTTTGATCTCTTGTATGTTTTTTTTTTTTTTGTTTTTGTTTTTATAACAATTTTTTAGCTTAAGCTCTTGTTTTCTATTTTACACGAACTGTCAATGCAATTGTCTGAAAGTATTTATAACTTTTAAATGCAAACTCTCTAGTTAAACTTGATTTTTTTTTTGTTGAAAAATCTGTTTTATTTCTTTTTTCATTTACTATGTTGCATAGTGTTTTTTTTTTATATATATGATAAATACCATAAGATATGACGGCACATACACGCTAAGAAATCAACCAACATTATGATCAATGTATTATTCTAATGACTTTTTCCAACACAAATGCAAATCACATATTTTTTTTACCTAGACATACCAAAAATGAAAAAAAAAAAAAAATGTGTAACCAATGCTATGTAAACATACTCCAACTGGGGCTTAGGGGGTCCATTCGACAGAAATGTAACCAATTCTTTTGAAAAACTTTGCATATTTACCAAAACAATTAAAAAGCGTTCTCCGATTCGCGTTGAAAATCGTTTGTATATAGCCGCAAGTCGGGCCCTAGCTTGGAGTCCATTCAAAACTTCGGCCTGCCGAGCGTTGACTTCTTTTGTATTACATATTATTATTACTATTATTATTATAAAAATCATGTTTTTTTTTTGTGTGTGTCCCTGTCGCAGTCTAACAAATTGATGTACTCCAGTGTATTGTGTATTGTATAACTAAAAGTTTGTTAACTCAATATTGTAAATACGAGATTGTATGGAACTAAAATGAATGCGAGCGACAGAGCAAGCGGCTTAGTTTAAAGACAAATCAAAGAACAAAACCAAAAAACAAAAGAAAAAAAAAACGATTCTAATCATAATTAAACACTTATATTAATAATACAATCTTTTTTTTTTTGCTAAAACGTTTTGTATTTCTTGAAGAGCTCGACAACATGAAACAGAGCGAGATATAAACAGAAAGAGACAAGAGCAGAGTAGATAGCAATGGAAGTGGGCTTGCCAGAGGAGATGGGCCAACCCCATTAGTACTTATATATGTATATTCAAATCAGCATCAACAGCCGAGTCGATCCGTTTAACCATTCGACGGTCCCTACGAATTGATTCAACTTTATATATGAACCGAACCTTCAGATCGCACTACATTATTTAGCTCTTCTATATGAGGAATCGGTCGAAAATCTGTTTTTGTATGGCAACAAAAATCATTTTCCAGGATATTTCCACTAAACTCCTTAGTTTCCCAAGAAAATTTAGTAAATTTAGTCAGCTATAATTCAAAATAACAGGAATAGAAAGTTTCCAGTGAAGCCTACTTTGATATTTTACTTATTTTGTATGTTAGGTTAAAGTTTAACCTATTTAATGTATCTTTCCGCGAGATCGAGAATATGCACTCTTTGAAGTCTTCTTACTGCTGGACTATGAACTGTTAGATTTAGGGCTAGGTTATTTTGGTGTCTGTGAAGTCTATCTTTAGTATGGATCGCAATATTTTTGACTGAAAGCGCTGAATAATTTCAATATTTGAGTTGCTAGAAGTAGTCCATGTAAGTCTCCGATCGAGATGCAAGCTAAGATCCTTCACAGAGTTGCTTTACGGAATTGCTGAACCGTTAAAAACTTCTGCCCAATCGCCCTTTTCAATGTAAATGTTATTTGAACGGATTTCAGGGTGTTCATTTTTATTTTCCAACGGAGAAACCAGGCGAGTAATAAGGTTGAGTTCTGACTGCACAGTATATTAGAATTCAAATTGTAATCCTTATCAAGCACTTGGCGGCCTATTGATTTGGATATTTAATAAAGCGGTTTGAGCCCCTGAAATGGAATAAAGTTTGAAGACGGAAATTTATTAAAAACAAACGGAGTTAAATTATTTAAACATTGCAGAGTTATGTATGCTTATATTCCGGATCTCTTTAGATTGGAAAGTGCTTGGTCGATACAATTTGTAAGTTCCGCTTGTTTTGATTCCGCTATAAAAAATATATAATATTATTCTAATATCTATTTGTATGTTTTTTTTTTTTCGCAACAGTTGCTACTCCTAGCCCCGCAGCTCCCGACGCAGCCTCTGAAATGGAAACAAGTTTGAAGACGGTGGGTACATTATTGAAAATAAATGAAATTACATGATCTAAACATTGCCGAATTGGGGGGTATTTCTTTATAGATGCCAAAGAGGTCCGGCTCCACAAAGGCCACAATACCACACTCTTTTAACTCTTTTAAGGCTGCATCTATTAGAGCCCTTAGATTTTCGTTATGTTTGTTGCGCCGCATCTTCTTTATGACCATTTCATAAATGGTAATCTTATTAACAAAATGGTTTGGCCCGGCTTGGTATTCGCTAACTGTCCAGTAGACATGCCGAAACACAATTTTATAAAGTTTGTTATCCATTTAAAGAAAAAAAATATATATATAATAAGACTACAGAATTTTAAAATGTGACTGTATACGTTTGTTTCTATATAAGAAATAAAAGTAGAATGAGCCTAAACGAGGCGAGAGTGAGGCTGGTAGACAAATCAAACGTCAGCGCCTACTGTTATATATATATATACATATATATATCTATATCTTTGGCATCTACAAAGAAATACCCGCCAATTCGGCAATGTTTGGATCATGTAATTTCATTTATTTTCAATAATGTACCCACCGTCTTCAAACTTGTTTCCATTTCAGAGGCTGCGTCGGGAGCTGCGGGGCTAGGAGTAGCAACTGTTGCGAAAAAAAAAAAACATACAAATAGATATTAGAATAATATATATTTTTTATAGCGGAATCAAAACAAGCGGAACTTACAAATTGTATCGACCAAGCACTTTCCAATCTAAAGAGATCCGGAATATAAGCATACATAACTCTGCAATGTTTAAATAATTTAACTCCGTTTGTTTTTAATAAATTTCTGTCTTCAAACTTTATTCCATTTCAGGGGCTCAAACCGCTTTATTAAATATCCAAATCAATAGGCCGCCAAGTGCTTAATGAGGATTACAATTTGAATTCTAATATACTGTGCAGTCGGAACTCAACCTTATTACTCGCCTGGTTTCTCCATTGGAAAATAAAACTTTTTATAGAGCATCAAATTGTAGTTAACAATAAATTTGTATTTCCGTTGCTTTGACTTTAATCGAAATATCCTTAAACGCATGGCCCTGAAAAGTAGGCACTGTTTTTTTTTTTGTTTAACTACAAAACGTTTACAAGCAGTGCTCTGCTTGCTCGGCTTGTATTTAGATTCACTTCCTAAAAGTAGACCTGGGTTTTGGCAAACTCGCAAACTTTGATCTCCATTTTTCATCTGCGTTGCCTGAACATTGCGAAGAGAAGGATTTTGAGAAGGATCTTGATCTATACATTGGCATAAGTTGTTAGAAAAAATGGCCGAAAGATTCTAAAATATCACAACAACGAATAATACAGACAACAATCCGATTGGGTGGTAAGCAACAAATTGTATACATACGTTTTCCACCCGTTATACACAGTACGTGCATCTACACACAAAGCAACTTCCTTTCTTTTTAATCTGCGCGTCGTTGAACATCAATCAGTCAATCAGTTACTTTAGCAGTCAGTTTAAAAGACGGTTTATCAGTCAGACAATTAATCAATCAATCAGTCAGTCCGTTTATCGGACAGCTTATCGGTTTATCAGTCAGTCAGTAAATCTTGTAGTCAGTTTGCAGTCAGTCAGTCAATCAGTCTATTAGTGTATTGGACAGTCAGTGAAATCAGCTTATCATTCAGTCAATAAATCAGTCAGTCTATTAGTGTATAAGACAGTGAGCTAGTCAGCCAGTAAATCAGTCATACAGTCCAATCAGTCAAGTCGTCATACAGTCTGTCAGTCAGTCAATGTCCGTCAATAAGTCACTCAATCATTCAGTCCGTCAGTCAGTCAGCTTATCACAAATCCAATCAATCTTCTAGTCAGTTAGTCTGTCAATCAGTCATTTAGTTAGTCAATCATTCTGTCGGTTAATTATTCAGTCAGTCGGTCATCCATTTAATCAGTTGGTCAAAGAATAAATTAGTCAATCAATCAGTCTGGACGATCTCATCAGAAACAAGTAACAGAGAGAGAGAGAGAGAGAGAGAGAGAGAGAGCGAAAGAGAGAAGCGAAGATAAGTTTTAGTTGATTATGTGCTTACACAGCAGAACTAGGCAAGTAGTTTTACAATTAATATTAGTTGAACAACTGATAAAATGAAAAAAAAAAAAAAAGGTAAAAGAGAAGCGAAGCAAGAAGTAAGACCTTGCGTAAGCTTCAGCAGAAATGTGCGCTCTAAAAGGTGATAAAACGCCAGAGTAGAGCAGTTAGCCGAGATAATTGCAATACCCTTTCAACATTAAAGGAAAATGAAAAAGAAAAACCTGAGTTAGTCAGTTGAAAATATTGATGGGCTGCTGGGTGTTCGATAATAGTGCGTTGATGCCATTAATAATAAAAATTATGGGGCGTTTACAAGAGGTTGTCATGACAGTCGTCTGACATTTATGCAATTTTATGTGCGTCGGCATACAAAGAGGCGGACAGGAGGACGACGACGATGAGGACGATGAGGACGATGAGGACGAGTGACTGGCTGACGGGACTGTCGTCTAACCCACCCCACTGGACTCGGCCGGCAATGACAAGTCTATCAATTTTTCACACACTTATGACGCGACGGCGAAAGGCTGCAAAAGGAGCAGCAGCCTTTTTTTTTTTTTGCTCTTTCTTTTGGCTAGGACTAGCGATTAAAATGCAACGCATTTCGCTACCTTTCCTCCTGTCACAACTTTCTCGAAGAAGGGGGTAAGGAGAGACACACACACACACAGAGAGAGCGAGAGGGAGAGCGGGGCAAGAGTCGAACCCGAATCGAAATCGATGATTGAGCCATGCAAAATGTATTTTTTTTTGGCTTCATTGCACAATTTTCGCGCATATCGAATCGGGTTAATTTCACAATTTACGAATCTGCTTACGTCCTCATGAATTGCAACATCTTAAATTACAAATTTCATGAGCCAACTGACGGATTGAAAATTCAAAAGGGGGCCACACTTCATAGGGTACATTCTTGAGAGCCTGCATTTGTTCACTTTTTGGCTGATATATCTGAGGGCCCTTTGCCAAATGCAAGACTGCAGAAATATTTCATTAGCTTTTTATGTGTAGCACTTGGTAAAAACTTATCAACATCCATACTTAAACTTATTTAACTTTCATCATTGCTTCCCTAAAGCAAGGGAGAAGCTTTTAAGTAATACTTCATTGGAAATAGGTAATCTGACGACCCTTTTATTATTATTTTATTAGCTATGTCAACTTTGTATCAGTACTCATCAATCCGACATTATTAGCATCAGGCAATCAGCTGCAAGCTCTATAAAAACTTATCAACATCCATGCCTGAACTTATTTAATTTAACTAAACAAGGGGAATTATTCTTTTTAACTTATCCATATCTATTTATCTCATTTAATATTATCATTGTTTCAAAAACTAAATTTCAGTAATTTGCAGATTAATTATTTATTCTAATTATTATTTATTTAATTATTTATTTTGTTGGCTCAAACGGACAATTTGATGTACTTTTCATGGCATGGTATATCTTTAAAGATTGATCAAATTATATTGAAAATTAGAAAAGGTTTTTTTAATAAAAATGCTTAGATCGACTCGGCTGATGTTATTGATCACGAATATACTTAGTTCCTTACGGGTTCGAAGATCTCTCCTAAGATGATCAAATTGGAATACCCTTTAGAAGGCCAACAAAATTGAAGTTCAAGCTAGGGTTACGTCCGATTTTAATTACCAACAAGTTGGGCTTATGTGTTATCTAACACTTCAAAGTTTTTATCGGTGCGGACCTTTAAACCTTTCTAAATTCGAGTCTTTAAACTTATTTTAGATTTGGCTGTTCCCTCAAAAACCTTTTGAACATTTGGAGAACTTGCTAGATATAGAATCGTTGTCTTTCAATGATCTGAGTCTAATACCTTGAGTTTGAGATTTACAAAAATAACATAAAAAAACCTTAATAAATTTTCAAATGGAATTTAATGTATTTGGAATTCACTCCGACACGGAAGCAAGATCTTAACTTTCCGGTTTTGTTTTCCTTTTTTTTTTTTACTCAATGTATGCGAAGCGCTAAAAAGTTGTTAATTTAGACATTGACCTAGACAGTTTAGACAGTTTCGTTCCGGTTTCGGACATGCTCGGGCATTATATCATATTATATGTATATGACAGTTGGACATGGATGTTTTTGGTGTCATCCCAACTTGCGACACGACAGAAAAGGAAAAACAATTGAAAAACTGTCGCAACAATAACAAGCGTCAAACGGTACAGAACCAGATGAGATGCGCTAAGGTGAGATGGGTGTAGATCGTGTGCCTGGATAGGGGGCAACATGGCAACATGTTGATGTGTCGAGATTCGAACATGACAGTCGTCACGTGGGACCCGTGCCTCAAAAAAATTGATTTCCCTATGTAAGGTTATTTTTCTTCTCTATTTTTTGGTTTTCGATCTTAAAACAGAAGAACAGCCGCATGGACACATGTCAATCAAATGAAATTAACACATCGTCAGCGTCATATAGGGTCTACAATATGGTCTTATATGGGATATGGCTGGGATATGGCTGGCATATGTAGGGCATTGGGCTGGGAAAAACTGCCGTGATTAGCTTGGGGCGTTGCGCTGCGCGATTGGTGGTGGTTAAGGCTCTAATGCATTAGCTGCTAATGTTTTGTTTTTTTTGCTTTTTTGTTTTCAATAGTCTTATTTTTTCGCTGTTGCGATTTTCCCATTTTCATTTTCGCGCGATTATTGCGGTTGATTGCATTTGACAGCGTTGATTTTTGCATGGGGCCAAGGTCCGGCTAATGGGATTACCTAATATCATTAATCAGCCAAGTGAGATTGGCAACAGTCGAGTTCTGCCAATACACACGCACGCACACACACACACACACACACACACAGACAATTGTGTTGCAAATGCCTGTGACAGGCATGTGGCATGTTGCTGTTGCACCCACAACGCGCCGACCCTCGACACGCGTTGCATATCGTACGCCATGTAATTATGTAATTACCCCCAACTGTATACACTATCTGGTCAGTCTCTCTCTCTCTGTCGCTCTCTGTCCTATCTGTATGGGCAGCTTTATATGGAATATATACTTAGATGGCACTCTGTTCCGTCTGTCGCATCGTCGCACTAATTGCATTAAATTGTTGTACACGGCGATCTTCTGTTTTTGTCCAGCTGACGCGCTCGCACTCCTCAATATCCTCCCCGGTTGCCGCTGTTATTGATATTGCGACAATATTTACGGTTTAGTTTTTCTCTATCATTTCGATTGGTAAACATTTTAATTGTCTACACTCTAAAAAAAAACTACACCCCCCACTCCCACACTCTAATTTCTTTATTTCACATTTGGTGCACGCGCTTCGATCGATTGTTTTGTATACCCTCAAACGGGTTTGATGTACTTGTGCCAAGGCACGTAACAGACGGTAGGCGAAAGGTACGATCCCATAAAGTACATATTTGTGAGCAGATCTAGCCAGCTCTAGAGGCTTGAATTATGATTAATTTTATATGGCAGAACGAGCTTTTCATCTTTTCTTGATATCTCATCATTTTTACATAATATCGATATATATCGATTTGGAGATACATTTCAATCAGACATCGAACAGAGAAAAACCTGTAATTGGCCAGCTAGAGGCTTTCCATATTTAAGATCAGCTTATTTCATAAAGATCGGACAATAAGCACCGAGTGTAGCTCTTATATGCCATGTACAGGGTACCTTGTTGTCGGTCACTAACGACGACGAAGGTGCTCGACCTTTACTTGTTAGTTTATTTGTATTTTATGGCCAGTTACGAGCTGTACTGTATGTAATCATATCTCCCCCTGCTGAAGTGAACGCGTTGTATTGTTTTCTAAATGATATCGCCTAATTAAGTGCATCGCACTGCTGTCGCTTGGGGTAGCATATTGTGGCATTCAGCCCTCGGCTTATCAAATACCAAATTTTAAGTCTATTACAGAGCAATCAATCGAATTCAAACTAATTTAACTAATTTAGTTAGAAATTTTGTTAAAATTTAAAAAAATATAGATACAAACTATCTATCTAAGTATTTAATAAATATTTAAAAAATGCTTGGATTGAATTCTGGAATAAACTCTAAAAAAATTGGTTATGGCAAAACTTTAGAAACAAATAGAAATAGTTGGTGTGAGTTTCGAAAGAGCTATTAGGATTTTTGGAAAAGATCTTTAAATTAAATTAAGAAACTTCAGTTAAATAAAAAAAAAATAAAATTCAAATTAAATTAGAAAAACTTTCATATTTTTTTAAATTTTTTTTTAAGTAACCAGACTCACAATTTTATTATATTTGTTTACTAAATTAAGTTAATTTTTGGATTTTTACTCAAGTAAACTATTTTCTTCACTAAATAACAGCTTTCCCTTTAGCCTAAGCTGTTAGCAGGCAATTCCCATTTTAACCGGAGCCGGTTTATTTTAACTAATTTCCCATTTTTAATCAAACATTTTTGATCGCATCCAGTTCCTGTGAGCTTCCCAATTGGCCCATTAAAAGTATATTAAATTCAAATTATGCGATGCGCTCTTTATTCTATTCTGGTTATGAAATAGTTGAGGACGGGTCGAATAAAGTAATTAGCCGTGCAATATGAGGGGTCGGGCGGTAGAGTATGCTCTGTGGGATCGATATGGAAATGAACATGCATATATATATATATATATATATATATATATGGGACCTTGATTGACAACTGATCTTTTAGTTTTTTGCTCTCACTGCGTTTTCTCTCTTGCCTGCCAGATGATGAGCCGATGATCCTTTTGTTTTCGCCCAAACACTCATAAGTGATGTACATGCGCCGGGACAAGCATTAAAAAAGTAGAAAGGAAAAAAAAAGAAAAAAAAACGTTGGGTGTCAGGAAAAACTGTTTCCCACGTAGCAAGCAAATGTTGCACCCTCCGGGAAAAGAAAGCGAAATGTTGTTGCAACCATAGCTAACAAGCCTGTAATTACTCGACAAAGATTGTTGCCATGTAACACCTTAATGGACTTGCCCGTGGACTGACGCTGACTGACGCTGACTGACGCTGACTGATGGTGAGTGTTAACCCTCGCGTTTGTCAAGAATTTGCATAAAAAACATAATGAGAAGAAAAAGAAAAATGAAAAATCGAAAAGACACAAATGCCAGGCATCATAAACCCGGGGGTTTACAGATTTTTTTTTCGCTCGCTGTTTTGACATGAGACATGAAAATATTTGTGCGTCCCGCTCAAAGGGATTAGGCGTTATGCGCATAATCTTATGCATAATCTTCTAAGCATACATATTTTTTAAAATTAGCATAGGCCTAGGCGAGAGACCGCGCCCAACATCATGTAATCGGCTACAAATATTTGTTGACAACAGCTCAATTATGGTTTAGGTAAAAAGCAAAGGCAGGACCAAGATGCCAAAAAGTAGACTAATTCGAGCGAACGACTCGAATATAATCTGAACCCAACTTCGAGCTGGGCTTACAAGCTTTCTGGCTGCGACTTTGCATGCCCAAAGAAGTTCGGTATTTATGGTCCGATTTTTATGAAATTCTCAGGCTCTAAACAGGGCACCCAACTAGGCGTACAGCGCACTTCGCTAACTTTTCTTTGAAATTGTTGGTTGACCGGGCTTATTATTCATAAATCGAAATATTCTTTATCCCGTGTATGCCATGTAATCGATTACATATCGAGTTTGGCGTATCTAGCTCTTACGATCCTCGAGTTCAGGCTGAAAAGCCGTGTGTCTCAAGATCGATATTTATCGATATTATGACAATGGGAGAAAATAACGTAAAAATATAATCAACTTGTTTAGCGTATGTTCTACGAGAGTATATATATATGGCTAGCTCCTGTAGTTTACGAGATGGCGAGATCTACTGCTGTTGACGACATCTGATTGTTACAAACATTTCTAAATAACCATCATACCCGTTTGAAACATTTTGAATGTGTTGGGGTTAAAGGGGTTACAATGCCAAAATCTTCACTAAGTCGCCTAAGTTGCCACAGACAGGCAGGCAGGCAGGCAATCAGCCAGGCAGCCGGGTACAGCTGGCCGTACCTTGCAACAGGACCTTATCGCCGCGATGTTATCACAACTAAATGTGTGGCAATTAACTTCAAGAACTGGCCCCTGGCCTGGCCTGGCCTGGTCTTAGCCCTAAGCTCGATGCGACACTTGAAGACGCGCAACGCAGCGAAGCGCATAGTCAGCGGCAGTCTCTAAGTAGTTGCACTTCCGACAATTAGACGCGGCACAGGACACGGCACATCCTCAACTGCACTTGTGGGTGTCCGTGTGTGTTTCTGTGCGTGTGTGTGTGTGTGTGTGTAATGATTGCGGTTAAATTTGCTTGCAATGCGCTCGCCTGGACTTTCTCAGGGTCATAGCTGGCTGGTCACCCTGCTCTGGCTTCTTCTATGTCATAATTGGTTTGTGTCCAAGTCGGAAGCAACTGTCCAAGATGCAGCAGCAGCAGCAGCAGCAGCAGTCGCCGCCGTCGCTCCCCCCGCCGCTTAGGCTTTAGGTAAAAGGATAATAGCCGCAACGCTTGCCTGCTCCTGCGCCTGCGCCTAATCCTGAGCAGCTCGCATGGCGGTCAGCTTTGGCGCAGCTGCCAACGCCACCACCAAACTATTTTGCTCTAATTTAGTGACATGAACATGGTACAGAGGGCAGAAATTTTTGGCACAATTTTGCCTAGAAAATTGGCTGAAGTTGCGCCAGAAGTGGCCGCTCCGTTGGATCCATTGTTATGCCGAGCCAAAAACAAATCGAAGCAGATCTTCTCGGACAGGGGCACTTTCACGCTTCTTAGATGGAACGCAGCGTGCTACGTGAAAGATTGAGAGCAGGCCAATAAATCTACGCAAGGCATCAGCCACGCATCAGCAACAAATGACAGGCCCATTGTCCGGCTCAAGAGCGCTCATCTGTGCGTGTGTGTGTGTGTGTGTGTGTGTGTGTGTGTGTGTGTTGTCCGGCTGTGCGAAAGGCGGCGGAGGAAGATTGTAAACCCGGAGGCGGCAATTGCAAAGTAGGCGCCGTGCCACGAAAGAGTTGCAGATCCATAAGATTTGATTGCCAAAGATCAAACAAGTTGCCAGGGAGAAGCAGAGAGACGACAGCGAAGTGGAAGTTCCAAGGGATATTAGAACGTGTGTATATTCTATGCAAGAGCTTGTATGTATCTGTACAAATCTATTCAATATTCTGTTTTCAAATTTAACGAAATTTTATTAGATTTATTTAATTTTAACTTATCTCTATATGTTCTTGATTAAAAGGAGAAGAATAGGCACCGACACGAGAAGGAGGGGGGATTAAAAGGAAAGTCAAAGCTATCAAAACATACCCAAAAAAAAAAACTGCTAGCAAAAATTCAGGCAGCTTTTGCCTAAAAGCTTTTTGCGCTTTTAAGCTTTGCAAAAGAGAGAGCGAGAGAGAGAGAGAGAGGGGAAGGGCTAAAGGTAAGAGAGAGAATATAAACAGCACAGCTTTCACACAGCGCTTAGTTTTTTTTTTTAACAGGAGTTTACGAAATGGAGAGATCAAAGATCTTAACGCTTCAAGTGGCTGGGCATTCAATGCCAATCGGCCACTCCCAGCAATTAGACGGGGCTGGGTCTCTGCACACACACACTCACACACACACACATGGATAGCTGGCTAGATCCTGGTTGCCGTTTTTTACACATGTTCGATGGGCTGGTCGCAATCCAAGTGCAAAAACTGTCGCACATAAATTTTAATTAACTTTATTTTTAATTGTTGCAAATTTATGGCAAAGGCAGGCAGCGCAAACATGCCGAAGATATTGGGCAAAAGGAGCAGGACGAAGGCGCAAAAAGGAAAGCAACAAACTTCTAGACAGACACACAGACAGACAGACAGACACGGACACGAAAAGATAAAGGAATGCAGAGTAGGGAACGGTAAATGGTTGGGCAATCGATTGCAGCATCGCAGGATCATCAAGAAGGATCCCTTTCAATTGTTTGCAAGCCGACAATTTTTGCTCTAAATTATTTGCCATAATTTCTGGCTCGTCTTGTGCAATTTTTGTTGTTGTTGTTGTTGTTGTTGTTGCCTGCCTGGCTGCAGCCCACCCCTCCCCTCACCCTCTCTGCGGCACGTCAGTCAGCCGCAGCGTCGCAGCGTCGCATCGCCGCATCCTTTGCTACCATCGCTTGCATTGTCGTAATTTACTTCCTCTTGTTGGACGTCTCAGTCTATCATTCGCTAGAAGTCTCTCTCTCTCTCGCTCTCTCTCTCTTTGGCCACGTCTGTGTTGTGTCTGCTCTCCCGTTGTGTCTTTGCGTAAGCGTTGTGTGTGTGTGCGTTCTTCATTACGTTGTCCATTGTTTTGTCTTGTCTGCCTGCGTCTGCTTCTTCGTCGCGCATCTTTCGCATCCTCATTGCAATTATTTTGTTTTTTTTTTTTTTTTCGGCATGTTCCAGTTTTTGCAGCCTTGCTTTTTCAGGGTCACACTCAGTACTGCGAGTCGTCCCCCCGGGTCCTCCTTCTGTTGCTCGCTCGTGCTCCTTCTTCTCTCTCTCTCTCTCTCTCGCTCTCACTCTTGCTTCAGCATCATTGCGTTTTGTTCGAAATTGTCTCGTATTTGACAGTTGACAGTTGGTCGACTTTTGAGCATTAAAGTTATGAGCATAAACATGACATTTGCTTTGGGCCCCCTCTCGAGAGCCTGCTCTCGTCCTTTTGACTGTTTATTCTATTTTAGTATCACTTCTTCACTTTTATTTTTGCCAACTCACGGGCATGTTCGCAATATCTGGAATTGGTCGCCCCTGTGGGCGTTTGTTTTGGACCCGAGCTCTTCATCTATTTGTGGTTTCTGGAGTTGAGAGCTGGGTGTTGGCTGGAAATCAACGGATCTAACGGGATTAATATGTTCTTAGTGCAATGCAATTTTATTACCTGATTTTCGTATTCCCTTTGTTCCCTACACTTATAAGAAATATACATATGCACATACAAAAAAAATATGCATATGTATATTTTGGTCTAATTTTCATAAGAATAACATTATATGTATATATTTTACATGAGCTATGAAGATTCTCTTATACTGAAAGCAGATCTTATTTTTTCAAAATTATGTCCCGCCTGAGCAAAGCATTTGACTTAAGCTTAAGACTCTCTTATATTTCGTGTCTAAGATTAGCTTTCTCTTACAATAAATTCCAGCCTTGGAAATGCCGCTCGCTTATGTTTTAATGAAGTTCCAATCTTGTTTACATGTGTACACACATCTACATACGCATGTGCGTGTGTGTGCGCTCACATGTTTATTGGAAGTAAAACTTATGCAAAACGCAAACAAAGCCGCGCGACAAACATTTGTTACACTTTTCCCTGGCACGTACATGTAGTTTTTGTTGTTTCTTTTGGCGGCGCAGCAAATCAAATATCGATAAATTTCGCACACAATGCAAAATAAACGCATTAATCAAAATCAAAAGGAGAGCGCAGCAACAATAATAAAACACACGCACATGCATTGAAAAAGGGCTGCGTCCGTATGCAAAGAGCGGCCGGCTTAAATGGCAGGCGAGCAAACAGAGCAATCGGCAAATCGCAAATACGTACGCGTGCGACAGAGACAAAAGCTGATTCGCAAAGTTTATGCGCCAAAGTGGCGAAGCATTTGCCACAGGCCATTGAGCATGCACATCGGTCGCAGTGTGTGGGGCCTAGGTAAATGCGAAACGGGTAAAGGGGGATAGGCAAAAGGCAATGCCGGAGAGTGAAAGTCAAGTGGCTCTTTGTGACGCGTTCCAGCACATACACACACACACACACACACACACACGCACAGGCGCAGCGCGCGAGCGAGAGAGCGAAAGTGTGTGAATTAACAAAAAGAAAAAAGAGAATAAAAAAAAAACTGCCGGCAATTTGCATAGCGATCGTCAAACGGCCGACGGCCCAGTCTGTCCCGGCCCTCGGCTGGATGTTTTTGCTTGCGCTCTTTCGGGTTTTTGTGTGTGCCGGCTCGTTAATTAAGCGTTAAATCGTTGAGTACATAAAAAGTAAAGAAACTAAAGAAAGAAAGGAACTCAATTGTCGCATGTGAATAATGTAAATTGATTTTAAGTGGTTTTACGTGTGCGCGCATTTATGTCGTTTTTTTTTTCCATGTAAACCGCAGAAAATGTGCGGCTTATGGTAATTTCTCAAGCAGCCCATCATTTGGCAGACGGCTAAAGACAGGACACGCCCAGTTAGCAAGATGCTCGTTAAATCATATTAATCAACAGATCCTTGCGGGCATGCATACTGCGGATCGGATGCAATTCGTTTGCCGAACTCCTTTAAAATCCCATTTAATCCTTTTGTGTGGCTATGTAAACAGCATAAAAAAACTCGCCGAAAACAGAGAAACAGAGCAACGGGAACGGTAACGGGAACGGTAACGGGAACCGCGAACATCGCGAAGGGCTGCCCAAAGACGAGGCGAAAAGAAAACCAAATATGCGAAACCCTTTTTTTTTTTAGTGCAAAAAATTCCACAAAAAAAAGAGTTGAAAAAAATGAGACATTTTTTTTCTTGTTTTTTTTTTTTTTTGTTTTTCGTTGTGCGCAGCATTCAATTAATTTACCCTTACCCCTTTGTTGCTTGGTTGCGCGAAGAATGCATTCGCCGAAGAATGGACGCAAAAGCAAACAAAATCGGCAACTTTCATCGCAGAGAAAGAGCCGTAAAAGAAAACGTGTGAAATATGTGAATGCAATCGATGAATTGCCTTAAAGCAATCTTTCAGCACGCTAAACTGTTTTTTTTTTTCTTTCTTGCGAATTAATGCAATTTAAGAGAGACGTTAATCGAGAGAGAGAGTGTGCAAGTGGAAGTGCGGAAAGTCAAAGTTCCAGCTGCACGAGAGCTTGCAGAGTAATCGGGCCCCGAAAAGGCGACAAATGCAATTCGTGGATTCAAAAGAAATCTTGCTCAAAGGGATCAGTGGATATTCAGAACTGGGCATTGGTGAGTTTTTAAGAGTTTTGATTTTTTTTTTTTAATCTGCATGCTAGCTTGTAAACTATTCTTTAGACACATCATTTGATTGTATACTTATATATTTCTGGTCTTATGAGGAGAGCAGAAATTGCTTAGGATCAGTTATACTTAATGATAACTATTTAAATTTAAGAAAATGAGATACTTGTGTAGATCAGTATTTAGATTTAACTGATCGCAGGTATGCAAGATTTCATATTGAAAAAGTCTGTTTAAGACGATCGCAGGTTTTGTACCTGTTTCTTATTGAAAAAATCTGCTTCGGTCTGTCTATGTTTAACATCAAAAAGATGGCGTTCATGTGGGATGAGTTAAAGAAGGGCCAACCAGTTGATGAGCCTACTTTAAGTCATGTCAAGGAACGCAATTTACGGAACTAGCTTTAAGTTAATCAAGTAAATCCCTTGATTAATGTAGTTCGGCGCTTGTGAGTTTTCTAATTAAAGAGATAATAAACATTGTAGCATGGATCTTGTCTAACTCTGAACTGATCATGAACAGATCATGGGGGCTTACTAAGATCTATCGAGGTGCGAATAAGTTTCGAAGTTAAACAGCTGGCTGATTGACTTGCTTGAGCCCTTTTGCAGGGCAGGGCACTTGAAGATTGATGTATTACTGATCCCCAGAGCTTAGTTATCCACTAAATGCATCAGTCTAGTCTGGCTGATCCGATTGATCTGCACAGACGAAGAAAATGCTCGTGTGATCCAAATCTCGGGATTAGCTGTAGACAAAACTGCCAGCTGACCGTGCTGGCGATCCGGGCAAAGGTGATCAACTGGCCCTGCACAGAACTCAACTCATTCGAAGGTGTTTGAGTGGATAGTTAACCATATGGCACAGCGGCGCAGCAGGACTAATGTGCAGGATCAGCACCTACTCAGCGTTTGTAACGTTTTTCAAATGCTTCCTGCGGAAGTTGCAACATTTTCAATTAAAGTATCTGTTTTAGTGGTCGCTAAAGAGCCGCAATTAATACACGACATCCAACTGGAGGCAGGAAGTTGTGCAAGTTGTTGTGAGACTGCCTAATTAACGTGCCTGCTTGGCCAGCAAGTGTCAAAGCCTGTTGCTGCGGCCAGAGCAGGCCAGGCCAGGCCAGGCCAAAAGCCAGCCGACCCCTAAACGACATTCAAATTGACCAACGCTGACGGCAGGGGAAGGTACGAAGCCCGACAGCAACAATGACGATCACTTCCTTGAGGGCAAAAGCAAATTTAATAACTAAGCGATTCCCGATAGAGATCTAGACGTCATTTGGGTGTGCCAACGCGCTGTGGGAACGAATATCAAAGAAACAAAAAACGTCAGCTATCCGTAAGGGTTGGGATTGTCTTCAAAATAAAGCTTTGAGCAGAGCTTTGTCTTTAACTGAGGGCGAGATTCAGTAAGAATCCCTAAGAAGACCTCAAACTGAAAGACAGCTTTAAGTTGGATTGTAAAGCAAAAGTACAAGCAGAGTGGGAGCTCAATAGTTGAATGAAAGCTTTAAGATAAGCTTTAAGTGACAGCGCCGAACTGAAGGAAAAGCAAAGCAATGGTATGAAGTTTTGGGTCGCGCTTTAAGTGGACCAGAGAGCAGAATGTCAAGGAAACTGTAACCGAGAGCGACAGAGTCAAGCAGTGTGCTGGAAACGAAGCTTACGAATGGCATAGCGACAGACTGTGCTCCACTGGAATGGCTTAAAGTGGAGCAGAAGAAGAGCTTTAAGTGTAGAGAAAAGAGCAAAAGTAAAAGAACAAATCACGTGTGTGCTTGTTGCGTCAAAGCACAAAGCACTAAACTGGATCTGTGATTAATGCTTTAAGTGGATGCAATTGAAAGCAATGAAAGAACGGGTTAGGAAAGAGTTAGAGCTTTAAGCAGCACTTAAAGTTGAGCTTGAAATGAGCTAGCGGCATGTTGCTGCAATTAAGAGTAACCACAATAGGAAGAGAGAAAAAGAGAGAGAGTGTGTGAGAGCGAGAGAACGCAATCTTGTGTGCATGCTATTCGCCGCGGGGTGCGCTTGCGCAACAACCCCTAGCGCGTTGCACGGCCCGAGTATAAAACGCTGCCCGCTACCCCGAACCGATTCAGTTTGTCAGCGAACGCCGAGACGAGAGGAGACTGCACAGAGCTAGCCGAGTGCCGAACAGAGATCAGGAGCAGCCACTCCGACAAATAGCTCTACATATATCCACACATACACACACACACACACACAAACACCCGATAAGCAAACTAGAGACATGCTCAAGTGGACGGCCTCAACGCAACGTTTGAACGAGCTGCCCGCGCCGGAGCTGCGTGCGGCGCGACGTCAGCGTCGACAGCGACGCGCGACCATTGCCAACAAGGAGAATGTGCCCAGTGTGGGCTACACATCGACGCCCATGCCGCTGGCGCGGCAGCGCAATAGTCCGCTGGTGCTGGCGCCGCTCACCGATATACGCAACGTGACGCCGGAGTCGTCGCCGGCGGCGGGTCGTCGCGTCGTGCAGAGCGTGCGACACTATGCCGCCACCTTGCCGCGCTACGAGGAGGAGTACTCGCCCAGCGCCGGCGCCTTGCCCAGCGGTCAGCATTTGGCGCTGCGCGGTCTGCTGCCGCTGGATCCGTTTCTGGAGCAGCCGCGCTATATGGCTGCCACGCAGCAGCTGCGGCAGCGCAAGCTGGAGGCGGACTTTGTGGCCACCATGGAGCTGCCCGGGGAGCAGGCGCCGCAAGCAACTCAGCCAGCCGCAGCAGCGGCAACCCCAGCGCAGCCAGCGCAGTCAGCGCAGTCAGCGTTGCGTGCCGTCACACCGCAGCCATCGACCCATATGGGCGATCAGACGCTGGACAAGCTCATCGATGCCATACTCGATTCGGCTTGCAAGGCGGACGCCGGCAGCAAGAAGAAGCCGCGCAAGTCCTTCAATCTGCGCCGGCGCACGCTCGTCAAGCAGCAGCTGGAGACGCAGTGCGTGGCCATGTTGTCGCCATCGTATGCGCCCGGCGATGATCCCGCCAGCGATCTCAGCTTTACGCTGCTGCCGCTGCCGCTGCCCGCCACGCCCGAACCGGCCTCACCGCTGTCCCAGCTGCCGCACAGCGTGCTCCTGCAGCTGCCCACACCGCAGCCGCGTGCCCCCACACCGGCCAATCATTCTGATACCTTTTGCCTGGCCACGCCCGTGCGCCCACTGAAACGGAATCGTGCCCGGCAGACGCAGCCAGCGCCAGCAGCTGGGGGCCTGGAGACGCCACCAAAGCGCTACAAGGTCGATGCGCGCAACTACTTCGAGGTGGGCCTCGCGCTGCCCTCTATCTACGTCTAGCCAGAGTGAGAGAGAGAGGGAGAGAAAGTGAGAAAGTAAGAGAGAGAGAGAGAAAGTGAGAGACAAGGCAAGAGCTAGCCAACGCTGACAAACGGGGGAAAACGCTTAACTATGACGCTTATTTAGTTCTTAAGTTGCAATTAATTACTTTTTTTTTTTTAATGTACATATATTAGAATTTAAGTTAATTTTTTTTACACTGCTGTTATGTAGTTTTTGTAAAAAAAAAACTTTTTTTTTAAATATTTATTTACTTATGCTTAAGTAAAACAATTTTTTTTAAAACCTTTTTTTTCTATTAATAAAATGCTGCATCAAACACAAAATATGAATTTTTCCTTTTAAAACTTAAACTACAAGTGAGGTTATGTCTTCACTTGAAAGCTTTTACGAAAGCCAAATGTCTTCTCTTTCTAATTGCAATTTTGCTTTTAAGAGAATCTAACGGGAACTCTTGATTAAAGTTATAATATATATTGACGTTAATTAAAATAAGATATAAGTTGATGTTCTTGCTGAAATATATATTATTAATTATAGATAGTATTAAAATCTAATTAATATTATTATATTTAGATTGGACTAGAGGTGTATTCTAAAAATTGATGTATCTAGAAATTCTTTTTTTTTTTCGAAAAAAGTATAATCTGCCGACTTGGCGTTTAAGTTTGACGCAAATAAGTAAGTTAAGTCCTAGCACATAAAGCTCCATTAGGTACATGCGTTGAGAGAGTTTATTCCTGAAGAGAGAGCTTATTTAAAGTCTCATTTTTAGTCTTTTTCGATTGATTAAAGTGCAAAAGAGTGAAGTTGCAGCTGAATGGTGTGCTTCTTAGCCTCGCGACTAAGAGAAGCAGGTCAAAGCTCAGCTTTCAGCAAGCGCAGCAGAGAGTTTTCACTTCAACAGTGAGCTTAGCTCAAGTCTGCACTCTGCTGCGCTTTGCGCTCACCAGCTTTCATCCTTGCCTTCGCTTGCCAAAATTAAGCTCAACATGCAAATTGAGCTGACCTGAGCGCAAGCTCGGCTCTCATTAGCTGTAGTCTGGCTATGCGCAGGCAAGCTCTTTTGCTCTTGTGTTGCTTTTGGCTTAAGAGCGTAAAAGCTGCGCGCCCATTGGCTGACATGTTAGTTGAGCTCGAATTGCTGTTGTTGTTTCAGCTGTCGAGATGAATGCTATACTATTGCGGTAAATGCTGTTGTTGTTGTTTTCGTTGTTGTTGCTGCTGTTGCTTGACCAAGTGATTTGCTTTGCTTGTGCTGCTCAAAACAGCAGCAGGTAGTCCGAAAGGAACAATGAGGGACAGCACAGCAGCACGCCCCCATTGCGTCGGCAACAACAGCTGCAGCTGAACTGATCTCTCTCTCTCTCTCTCTCTCTCTCTCTCTGTCCGTTTCTGCATCTGTCTCGCTCGCACGCTCTCGCTTGCTTATCTGCTTTGGCTTAGCTCGTGCGACAGCCGACATTTGACATGACACTTGTTAACACTTTGACGCCCTCGGAGCGTGCGGCCTGTTTCGCACTGTAATTCGTTTTGAGTGCGGCTCGAGCCGACAGGGTACCCGTTGCTGCTGCTGCTGCTGTTGTTGTTGGGCTTCTGTGAAAAACCCGCAGAGACCCGCTTAATCCGCAGCAACGCACAGGTTGCTAGCCGACTGACGCTGCTGCTGCTGCTGCTGCCTCTTTCCCGGCCGACACATCTTCCCCTGCCACGGCTCGGTCGACCTGTCATCAGCTCTGGCATTCTTGTGGGCTTGGCTCTAATTTGTAGGCCATTTAACTGTTGAGCGGACGCGCGTTAATTGAATTATTTTTATTATATTTGGCTCTAGACATTTCCCGGTAACAGTTCCTCATCCTTTTCCTCTTCCTTCTCTGCCCCTGCAGGTTGCACTTGCTGCGCTCCGTTCAGCTCATCGCCAGCTGTGCTCACCCGCATCGTTAAACTAATTTTCTAATGTTGCTGACAGTCACACCCACACACACACACACACACACACACGCACACTTAGCCAACCCTTTAAAGGAGGAAAATTTAAATTTTCCTTAGCCGTGACAACAGTCGTCGCATTTCCGGTTCGCGTTTTCTTCATTTTCATTCTTTAGTTTTTACCTGTCGATTGTCTAATCGATAAAATTTTTTATTAATTGCTTGTAAATGTGATAAATAACATGTGTGTCTGTGTGCGATGGGGGTGTCAACTCTATTGTATGAGGGGGGCGGAGGGTCCGGAACAGGGGAGCTGTTCACAGCTGACAGAGCGTTAAAGTTTTTCCTGTTAACTGTCTAAACAATAAAATGGTGTCGTATGCATTCAATTCGATGATATTTTTAGCATTAAATTAATTAGAATACGTATTTCCAACTTTAAGTCCATTTTATTGGGTTTTTTCCTCTTGAAATTGTTTTAATGTGCATATGTAAAGTTTTGAGCATTTGACCTCAAACCAAATTGACCTCTTTTAACAAAATGTGCTTGTTGTATAGCTTTGCTTGCTTCTTAAATGATCAGAGCCAGGACTCTGATCCCTAGAGAGATTTGCAGATGCATCTTCCTTCTTCTTAAGATCTCTTGCTCCTTTTATCTCTTCCCCCAATAAAACAACAAAGCATAAGTCACATAGTTGCTGACGGTAAAACGTTTGCGAATGTAACACAAAAAGGGACTCGACAAAATCAGAGGCTCTCTCGAGAGCGAAAAAGCGCGAGAGCAAGAGCTTTTATGCTGTGTGCAAATCTTGACCCCAGAGATGGAAACGCGCTTTGTACACTGCCTTGAAAAGCTGTTTGATTGCAGTGCGGAATATGCAAATGATTGACAAGAAAGAAATAATGAAATAAATCGGAAACGAATGCCAAGGTCCTTAAAGGTCTTTGCGACAGGCCAACAACGAGGCCTCATTATGCAGTTAATCAACAGCTGGCCGCAAAGGAAGTGGCTGCCACAGCTCGAGGCGAAATTGAAAGGCACAAACGCCGCCAGTTTGCCGACTGACTCTCAGTCTCCGACTCCGTCTCAGTCTCCGTCTCCGTCGCCGTCTCCGTTTTAGACTGTCGGCAAGCCAGATGCCAACTCGCGATCTTCGCGCACACCTTTTGATTGACAAACGCGCCGCTGGCACTGCGAACCGCTGCCGTTTACCTTTAGATCTGGGGCTTCCTTTGGCTCAGCCCTTGCCTTCACCTTTTGGCTAATGCCTGGGCGCATTGATCTTGGCATTCACAATTTACTATTTACAATTCACAATTTGCGCTAATTTTGTGGCCGCGGGCGCTGAACTTTCGCTGCAGTTGCTGCTGCGATTGCCAGCTGAGGCAGTTACCCCCCACCCCCCACACATACGGACACACGCGCGCACAAAGGTGACATTTGCTGCTCCGCATCCTGTCTGGCCTAAGCCGGCTTAGAGCGCATCCTGGCAACCTGGCCACTGACTGTCAGCAAGGATGTAGCAATAATTGCCAAATGTTATGCAAACAATGCCAAAGATTTCCAAATCCACAGGCTCAGGCGCCGCGTGTGGCAATGTGGCAACAACAGGCACCAAAAAAAAAACCATTAATATTCAAATCTCCCCGCAACGTTGCAAGCAATAATAAAGAACTGTACGGCACAGAATTGCCGAAGAGTAGGTACCCTTCCATTCACAACAATGAATTATTTGTGCGACATGCTCTCAGCCTTAGATCTTATCATATGTGTGTACATATGTATTTATGTATGTATGTGTGTGCGTATGTATGTATGTATGTATGTATGTATGTATGTATGTATTTATGTATGTATGTGTGTGCGTATGTATGTATGTATGTATGTATGTATGTATGTATGTATGTATGTATGTATGTATGTATCTATCTATCTATGTATGTATGTATGTATGTATCTATGTATGTATGTATGTATGTATGTATGTATGTATGTATGTATGTATGTATGTATGTATGTATGTATGTATGTATGTATGTATGTATGTATGTATGTATGTATGTATGTATGTATGTATGTATGTATGTATGTATGTATGTATGTATGTATGTATGTATGTATGTATGTATGTATGTATGTATGTATGTATGTATGTATGTATGTATGTATGTATGTATGTATGTATGTATGTATGTATGTATGTATGTATATATGTATGTATGTATGTATGTATGTATATGTATGTATGTATGTATGTATGTATGTATGTATGTATGTATGTATGTATGTATGTATGTATGTATGTATGTATGTATGTATGTATGTATGTATGTATGTATGTATGTATGTATGTATGTATGTATGTATGTATGTATGTATGTATGTATGTATGTATGTATGTATGTATGTATGTATGTATGTATGTATGTATGTATGTATGTATGTATGTATGTATGTATGTATGTATGTATGTATGTATGTATGTATGTATGTATGTATGTATGTATGTATGTATGTATGTATGTATGTATGTATGTATGTATGTATGTATGTATGTATGTATGTATGTATGTATGTATGTATGTATGTATGTATGTATGTATGTATGTATGTATGTATGTATGTATGTATGTATGTATGTATGTATGTATGTATGTATGTATGTATGTATGTATGTATGTATGTATGTATGTATGTATGTATGTATGTATGTATGTATGTATGTATGTATGTATGTATGTATGTATGTATGTATGTATGTATGTATGTATGTATGTATGTATGTATATATGTATGTATGTATGTATGTATGTATGTATGTATGTATGTACATGCATGTATGAATTCATGTATGTATGGGTATGCGTATGTATGTATGTATGTATGTATGCATGCATGTATGCATGTATGTATGTATATATTTATGTATGCATGTACGTATGTATGTTTGTACATACATATGTATTCATGTATGTATGGGTATGCATATGTATGTATGTATGTATGCGTGTATGTATGTATGTGAGTATGTATGTGTGTGTATGTATGTATGTATATATGTATGTATGTATGTATGTATGTATGTATGTATGCATATATGTATATATGTACCAAGTATACCACCAGCTGCGTTGGAAATTCAAAAAATAACGAACTGCCAACTAGTGCTCTACTACTCGATTCTCATAAATTCAAGTAGGCCCCATAGGCTGCAGGCGGCGGCTTTCATATTGGAGGAGGCGGCTTCAACTTAGGAGGATGCGGCATTAACTTAGGAGGGTGCGGCTTCAGCTTAGGAGGAGACGGCACCTCGAGCAAAGGAGGATGCGGCATTAACTTAGGAGGGTGCGGCTTCAGCTTAGGAGGAGACGGCACCTCGAGCAAAGGAGGATGCGGCATTAACTTAGGAGGGTGCGGCTTCAGCTTAGGAGGAGACGGCACCTCGAGCAAAGGAGGATGCGGCATTAACTTAGGAGGGTGCGGCTTCAGCTTAGGAGGAAGCGGCTTCAGCCTAGGAGGATACGGCAGCTTGAGCAGAGGAGGAAGCGGCTTCAGCTTAGGAGGAAACGGCAGCTTGAGCAGAGAAGGAGACGGCGGTTTCAACTAAAGAGGAGGCGGCAGCTTGAGCAAAGAAGGAGGCGGCATTTTGAAGGAGACGGCGGTTTCAACTATAGAGGAGGCGGCAGCTTGAGTGTAGGAGGAGGCGGCATTGAAGGAGATGGCGGCAGATTAAGCATAGGAGGAGCTTGCGACCTTAACTATGAAGGCCTCAACTATGAAATAACAGGTACGTATTATAAACATAACTAAATCATATTATGTTAAAAATGACAGGAACATATATTACAAATGTATGTATGCATGTTGGTTTTCATTTGAAAACATAAATGTATGTATGTATTTAAATATATGTGTATGTTGAGCTGAGCTAGAAGTGAACAGATAACATATTTATAAATATTGATCTAATAAACATTTTCTCTTCTTTTCTATTCTTTCAGTGTTGTGTTAATATAAAACTTCGTCTCCCTCCCACTGATAGATGACGATAAAATAATCGTACGTGTGAATTGGCAGGTAAGTACTGAATTACATAAATATATTTATCTCTATATAAAAATCTGTTTGTCCTGAACAACTCAGCGACTTTGTTAAAATTCATTTGAGACATATTTCTCATATATATATTATATGCATATATTATATACATAGTTGAGGTATATCTGTATGAGTAGATTTTTGCTACTTATATCTTATATGTATTAGTTTCGAAAATTACCCGGCGTTGCCTGGTTAATAGTACTGAAAATAGCTTTGATCCTCCTACTTTGCGATCAGTTGGCCCACCTTTACCTAATAACAAACTTATACTTAATAACAACCTATTCATGTTTAAAGTACGTGCCACACTCTGTTACAAAAGTGTTATGCCCCTTGTGAGGGTATTGCGAAGGAGATGAACCGATGCAAGGGTAGCTCAGCATCAACGTAATTATAATTCATGTTCGCTTTCATTTTCATTTTCATTTGCCTGTGCTGCGCCAAAAAACCTCTCCTAATGATAAACAAATTTTCCAGAGCGAGCCCCGAAATAACTAAAAAAAAAAAAAAAAAAATTGAAAAGGGTTGCACCATGTTGTTGCACTGGCGACAGTTGCTGCCTCAGTTGCTGCCGCTGCGCTGCCGGCGGCGTTTTGCAAATTTTCAGCGAACTCAGCTAATTAGCTTAGCGCGCGTTTGTTGCACGTTGCACGCTGCACGCTGCACTCTACAGGCAGCAGAATGACGTCAATGACGTTGTCGTTGTCGAAGTTGATGAAGTGTTGCCCACTTTGGTGGAGTGCTGCGTCAGCTGCCGCCTCAGAGTGTTAAGGTCAAAGTGCAGCAGGAGGATCGCAATCCGGATGGGAATCGCCATCCGAGTCGGGCTGAGGCTGTTGTTTTTGTTGCTGATGAGTGGGCAGTTGTTGCCACAGCGAAAAGTCAATATTCTGTGTGCAACAATGACTCGGCAACTTTCCAGTGGCATAACAGTTGGCCAGCGCAGAACGCGTGCCCGGACAGCTGCCACGCACACAGGGCCCGGAGGCCATAAAAATATGCAATTGATGTTGCAAAAGTCAATGCAAATTTGCGCCTTATAATGCATATGCCACACACATGTGCAGCCAACTTGCAGAAGCTGAAAGCTTTGCACGCCGCAATGTTGCAACCCCGCATTGCAATGCTGTAATATTACACAGGGTGGCGTGCACCATTTACAATCATATTTTCCATGCACATTCATATTTCACATTAACATCCACATTCACATTGGCCGCGACGCATGCGCTGAACAATGAACGCGAACGAGAAGCGCCGAGGAGAGCGCGCGCACTGTGGACTGGGTCGGGCCGGTTGGGGGTGGGGTAGCGCTTCCGGGCGATTACACGCGTGCCAGTTTCGAGAATTGGGTGAAAATTTACATTTTTTGTTGCTGTCGAATGAAAAACAAATACCATGAGGGACAAAAGAAAAAGGGGGAAAAGCGCTCAACCCAACTTGCCAGCTACTTGCCGTGTGTGTGTGTGTGTGTGAGTGTGTGTCTCTTAGTGTGTGTGTTTGTTGTTGCTGCGCAGTGAAGTGGACAAGCGGAGCAGTGTTGCAGCTTAAACGGTTCGGCAAAACGCTGACATTTGCCTGTCACTTTGTCATCTTGCAACGGGTCAAAACGAGTCGGTGCGCGGGGCAACATTTCTCTGCGCTTTTCATACCCTGTATCCATTGAAAATGGATTAAACAGAAGGGTGTAATGGTTGTAACACGCAGAAGAAGGCAGCTTTGAAAGCCATAAAGTGTATATACTGGCCATAACTGTACGAATGTCCGAATGTCTGTCTGACTTTTCAGTTGTATGACTATAAAGATTTCAACTATATTTTTTTGTATGCCATATATTTTTCTAACAATTTTATAATATCGATAAATATCGACATTTACTTTTTGGATGCCTCCTTCCAATGCCCCAAAAAGTGAAAATCCTTTGAATCAATGCGAAAGCCTTTCGTTTATTTGGGCGTCATATTTTAACAACCAAAATTGCATTAGTATGGGTCTATAGCAGGGTACCTTCTAGTCGTGCACGCCCAAATCGAGCACTTTTTCTTTTGGTATTTTTTTTTTAACGGCCACGCGTCGCGCGACTCTCGCTCTGATTGACATGATTCGCACTTGACTTGCTGCGCCGCGTATTAAGTGAGCAGCCGCGCCCCGAGTGGCAGCAGTTGCAAGGAACGCCCCTGCGCCACGCACTCGTCGGCGGCGGCGTTAATCGGCTATTGAAGTGAAGCCAACGCGTTTTAGCGTTTTGCTGTTGCGCCGACGCACAGTGGGCCGCACAGCTCAAAGGACTTTGCGTTGGCATCTGTTTGGCATTAATTGTTGAAATCTATGCATTGTTAGAGATCCATCGATATGTTATCGAAATACACTAGTAGCACAATCGATAATATTGTCGATAAATATATATTGGAGCACAGACTATCAGTAGTATTTTTTATTTGATCGGTAAATAAATCGCATCTATTACCAATACATGCATTTGGTCTTTAATCGTTATCGATCGATAGTCGATAGCAATTGATTGAACCTTTAAGATATGCGATATGAAAATATGTTCTCTAGCAAGAAATGCTTGCTGTGATTTCTCAAAAGCGTTTTCCCTAGAATAATACATATTAAAAAAAACGATAACTGTCGTTTAATATTTAAGGCTCTCTCAACAGAGTTTAGAAGTGATTTGATAGCTGTCGATTATTAGATTTCGATTAAAAATCGAGAAAACAGTATTATGCAGACAATTTTTTTGCAAAAATTAAATATGTTATTCCGTAATATTTATTGATGGTATCGATAGTCCGTATTAATTGCATAATTTACAATATTGAAACACCAAATCCCACTGTAGAATGAAATAATTGCCCTGCTCTACCACTGTGCAACAACGTACGGCCCACTCGATGGGCGCAAAGTCCGGACGCGCCTGCGCCCATGCCTGTGCCTGTGTCTGGTGTGGCAAGGGGCATGCCGCACGCTGCACGCTGCACAGGATATAGGACACAGGCTGCACGGGGTAAGTTTGAGCAGTCTTTAGGCGCTAAGCTGAAACAGTGCCGGCGGCGCATGGAATACAGATTTCTATCTGATGGGCAAACAAAAACCGCAGTGGGTGCCCACAGGGAGAGAGCGAGAGAGGGGGAGCGAGACAGGGTGAGAAAGGGAGCGGCATAGAGCTTGCCACCCCGTGGCAGGGATTTTGAAATGGGATTGGCTTGGGCGGCACTTAGCACTCGGTATTTACATGCGACTCGCGCAATGTCATTGCCAAAACAATGAAACCCGCCGTCGTTTATGTTAATTTATGCGCTATTAAAAGCGGCGCGCGGCACTTAACTCGTTGCATTCAACATATTTTGTAGTTTCATGCACGTTCTTAGTCTCAAAAACGGGTATATTGGCTTCGGTGCCAAGCCCGTCTATTCTTATGCGATAATTTGGCATAGATATTCGTGTATTCGTGCCTCAAATTAGATGCTCGCAGTTTCGAACTGCGTCCAGGGCGTGAGGCAAATACGCCATATGTCATCTAACACATCTTACACAGTCTTAAAGCTAGAGTTAACAAATTGTACAGGTAGATTATATCTCTTGCCACGCCCACAAACAAAGCATATCCTGCATAGCTTTCCAGCTAGAGTGAGCCCCATTTGGAATAGAGACTAATATTAGTCTGTAGTCCAATCGATCCTCCTAAGTTTAACTTTATATATTGCATTGTCAATAGGCATATACATATATAGGCCACGCCCACTGCGAATGTGTCAAATTGTATAGCTGGCTATATCCACATAAATTTCATGTTGAGCCTATTTTCAGCAGTTGTTGGTCATTGAGCGGGCATTGCGCAGTCGCGTATACCCGACTTCAAAAGTTTATGCCTGCATTTTTACTGCTTCTTCAATGCTTTCGACTAAATTTTGCCGCCGGCTTCAGTTTTTTTTTTTTTTTTTTTTGGTTTTTGTACATAATTTTGTAATTGCCTGCACGTGATGCGTGGCTGTTGTTAAGGATCGGAAAGGATCTGGACATGTCAGGCCGCGGCGCGACTTAAATATATTTTTTTTTTTTTAGTGAAGGGTTTTTTTTGTGGCTCATTCATTTATTGTTGATTGGCCAAGCTGTCAACTGGTCGCCGCTAATGAGCTCGAGAGCGAGAGGATGCGATTGATTTTGCCACCATGACAAATTAAACGGCGTTCGGCTAATGAGTTCAAATTCGCCCTGAAAAACTGTTGAAAAGCCGCACAAAAAACCAAAAAAAAAAGAAATGAAAAACCAACGAATAATAGAAAAACACACACACAAAAGGCGCAACAAAAACGATTTTTCTTGCGAGTGCAAACAAAACGTGGAAAAAAGTGTCGAAAAAATGTTGCAAAAATAAATTGTAAAAAAAGAGGGAAATTCGTTGTCTGCCAACCGCAGCAACAAACCCTTGCAAAAAATCAAAGTTATTCTTCATTGTAGTCTTCCATTTTGAGGGTTTGTTTTTTCCATTCTTTGCAAGACAAACAAAGCATTTGCAGTCGTTTCTCAAAGTCCACAATGGATATGTTGCCAAATGAAGCGTCTCGAATAGCGGCCCAAAGCCCAAATCGTGCCCAAAGATTTGCCCGAGAATCGCCACGTTCAATTTGACATCGCTCAGTCATAGATCAGCAACTTCAGTCGAAGCCGAGCTGGTTCATTTAATCAAGGTATTCCATATGATCGACATATATAGGCTTCTGCCATACTGCAATCGATCATTTTGAAAACCTCGCGATTTAAGTCAACTCTTGTGTGCAGATAGGTTGCAAGAATAGTGGAACAGAAAACTTTTTCGCCCAATTTTCCCATGATGCTAGTTGACTGTGATATAGTTTTTCGATATTGATACGAATTCTCTCATACATAAAGAGTGTGATAGAAGTCGAAATGCCTGTAGCTGATCTAGAATATATATACTTTATGGGTTCGGAGATGTCGCCTTCTATGCGTTTCACATTTAATGACAAAATTTTAATACTCTCTACTATTATCAATGATAATAATAATGATAATTGCTGAGCATCAGCATTCGTATTATTTTCATTATTATTATTATATACAGTAATATAATAATAAGTAAATCTAGTTAATTTATTTACTTGAAAGAGTTCAACCCAATTTGAATAGCAGCTAGAGCGACAAGAGCCGTAGCTTGAAACATATGAATGATTATCTAAATGCGTAGGATTGCGCTCATTACTGACATAAAACGCTTGAGAAACTAATTGCTCGGTATATTGATATAAATTGTTTATTATAAACGCACCCGCCTAACATGCCTAATATCTGTTACGATCTCTATAGATCTGTGTAGTTCAGTGTGTGGATCACATAGATTAAAATTTTGGATAGGCAGCTGCTGTTGCATTCAGCTATTTGTTGTTGTTGTTGTCGCGTGAGTCCTTTGTTGTTTTTGCTGTGGTTCGAGCAATCAGCCCACAGCTAATTGCGTTGAGTGGACAGGCAACGCCTATTGGGCACCGCCCAATACTCGTATTATTATATATAATTTCTGTATTCTCTGTTTTTTTTTTGTTTGTTTCTTTTTTGATTGCTCCGCTTGTGCTAGAGCCCGTCTCTATCGGCAATAATCTAAAATGTTGGCTGGCCTGTGCTACAATTTTCATCTTTTGTGTGGGGGCATTTAACAAAACAAACGCCGACGCCGATGCTGACGCTGAACGCCTGCAGCGGCATTGCTGTGGCACGTGGAACGTGCAACATTGCGCGTGGCATGCTGGTCAACTGACCGCAACAATGTTCGCTTTTAATTACAGTTATTGTCGCACCCTTCGGCCTCATTTGCATTCGCATTGGGCCCACGGTCCGAGCTGAGGGCGCGGGCGTTTTGCGCATGCGCACAGCCCAAGCGGCCCTAGCGGGCCGAGTGGCACATGCCACAGGCCGCAGGCCGCAAGCCGCATATGCGCCACCAGCCGTGGTAATTAGCATAACAGTTGAGCTGCAATGTCCATTGCGACAATTGCGCATTCCGTGAAAAGTGTGAGCTGCTGCCTCAACTTTTCCTTTATCATTTCTTGAGCAGCCAGCAATGAAATTTATGTAAATTAAATTAAAACTTCAAGAAGCGGAACCAGTTCGCATTGCCTGCAACATATGGCCCAGTGCATATTGCACCGTTTGCAGCTCGAGAGACCTTCAATTGTGCCTTGAGTTACAGCCACATAAATTTCAAATACCGTCAATTGTCAGCGCCTCGGTCAAATAGCCCCCGACCCCCACACAGTCGCGGCCCGTGCAACGCACCCTTCCCTAAACCTTTAACCAACACTTGAGATAAAGATCAACGACCAACTGACACGCCTTCAGCTACAGTACACAACCTTACATGACGTGGTTAAAGCTACAAAATGCATATTAAAATTTCCAATAAAGTGTTTTGTATTTGCCTTCTCCTACCATAAGCTTATGCTTCTTCGCATGATTCTTAAACTATGCCAAAAAATGAAAAGTTTCATATGTATATATTGTCTTAGAAGGTTTATGCCGAATTTGCTGACTCTAGTTCTTAAGGCCTGAGAGAAAACATAATTTCGTTAACGGTTTTTATTGACTGCATGAAAGCGGGGCAATATATCGATGACAACTCATGCTGCGCGGCAAAACTGCTAACTTCATGGTAAATGTGCCTTGTAAAACTTACAGCTCCCTCAAGCGAATAATTCAAAAAGGCAGCAAAATTTGTCATCTACTTCCTGCTGTTAAAAGCTCTTTGTAAACTGCACAACTTTATAAGTTGATCAGAATGTAATTGAGTTTTATGAGTCACGTTTTCTTTTCAGCCTAATTAGTTTTATATATTTAACTTGCAGCTAAAAACATACTTTTGCTGCTCAAAATCTTTCCATGTCAGGCATAACCATGTCCTGGCATTAAAATATTTTTACTTACATATCAACTAGATGGATCAGTATGACAAATCGATGCTGATCCTGTCTGTCTTCGGCGTCTGTAAGTTTCCCGCAGTGTCTACTCAAAAGCCATAGCTGAAGCTGATGATAAACTCTTTCTGGCTGGCAAACTGGGCGGCACTTGAGATAGAGATCGCGTTGGATTTGACAGGCTGCAGTTAGACTATGTTTAATTTTTATTATTATTCGTTTCTTTTCTGTTGGCATCGGTAACGAAATGGATTGACATTTATGAGGCATAAATTTTGTACACTTTCTGCTTTCTCCGCTGCCAGGCCAATTAAGTGCAACGAATCGGGCCTGGGCATGGGATTCGGGACGGGCATAGCTGACATGGCTTGCGAAAATTTAAATATGCATCATCTCCCAGGCAACAAAAAATATACAGGGGTGGCCCATTGTCTCGGTGTCGGGCTAGACCTCGAGCTCGAGCTCGAGCTCGAGCGCGGGCTCGGGCTGCTGCCCCTGAGTGTCATCAAAACAATGTTTGCCAGCTAGTTTATGAGCTGCGCCTCAATTCTCATTTCTCATCATCGTCGTCAGCGTCGTCAGCTCATTGCAATTTTCATTTTCATTGTCGATTTCGATTTTCATTTACGATTTACCTATTTCTACCTATTTTCAATTTCACATTAATTTCTTTTCAATGCGCTTGCCATGCCAATCAAATTCATAAAGCGGCATTTTTGCCTTCGTCATTATGCAAGCGGCTGACCGCGTCGAAATGTCCACAAAAATGTGGAAAAGTCGTAAAAAAGTGTGCCGCACACTCAGCTCAAACAGACAAACGCACACACACACATCATTTTTGGGGGTCATAAAAAAAACCAACAAACCTATTTTTTTGGTCAAGCGCAACGACAGGGGGTCGAGGCTGTTGTGCATCGGGGGTCGTCGTCGCTTAGGCAAATCCATAGAATTATTAATAAATGGTTTTGTATGAGCTCCGATTCGATCCTCATGCTTTAATCAGCGGGGTTTCCCATTCTTTGTGGCCAAAGTTTGTTTATCTCAGCTACTTTAAATACAAACAATGCCGCATCCTTGTGTTTTTTTTTTTGTTCGCTGTTGCAACATACAGCAAATTCTCCCTCAAAGATCGTTTAGCGATCTCTTCAACAAACTCTACCCAAAAATCATTTTGTAATCTGTTCAGTTGACCGAGTCAAGTCCAAGCTCTTGTAAGTGGACGTGATGAAAGCGCTGATCATATTAAAATGATCATAACTTAAGTACAGAACATCAATCATCAAAGAGTGTGCCACACTTTGAGTATTGGATACCCAAAGTGTGCTATGCAAATGCTGATCGATCGATGATCACCTTTCACCCACATTGAAATCATTATGAAGTCTGGAAAGAATACAGAGGCGTAATGTGTAATACATAAAATGAGACATTTTTGACCTTGTAAGACTCATCGATTTTTGATAAGCAACCGAATTGATACTTTATCATGTAGAAAGAATCGTTCGAATAATAGGTGTAACTATGGAGAACTTTTCTTTTCTTTAACATATATTGAACGATTCTTCTAAATAGGACTACTTTCTCTTTAGTAGAATTCGCTATAGGTAGAATCGGTTGTGTGTATATGGCTTTTGTATAAAAGTTGAAGATAAACAAGCTTTTTTGTTTTTCATTTCAAATCGATCTAAGATCTAAAGTCTCTCTCTGACTTTCTTTTATTCTCTCTTTCTCTTTCCCCCTCGCTCCAAAACGTCATATCCATAGATATATAGTTTTATTTAAATGGAAACCGAACTGAGTTCTGAGTCCTTTTCATGACTTTAGTTCAAAGTGCTATGCAAATACTGATTGATCTTTTTTGATTGATGATCTCCAATTTTGATTTGCGACCCTACGACCCACCACCACCTACATATATCTCGCATTCAGGCATTTTCTGTAATTAGCTGGCCGTATATTTGGTTGGCAATCACACTTGAACTTCAACCCAACTGGCCGAGCCATCATTCAAATGAAGTGTTATCCTGTGCCCGGCTGTTGATCCTGCGCGTGCAGCAGCTTCTTCTGCTCGGCCTGTCAACGTGCACTAATTACAATGTCAGGAACCCCGCTCGTGGCTGACCAACAACCCGCTGCTACCCACACACGCACACACACACACACACACACACACACCACGCACACACATCTATACACAATTGTGTGCAGCCGCCGCTTGACGGATTGATCATCGTGATTAATGATGTGGCCCGTGGCATTGCGTGACAAGTTTGTTAGTAAATTGAACGTGGCACGTTGCACAGCTTGCTGCGTTTTTATTCTATTGCATTTCTCGATACCCTGCAGCCATTTATATTTGACATATATATACCCTAGACTATTAATCGACTCGTGTCTCACTTAGTTTTAGATAGCTATTTTCATTTTCAAGATGTCCAAAATGTTGTATTGGCTGCCATATGAGAGCACCAAAAATGGCATACAGATCGGACTTCATGCTCCGATGTTATGCAAGATCGAGCTTGGCTTGATGTGGGGCAAAAGAAAAGGCAAAAATCCAAAGGATTTTTTTTTTATAGATTCTTATCTTAAAGCTAGAAGGCTTGTCATGGCAGCCAGTTAGAGGGCATTGACTAGTCGGGCAATGCCGACTCTTGTACTGTTGCTGCAGATTATGGCAACACCTTTTGGCACTTTTGGCCCAGAGAGCAGCCGCAGCTCGAAAAGGCCACAAAACTGCATCATTAATCTTGTGCAACTGTACGGAGCGCAGCGCTCGTTATCCTTGGCGTTAGTCGCTGCTTCTATGTGACCGGCTGGGTCGGAGTTCCCACGGCGATCTCGCAAATCGTTTTTAATGAACTTATCATAAACTGTCCGCTGCAGTTCGGCTTTTTGATCCGTCATAAACTGTCACCCAAAAAGCAGCCGTGCGTGAATTTTTCGTCTGCGACTGACCACAACAACAACAAGTCGAACAAGCCGCAAATTGTAGGGAAATTTATGCATGGATCGTGCGAAAGATCGGCCAATTCAACGATTGACCATTCGGCAGATCGAACGATCCTGCGATCGACCCTCTGGCTGCTGGCATTGGCATAGCTCGCGCATTTCTTCTTTTCCAATCTACCTCCAAGATTAATGAGATTTTACCGCAATTTACTATGGCTGATGTTTTTTTTTTTTAATGTTTTTATTTTTTCGTTTTTTCCTCAACTTTTCTTCTTTTGCCTTTTTTTGTGGATTTTTTATGGCTCGTTTAAAGTTTGGGTAAATAGGGCGCTTGTCTCGTAATTTACATGAAATTGCTTCATTTTCGGAGGCTATCAGCATTTTTTTCCCCCTCCTTATCTGGGTCTTGCGTTCCCCTCTGTGTCAAGTTATTCTTGGGAATTTGCGTACGATGATTTTGTTTGATCTGAATCGATCGCTCATCATGTCAAAGCTTCGACGTCTGGGCTGCAGCGATGTGTGTGTCCTCTGTGATCCTTTTGGGCAGCTGCGGCTCAGCTGCTGTTCAATCGATACGCTCGCAATTTGCCATGAAATTCTCAAATTCTGGACAGCGCATTTCTTTCACACTTTCGGACATTTGTGCTTCTTCTTGTCCGGCATTTGGCCGGACAGCGTGCAATATGCGGCCCAAAACGTTTTGTCGAAAATATGATTTTGATATGGTTAGTGATTTTATGAATGGACCCAGGTATTGAGAAGCCTAAAGGCCTAGAAATAATGCTATTCTAGAGTTGTTCATTCACAAAACTCTACCTATATGATTGGCAAATATATTAAAATAGCCAAAGCTGAAAATAGCTATAAATATATAAAATACTTTGTCCTGACTGATTGACTGACAGATTGATTGACTTTTTGACTTTTTAAATGAAAAATATTTGCATGAAACATTTGTTTACCAATCAGCTTTAAATTCCCCTGCAAATAAAATTCGGGAATTTCATTTTAGACGTGCGCCATAGTTTTAGCATGGATGTTAGTTTAAGTTTTATCCCATCAGCTTCAATAATGTTTAAATTTTGAAGGTAATTCTTTTGGCTGGGCTAAGCCGGGTAATAATACTGTTCTTCTATACCAATCTGGAGCCAATTGTACATCTATTATTAAGAGCCCCTCTCCTGCTTTGATTACACCTGCTTTATTTTAAATATCGCCTTACTATGCGATTCTCAAATTAACAAGTAGGACTTGCAAGCCTGCACGTTTGTCTGAATGGAAGTATATGGATTTTTGTGTTTGGGGAATAAGGTATCTTAAAGAGTCTAATCTTGAATGATAAGGATCAGCTCCAGAATGTAGATCACATTCTGGAACTCTTCCTATTCATGTGCGAACTAACTTAATATTTGGACTAAGAAATATGTTCAGCTGATCTCTAGATTATTTAACAGCTTGGATAAGAAGAAAACTGAGTCGGATTGTGATGTTCATTAGTTTTTTTTTGTGAACTTCTCGAAGTCTTGCCAGCTGCTTGCCTGGGCAACTGCATATCCATTGCAAGGCTTACCGATATATAGTCTAATCATGCAGCAAAATTCTGTGTCTTAGTAGGCTATATATATATATATATAGTATTTCCGTTTTTTGGAGCTCTCATAAATCAAATCACATGTCATTTGCCGACTTGACATGCTGCATAACAAGTTTTTTGGTGGTCTCTTTCGAGAGTGCGCTGCATTTGTTTAGTTTTTTTTTTTAAATAGTTTTTTTTTTTTCGTCAAATTACTTGAGGGCGCCGCAATGTCTGAGAAATTTTTGTGGGTTCGCTCGGGAACGCAGTTGCAGCGCAGAGGATCATCTCCGGAGAGCTAGAAAAAACAAAAACAGGCAACGAGCTGAACTGCAATGCAGACCACGTCGAAAACTTCTTTTTTTTGCGTTTTTTGGTGGGTTTTTTTTTTAATGAAAAACGTATTTTTGGGTGCCTTGGCAACAGTCTCAGTCGCAGTCGCAGTCGCTGAGTAGTTGCACGCCAGACGCTGACTGCAGAAGGAGAAAAAGGTGAAACCTTTTTTTTTCTATCTCTCGCTGAGCGCTGTGAGAAATGCAAATTCGGCGGCGGCTAAAAAATTTGTAAGCAAAGCGCTCAGGAAACTGGAACCTGGGCAGCCCTTAATAGACTACAACCAAATGTACATATATATATATATATATATATATATATATAGTATGTGCATAAAAGTATTTATAAATAATTGAGAGAAGAAACTGGAGAAAAAAACTGCACTAATTTGATTTGAAGCTAACGCAAATGAGCAGCTGAGAGATGCAGTTGCTGAAAGGGGTCGCATCTTGGCTCGTGATCTTGTGGAGAGGGCAAAAGAAAAAGAAAAGAACCAACAAGTAGGAGGGCTCTAGTCGGAAGTGCCCGACTAACGAATGCCCTCAACCTTCTTCTAACAACACCAAATGCAGTTCGTCGCTCTAAGGAGGGGGGGTGGGAAATATCCAGAATATGATAAATACTTGATCTGTATATACTATTCTAGAAGCTACATGTCAAATTTGCGTAACACAGCACAATGAGAATATGCGCATATAATTTGGAAATATAGATCATATCAGAACAGATTATGGATACAAGAAATTACCTGGCTTTGGCCGAGTCAGCTGGAACTTAATAGATTAATCAGCTGGTTAAACTAAAATATAAGACGCGATTAATGCGAAATTAGAATTGTTCATTTTATTGGTCAAAAGATAGAAATATCTTAAGTATTCGGCTAGGTTTAGTTAGTGTGGCTCCGCGCAACGCTGACGCCAGTTTTGAGGTACTCCAATGTCAAGGACGAAGAATAAGTCCTTTAGGGTCAGGTCAGTGGCTGATGGTAGAAGCATGCACCGAACATTGTACGTGCCCTTTTTTTTTTTTTAAACATTTCTGGCCCACGGGGTGCGGTAGAAAAAACTGAATGAAGCGTTGGACGGATGACGAGCTGAGCTCAAAGGCAAAGCTGCAATTTTTTGATCATTTATCAAATTTCAAGCAAAAATCGACAACAATTGTCGCGACGACCAAAGCAGATCACATTCTCATTCATTCACTCGCCCAGTCGCGCACACTCGCACTCATTTTCATGTTCATTTTCATTCTCGGTTTTCCTCATGTATTTTCAATTTCCAAGTGAATATCAAAACAAAGACTTTTCGGCACTGGGTGACGTTGCGCTCTTTGACAAAAATCAGTTCTGTCGGTCTGGTCGATCGGTCTGTTGCTCGGATCGTCATCGTACAAGCTGTCGATCCCATTTTTCGTCCTTCGGGCGCGCGTTTTGTGTCTCCTTGTCAAGCTGTCAATCAAAAGGCATCTATCAATGCGCCTCATGTTGCCCCGCCGCTCGGGGCAAGACGCAAGCGCAACTTCTCAGCTCGTCGATGTTGCGTCCCGTTCTGGCTGGCCTATTGCTATCCCGCTCTGCGTATAAATCACGTCTTGCTTTTTTATGGGATTTGCATTTTTAATTTGTGTTTTTTCCGAAAATGCAAATCCAGCAAAAGTCCCACATTGTTTAACGCTTACAAGCAAAAATCAAGTTGATGCTAATTTTCTCGATATTACCTTTTTGCTGCCCATTAGGCAAATTTAACACACATCCACACACACACAGACGCAGGCACACCACAAATATGTCAAGGGGTTGTCACATCTGTGATCCGATTTCCTCGACCGAGTGTCAAATGCATTTGCAATTAGTTTGCCAAAATCGCCTCAGCCCTCACTCCACACAACACACCCCGCACCCCTTTTATTATTGCTGGGAAATTGAATTTATAAACGATTTAGATAAAATTTGCAATATGCTCCGCAACAACAACAACAACAACAACAACAACAACAACAAATTGGCCGCACACGTTGGGCCAGGCCAAGCAAGCAACCCCGTGGGCAATCAGATATAGTCGATATAACCCTTCACATCCAGAGCTCATCCTCACGCCTTGTTTTTGCTAATTTTCATTTTAATAAAGCGCAAAATACAAAAATAATATGAGAAGCAAACAAAATAGCAACACAAACCATTGATTGAAATTCAAATCGAGAAGCGATTATGAAAATCGTATCGATTACAGCTATCAAAAGCGCAATTATTAATGATAGACGGACAGATAGATAGATAGATAGATGGATGGATGGATGGATAGATGAATGGATGGCGAATTAGTTGGATACTTTTGCAGCTGAGTAGCATTTAATTGCGGGCTATTAAGCCAGCGCGTTTAAATTACAAAATGTGTTTTCAGACTCAAATTAGAGGCTTTAATTGCTAATCGATAAACATAGACAAAATGTATTGGGAAAGATTAAGTAATCAGTTCTTGAGACTGAGCCGCATCTTCTGGGACTTAACCCTCAGAATGCCTACTCTGGTCCTTAACCCTTCAGAACGCCTTAATCGCAACATTTCAGAGCCCTATTTTATTTCGGGTTTGAACCATCGTGGTTCAAACTCGTTTTGCAAACTTATCTTAGACATTGTGTCCATTGCAAAATCATTGATGTTATGAAGTTTTATGTTTAAAATAGTATAGAATCTTGGCTACATAAGGATTCACGGTTTATAAAACCTAGCCTAGACTAAATGCAGAAGCTCAATTGATTCTCGGAAAGTGCAGTTACGTGTAAAACACCTAGTTTAAGTGCAAGGCAAAGCAGCTGTGCCACTCGAGTGAAGTGCCGTGCGTCTTTTGGATGGTGCAACCATTAGGGACATTCAAAGAGCCTTCCGGGAAGCGGCAGCCACCCCCGCGGGCCCACAAGCCAATGGCATTGGTCCATTCAAAAGTCATACGAAAGTTGACCAAGTGCTCGTAAAATCTGAAGATGAACTGCGACCCGTCACATAAAGAGCGCGCATAAATTTGGGCCAACAATTGGGCCGTGGCCAAAAACGAACGGCTGCTAATTGAAAGGCACGAGACGGAAGACGAGGACACAAGCAGCAGCAGCAGCAGCAGCAGCATCTGGACAAATATTTACTGAAGCTTCGCCGACTCGTAAATTGCCGATTGCCAGTGGCCAAGGGGCACAATGCGACCGACCGAGAGCACAAAATCAAAATCAAAGTGAAAGTAATGACCAATGCCCGTCCGTCCATGTCGCTCGGCTGGCTGAGCTGAAGATCAGCGCTGGACAGAGACATTAGGCTACCGTTATTGTAGTTCCTGCCCCTGCTCCTGCTGCTGCTGCTGCTGCTGCTGCTGCTGATGCTGTTCCAGTAAAAAGAAAATAACAACACACGAGACAAATCTGGGCTAAGACACCTTGCGACGTCGCCGTGTGGGTTTTTCTTACCTTTCTTTTTCCTTTTCCCACTTTTTTTTTTTTTTTTTTTTTTTTGTCATTTTTACTGTGCGGCAGCTGTGGACGCATTGTCTGCCGGCAAAGCTGGCCGGCACAAAGGACACGGCACACCAGGACACGGCAGGTAAGCCGCCGCATCCATTCAGAGAACGAAGAGCTACAAAGAGCGAGTCCGTGCGAGAGGCACAGCGTTTTGCGCTGCTCTTAAGCTGCGAGCGCCCCTGGCGGTGGGTAGCGGCAACTCGGCAAAATCTGTGCACGGTCAAAGCAACTGTTGAGCGCAGGATAAAGGAGGCAGAAATTAAATAATAGAAAAAACTGCATTGGGGCTTACAACAAGGAGCACTTTTAAATGATAAAAAAAAGGGTTAGGGCTTAACAATATATATATATATAACTATAAGAGGATAGGTTTGCAAAAGCTGTTTGTGCTCAGGACTTGTACAAATTATTCGCAAAGGAATTTCGTTTCAGGCTCTTCTGCAATTGATTTTACGAAATCAAAAAACCATCAAATTAGAGATACAATAAAAAATTTAATGACAGCTTTAAGTTGATTTTAAGTTATTTCTTATGAACACAGGGGCAAGTAGTATTGAGAGTATCGAGAATATTAATGTAATAAGTCAAAGTTTTCCCTTAAGGCTTTCAATCGAGTTAAAGCAATCAAGACTTCGTCTCAAGGTCTGTGGAAAGCTTTCAAGAGATTGAAGTAAGTCTTTAAGTTGCAAGAAATCTAAAGCGAACGAATTTACGATAAGTTCTGCGAACAAATATTCCATCAGAGCATCATGCAGCTCTATAAATATTAGATGATTATATAAACATATCCCATGGTCGTCGCATGTGGAAATACTGCAAAATATAGTAAGATCTTTAATTAAGCTTTAAGTTCTTAGTGAAATTTAATGCAAATAAATTATGGAGCTTTATAAATATTAGATGATTATCTAAACGTCTCAAATTCTGCGCTTGTGGTAATACTGCAAAATAAAGTAAGAACTTTCAAGAGCTTTAAAATGAGGCTTAAAGTTCTGCCAAGAGCGCAAAATGACTTGACTCTAAAAACTATCCAGAGCATAAAAGAGCTCTATAAATGGAAGATGATTAATATTTTTTGAAATATTATTATTATTGCTAGAAATAAGGCAAGTTTAAGGGAACAGAAATGTATCCTGGCATAGCGCATAGCACAAATGATCCAATCAATACTTGCGCTTGCAATTTCTCATAAGTCCAAGGACATTGACAAAGTGATCTTGTTTTTGCCTTTGTGCACGCTTACGGCTATCTTTTCAGAGCCTCATCCCAGAATCCCAGCCAACATAAGAGAGAGAGAGAGAGAGAGAGAGAGAGAGAGAGAGAGAGTAGAGAGGGAGGGGTAGACCTAACGAGAGAGTCTCTTACTCTCTTCTCATTTATATCTGGCCCTTTCGCGGTGGTTGCTCGTCCGCAAAATCGTTGCCGAAACGAACCCATAAACGTTTCGAACACCTCGGCCGCTCGTCATTTCCGTTTAAGGCCTCGTGCGCTGCAAACGTATACGCGCGGCACTTCATACAAAAAACTAAGTTAAAACCAGAAGAAGAGTTCTACAAACCAGCCCAGCTCTAGATCATTCTTGGATCTTGACAACTTCTTCTTTTTTTTTTTTTTTACGGTGCACAAGTGGAAAAAAAGTGTAAAAGTTTTTGGATCCTTAAAGCGATCGCTAGCGGAATTCTGGAATATACGCAGGCGACATAGTCGCATCTCCTACACGTATACACACCTCTATAGAGAGAAAAGCAGCTACAGTTATCAGGTAAGTGCATGCCGTTAGATCTTATCGACATGTTACGGTTCGCATTATCAGATCGTATCGTGTTCCATTAGTTTATAGTGGGTAATCGATACCCACGATAGCCTCCTTCTGGGCTGTCGGTCCAGTCTCAGTTACTTTGTCGAACACACCTGGCAATACACAGGCACACACACACACACACACACACACACTCGCAGGCACACTCACTGGCACGCACGTGTATCTGTGTAATTGCGCTCGCACCCATGTGCCGTAGCCTATTTGTCTTTTGCTCTAGCTCTAATTTTAATTTAGCCAAGAATGGGAAAACGCAAGAATAAGAAAAGCGAAAAAAAAATAAACCCTAAGACCTAACCCCTAGAGCCGCAGTCACACAGATCACGGAGAGACCCACAAATAGAGTAGAAGAAGATGAACAAAAAAAAAAAAAAAAAAAAATAAGAAGAAGAGGAAAGGGGTGGTGTGCTGCTCTAATACATTTAATTTGTTGCTGTTTTTTTTTTTTTTTTCGTCCACCCCGTGAGCTGCTAATCCGCCTCGGGACACAAGTCAGACGGGAGGGAGGGAGGCAGGCAGGGAGCGGGGTTTTCCCTATGCCGAGCGCAGTTCGTAGAGTTCTTTAAGTAAAAGGAAAAAACAACAATTTTCTTTTTGCTCGCCTCGCCTCGCCTTGCTGCGTTTTGCAATTTTCAATTTCCATCGGGGTGACGTTTATGGATTACATGAATACCCTATTTTCTTTAACGCTTGTGCGTGTGTCAGTCGCTGCCTGTATGTGTGTGTGCGTGCGAGTGTGTGTGTGTGTGTGTCTGTGTGTGCCGCTGCCTAGCTGCATAAGAAGAAGAGCATGCTGCCGCCTGATCCTTGCGCTCCTTTTCTGCTCTTGGCCCGGGCTGTTTGCAAAAATGGCATCATTATGCTGGGGCGTAATTGTTTCACACACACACACGCACACAAACGCACACACACGGCGCGCGGATCCCTTTGGGCAAGGACTCGCTCAATTTTATGGTTTGCGGCTGCGGCGTAAAATGAAGAAACTCTGAGGAATCTTTGCCGAAAATTAGCATAAGTTTAATTTGAATTTCGCAAGGCCCAAAACCTGAAATTGCGCGCACAGCCAACTGCAGCCTGGCTGCAGCAAGGACCAAAAGGCTGCCGCTGCCCTCGCGACGAGTACGTGAAAAACTCGTTTGCCGCAAAACAATTTGCAAAAATTTCTTGCTTTCTGCCCATTGTCTTGGACCGCTTCCCTCACAAACACTCATGCATTTACTACATATCTATATATAATATACTCATATATCTAGTTTTTTTTTTTTTTTTTTTTGTGCACATTCGCATCAAATTGTCTGTCAGCTAGTTTGCATGAAAAAAAAAAACCCGCTCGCCTGCGGCCAGCTACCCGTCTTGGCCCAGATACCCAGCCCAGCTAGAGTATATGTTTATGCTCAACCGCTTTTTATAAAACAGAAGCTCAGCATTTGTTAACCCAAGGACTCAATTTAGCCTAGAGGCTTAAAAGCTGAAATTGTGGCCTGTAACTGGCATTCGTCAGGATCAAGGACGATCGTGTTGAGGCAAAAAGTTGCCAAGAACGAGGAGTCGAGGAAGCACATATATAGATAGAAGCACAGAATATAGCTTTGAGGATTTGGATCGTGATCCCAATATAGCTCTTTTTCGGTTCAGGTTTTGATTGGACTTGCCACTGCTGCTACCCTTCCTCCCGACCCTGTTCCGCTCCGTCTTGTGATCCTGTGAGGCGGTCTCTAATCCACTCTAGCTGATTAATTTTTGCGCAGCTTGGCTAGGACATGCCCACCATGACACGGATGCATCGGCACTCCAGCTCCAGCGGCGTCGAGGAGACGCGTGGCAGGCGGCGCAATGCCAGCGGCGATGCGAACAAGGAGAACTATGGCGTCCACTTCATGAGCAGCCCCTTTGGCAACAGCAGCCTCATCGCACTCCAGGACCTGAGCAATGTGCATGGCAAGAGTCCGCAGCGGCGCAGCTTCAGTGAGGGCAGCGGCCCGCGCCAGGCGACGCCGCAGCTGGCAGCGCTCCGCTGCCTGCCGCACCTGGGTGCTGCTGCGGCAACGGGCGGCGGAGGCGGTGGCGGTGGCGCTGGTGGTCTGGAGGACTCGCAATTGTCGTCGTCACGCATGGGCGACACAACGCTGGACCGCATGCTAGACGCCATCATCGAGTCGGCGCGCAAGGAGGTGCGCTGCAAACATCAGACGACAGCGGCGGCAGTGGGAGCCACGCCCGATCTGCCGCTGGGCGATGGCGAATGGAGCGAGAGCAGCGTCCATGAGATGGAGGTGCGCACTCCCACCCATCTCAAGCGACAGCGCGTAGTGCGGCGCAAGAATCAACACAGAGCCGCAGCCGCGTCCAATGCGACCAGCACAAGCTCCAAACAGAACGACGGACGCGGCGACAGCCAGCGGCATGTGCTTGGCCAGAAGCTGGCGCTGGGCAAACCGCCCAGCCTGGATCATATACCTAGCAGCAAGCGCTGCCTGAGCTTCTCCTCGAGCTCCACGTCCAGCGATCTGGAGGACGATGAGCACTACGCCAAACGCATTTCCATGGCCTCCTCATCCTCCACCTCCGCCTCCACCACCACCACCTCCAGCACGAGCAGTGCCGAGTTTCATCCACGAGGCAGCATCGATCTGAGCATCGCCTACGATGCCCAACAACAACAATTAAATGTACATGGTGAGTTCCAGAGTCTCCCCCCCGAATGTCTACAGCTTCATCCACTAAGATTCCATAGATTCTGATTAGATCATATACTAGTTGTATTCATGTGTTGGGAAAATCTTATTGGATGCAGCTGGCCCATAATTAATTTAAATGGCAAATCATTTTAAATCGAATATTCCATTACAGTTATACGATGCCGCGATCTGCAGCGCATGCACGGCACAGGCAGCATCAATGCGTACGTCAAGGTGTCGCTGGCATCCGGAAATGCCACCAACAGCAGCAGCAGCACAAGCAGCAGCAGCGGCAGCAACAGCAACAGCTCGAGTCGCTTCCAGCGCACGGCCGTCCATCGGCACTCGAGTCGTCCGTACTTTGATGAGCGCTTTAGCTACCATGTTCAGGATGCCATGCTGCAGGCGACAATGTCGACGTCGGCGTCGACGCAGCTGCAGCTGGCCGTGTGGCATCGGGATCGTCATCTAAAGTGAGTACGAGTAAGGTCAATAGCAGCCGTTAAGTAAGCAAGTATCGTATCGAAAGCTGTCTGGCAGCAAAAGTGCGTGTCATTCACCCCCAATCGACAGGACAATGCTAGATGGCGGGGTAGGAGCAGGGGGGGGGGGGGCAATATGCCGCCAAGACGGAGGCTGCCAGGCAAATGGCTAGGCTAAGGCAAGGGTGGGCTGTGTGGTAAGGCGATGCGGGGCGAGGCGGGGTGTCTCAGCCTAATTGTAACGTTTTCCTGTAGCACACTTTGCCATTGTGCATTTCCTGCACATAAACAAACGCAGCGCCCACTGGGTGAAGGGGCGCAGTCAGGCGGGGTGCTGGCTCTGGAGCGCCTTCCAGCAACCAACACACACACACACACACACACACACACACACACACACACACACACACACACACACACACACACACACACACACACACACGAACACTCATCCAGCGCAAGCGCTGTGAGAGCTCTGGCCTCTGTCTCTGGCCGCATTCCAGCTAACTGTAAACTTTGCCTGGGCTCCAGTTTTAACGTGGCTCTTGTTTCTCTTTTTGCTTCTTCTTCTATATATATATACATATATATTTGTTGTTTTTTATTCGTGTGATTTTGGTTTGGTTCGTTGCGCTGTGCACGTTCCGCTCAGTTCGAGTGTTCAGCTCGCGCGACGCAGACGCAAAAACGGCACAAGCTGGCAACGCTGCTGCGGCAAACACGCAGCCAAACGCAACGACGGCGTGTTTTAACTGTGCCCAACAACAAATGCTAAAAAGTATGTGTGCGTGTGTGTGTATATGTTGTGCGCCTCAAAAGCAAACAACAATAATAATAATAATGTGCTTGCATATAAATATATATATACATATTTCAAATTATATGTATATATATTTATATATATACATTTATTTTATTTAATTTGTTTCTTGTGTCACATGTGTGTGTTTTTATTTAAATGCAAACGCTCCTTGTTATGTTGGCAGTGCTGTAATTGCCTTTTGCGCTGCCAGCTCAAAAGTATGCAGCACCAAATTATATAACTGTGTGCGTGCCAGTATGTGCGTTCGTTTTTTTTTTCGTGTAGCATAACTTTAGGCATGCTGCTAAATAATTGTGACCAAAGGCTGCGCTGCGTTAGCGTGCGCGTCCCTCTGCATGTGTGTGTGTGTGTGTGTGTGTATGTGTGCGCTTGCTTGCGTGTGAGTGTAGATTTTAACGCGCACAGTGCCCATTTTAATTGAAATTCAAGGACATGGCAGCTGGCCTGTCCTCTTCAGTGCGCGCCTACACACACACACACACACACACGCACACGCACATACCCATTTATTTCGTCATTCAAAAATTCAGACATTTAGTCATTCAGTCGGCTAGCGCTTATGTCAAATCGATAGCCGCGCTCGCTACATTATGCAATGGCCACAGGTCAGAGGCAATCAAATTCTCGGCTAATTCAGTCAGGTTTGAAGCTCGCTAAATGCACACCTGGGACATGGCGCACCTGCACACGCACACCTGACATTTGTTATGCATGCATAATGATAACATTCCATTCTTGTTGTTGTTGTTGTTGTTGTTGTTGCCATATTCTATTTGCAAATGCCTCGTTAAGCATTTTAAGCAAATTTGCCGAACGACAGTTCGCTAAATAATTCATTGGCCCTTTTATGAGCCTGTGGCAAGGGTTGATGCCTCGCCACACGGCTTTTGCGGCAGGTGGCAACAGTTTCTGTCGCACCTACGCTACGCAGCCTGCTACATTTTTAATGCACTGGCCCCAATTTTCTCAAATCCAAGCCTGGCCCGGCGCGGGTGGGCTTTCGCCCAAAACAAAAATCAACAACAACAACTCGAGAGAGACTTTAAGTGCTTGTCGCACCGCTTCCCTTCCCCCATCCCCCGTTCCCTGTCTGACAGACAGTTGCGATTGCAATCGCAAAACTTTTGGCGCTGCTGCAGCAAATGAAAATCAATAAAACTGACCCAAATACACGCGGGCAAAACTTCCTAGCCAGGCCGGGCCGGGCCGGGCACCAAGCGTTGGCTAGAAAAATAGGCAACTAGCTCGACAAGGTTCTAAGCATATTTCCGGTGCACCTATTGGATCTATGGGAATGCCAAGCAAAGACAGCTTAGACGACGCTAATTGATTTATGTCACGTGCCACAGGGCTGGAGGGGAGGTGCTACAAGCAGGGTGTGCGAGAGTGGAGTGTACAGTGGAGCCAAACAAATTGTAAACAGAATGCAACGTGACGCAAGGCTAACAAAACAAAAAAAAAAAAAAAACAAAAAAAAAAAGCAGAGAAAAAAGATCTTATCGGACGTCGAATCGTGAGAATGGTTTATATTTTCGGAGCAAACTGCACACACACTCGAATGCCCTCGACCAAATGCATGGGGTCGTTCAGTGTGGGACTATTTATTAGCAAGTTTTCAGTGGCTAGCCTCGCCATTAAACTAGCCACTAGCCACTCGCCTTGATTTGCTGGCTGCTAGCGAGAACAAATTGGAAACTTCCTTTCAAAGGTCGACATCCGTTCGGCATAAATGCCCAGGCAACAGTGCGGCTGCTATCCGACAGATCTTCTGTGCAATTTACGAAGCCAGCTCCATTAGTTCACACACTAGCACAAACTAATGGCAGAGCCACTAGCAGCTCAACGGTTTATGGGCCAAGTGTGGCTATCTATTCAATTAATCGACCGTATTTCTGTTGGTTCGCTGCTCTAGTTCACGAAAGGATCCTGTTACCCAACAGTTTCCTGCTGCGTCATACTCAAAGGTTAGCTAGATTGTGGGTGTAATGCAATTCTGGGAACTAGTTGTGAGCTAATAAACCAATTACACCAACTGTTCAAGCGAGCTTAACGCTAAAGCGGAAATAAATCGAAGAATTCCTACGCAGTTAATCGGCAAAACTCAAGAAAACCAAGGAATTTCCAATGAAATTGCCAGGTCTCAGGGGATGAGCTGCAATTCCTGTTAAAACTGCAAGCATTTCCCTTATTCTATTTGTTATTCTTTTTACCGTGAAATTGATTTAAGCTGATGATTTTCTTTTCCGTCCAATTGGACCTTGCGCTCGAGTTATTTAATTTCACGTTTGTAATATCCACAGACGCAGCGAATTCCTGGGTTGCCTCACGTTTCCATTGAGCGCCTTAGTGCAGCAGAGCCAGAACCAGAACCAGAACCAGACTGCAACGGGATCCTACAGGCTGCACGCGCAGGGATGCCTTCATAGCTGCCGCAGCAAGCCGCACGCCACAGCCCACATCACGCCCACAAGCATCGTCAGCCGTCCGCAGGAGGAGCCAAAGCAGGCGCCCAACGAGAGGCCCAAGGAGGAGCCAGCTGGTGTAGTAGTGGCAGCCAGATCCGAAGCAGTGGCCGTTATACCCAAGATGTCAACGATGGCGGCACCACTGAAACCAAATGCCGCCGCAGCAAATGCGCTGCTCAGCGATGATGTCATCGGCATTGGCATCAGCATTGACAGCATGGCAGCCGCCGGCGGACCGCTGGGCAATGGCAGCCGGGATGAGGCACAGCTACTGCAGTCGCAGACGCAGCAGCCGATGGTGCTCAGCAAGAAGGCGCTGCATCAGCGCGATGCCGATGAGAATCTGTTCTTGCGCTTTCTGGAACTGGATCCGCCCGCCGATGGCAATGCGAACAGCACAACCGCAGCGGGCGGGAACAGCACTGGCGGCGCCGCTACTGGAGCCAGTGCATCCAATGCCAATGCGAATGCCAGCAATGCGAACCATTTAAATGGCGGCGGCAGCGGCGGAGGAGCTGGCAGCGCGACACGTCGCTGCTCAACGCTGCCCGGCAGCCGGCAGCCATCGGGACGAACGCCGTTCACGATGACCAAGCGACTGACGCGCACGGAGGAGCGCGGTTTTGGGTTCTCCATTGTGTGGACACATCCGCCGCGTGTGGAGAAAGTGGAGAGCGGACTGTCAGCGGATCGCTGCGGCATATTGCCGGGCGACTATGTCATCTTTGTGGACAAGCACAATGTGGTCACGATGCCCGAGGCTGATGTTCTGAATTTGATACGATCGCAGGGCTCGTCCTTGACGTTGGAGATATTCAGAAGGTCAGGCGCGGGCGCCAACATGGCCAGCAATGCCGCCAACACCATCAGCACGACGGTCACAGTCAGCGCCAGCCACAATCATCAGCCCAACTCGACTGTAGCTCAGCCTCAGGCACAGCCCCAGATCCAGCCCCAGTTACAACAGCGGCAGCATTGTGGCCTAGGCTCGCTGGCGCCCAGCGAGGAGCAGCTGGCAGTGGTTCAGCGCACGGCCAGTGTACGTCCCCAGCTATTGAGTAATACGATGTCGCGACCGGCCACCGCCTGCTCCGGCACCACCTCCTCCATTGAGGCGGCCAAGCGGCGGCTGCACCTGCCCCAGGTTACGTTCAGCAAGGAGGTAGGCAAGGGCGTCATTGTTTAAGTTCATCGAGCACCCAGCCGCCAAGGCCATCGGCTAGTTTTAGTTGTCTCTTATTGAATTTGCCATTGTTTATGAAATACCCTTCATTTTTTTTCTTCTTCTGCTTTTTGTAAATATCTTTAGCGCATTATTGTTAAGTTTAAACGTTTAAGTTTTTGCCATTTCTATAAATATCATCTTATATATATATATATAGATATATTTTTTTTTATTTTCATTTTTTTTTTTTTACCCACTTAACCCGCTCCCAGCCCACGCCCATCGCTTGACAATAAAATTTTCGTTTTTCGATTTCATGTGGCTTTTACCCAAGTTTTATTTCTTTCTTGCTTTTCCTTTTCGTTGCTTGGCTTTCGCGGAAGGGGAAGTCGGCGTGTTTACAGACGAGGGCGTAATGAACTCCCACAAGTTGTTTCCGTTCTCATAATGGGCCCAGTTTAATTGGGTTTCTTCGCTTTTGCATTGCATACCGAGGACCTTTCTTAGCCCTTTATGGACATTACTCAGAAACGATTCATTACGTAGGCAAAAGCATGATTGACGAAAACACAACTATTTAATGGGCATTATACTTTTAATAAACAATATATCACGCCTGAAAAGCTGAAGGAAAATGCGAACATCTTCCATCTTCCAGAGCTATAAGGCTAGATTAAACAAAATATTCAAATGAATCACAAGTGGCCACGACCAACCACGCCTCGCTCAATCACAATAATCTATATCCTATACGGCTGTAGAGCTGGAATTATCCAATTTAGAATAATGATAAAGAGATATTGATTTACTTTTCAAAAGTAACAAGACTCCTTCAGAGTGTGAATCCAGATTTGGTGAAGACACTGACAAACACGAATTCCGAAGTAGCAAATGACATTCAAGTGGAGAGAGAATTCCTTAGTGGCTAACATAAACCTATCCCGTTCTCTATCATTTACCATTGCCCACCAATTGGTACAGTCGATTGTGCCCATAACGGATAATCGTCGACGCTTCTTGCTGCAGCTCATCAGCCGGGAGCAGAACTTTACGGCCGCCATTCATTTCGGAGTGCAGCGCTTTGTGCAGCCTTTGCTGGAACGTAAGGATCTAATATCGCCGAACGATCATCGGACGCTATTCCAGAACATCGATGAGCTGTTGCGCATTTCCGAGGATATACTGGAGCAGCTGTGCAGCAACGAGCAGGAGCAGGAGCCGCACATGAACTTCGCCTCGCGTGTCTATCTCTCCAAGACGACGGCGATTTGTGCCGCCTACAAGAAGTACTGTAACGGCATCAAGCGTGCCGACTGCGTTCTGGTGAACAAGTCCCGGCAGACGGGCTCCGAGTTTATAGCTTTTATCACCGAGCCAGCTGTGCCCCGCAAGCGTCCCGACCTGACCATGTTCATACACAGGCCGCTGCAGCATTTCAGGGAGATCCTGAAGCTGATGCAACTGCTCGCCAGCAATTGCCACGTGGATACCGAAGAGCACAAGAACTTTACCACCGTCATCGGTGAGCTGCAGGCCGCCTATCGCGAGATAACCGTCAGCAGCGGCCTGATGGAGCCCCTGGGCGAGGGTCGGCCACTGTTGACGCTGCAGGATCTGGAGTCGCGCATGGTGTTCACCAAGTGCAAGCCCTTTACGCTGGCCGTCCAGGGTCGCCAGTGGATATTCGGCGGCGATCTGTCCCGCGTAGAGGGGCGCTCAATAAAACCCTACTGGACGCTGCTCTTCAGTGACATCATTGTGTTCGCCAAGGTCAGTCGGGATCGCGTGCTCTTCATCACCGAGGAACCAATACCCATTGCCAACGTGGTCGACTCCTGTTTTAACATGCGCAAGAAAAGTGAGCATAAGACTTATTTTGCGATTTGTCGACAACAAATCTTTGAATGCTATTGATTCCCCACAGCCACTGAATTCCGCCTGACCGTGGATCCCAATGGAAGACTGGCTGAAAGTCCGACCGGCTACTGTGCACCGGATCTGACGCGCACGCCCAAGCGCGGCGCCAGGCGGAAGAGCCTCATCCTGCGCGCACCCTCACTGGAGCTGAAGGCCGTCTGGCAGAATCTATTGCAGCGACAAATGTAAGTTGAGTTTCTCAAAAGGTCGATTGATCCCTCAAGAATTCCATTAAGCCAGCTTAGTCCATCTGTTACTTCACTAGTCGATGCATTCTTACGGAATTCCATAAGGCCTGTTTATGGTAGAATCTCATGTCCATACTATGAAGTTCTTCAAGAACCTTTTTAAAGAATAATCTTTATGCTCTTAAGCAATCCCTTTAATATTTAAAATTCGTTAAAGCCAAAATAGTGCCTCTCTAGATCTTTCCATATTCCTTAAGGTTGCAGTGAAACAGCTGAGGTGTTTAGATAATAATTAAACTTAATAAAATAAAATTCCTTTGATTTCTTAAGAAATATTTTAAGCAGTCAAATCAAACATATTCAGTCTCTGGTTAACCTCTTCCCTTTTCGTGTATTTTCTGCCACAGCTTTCTGGTGAACGCCGCCCTGGGCTCGACGCCACTGTCCAGTCCGCTGGATTCGCCGGATGTGCTGAACACGTTGGTGCCGCTGAGCGACATCGGAATGACCTCCGCATCGATGGGCTCGATGAAACTGCCCTCGCTGGATAGCATCAATCTGAAGCAGCAGAAACAGCAGGTGCGTCTCTTTCGCAGCAAGCGCTTGGACAGCGGCGATTCCTTTGAGAATCTGCAGCGTTTGGCCAGTGCTTTGGTGCCGACGCCCCATCCAGGCCATGCCCCCGTCTCGGTCTCTGTCTCTGTCCCGAATCATGTCCATGCCCGCATTACGGCCAGCACACAAACGGCGCAGCTCTGCTCGGCCTCGCTGCCCTCGCGTACCAGCTCACCCGCCCGCCAGCTGGGCGGGCGCTCTGCTCATGCCGCCAGCTGTAGCGGCTCCGTGCCGAACGGCGTGGGCGGAGCTGTTGGTGCTGCTGGCGACAGCTCGCTGCGCCGCTACAATACCAACAGCTCCTGCCTGAGCAGCAGCGCCAGCCTGACCGCGCACACCCAGACACAGACCTCGGCGCAGTCGCTGCCCAGTGCCAGCAGCAAATGCCTCACGGCCATACCGGAGGCGAGCAGTGAGCCGGTTGCAACGGCCACGGCAACGGTAACGCATGCCCGGAAGCTGCTCGAGTTTAGTCTCAGCTCGGTGGGTCGCTCCTTTATAGATGAGTCCGTGCTTGTGGCCCAGCAGGTGTCGCTGACCACGCCTGAAACGCCCACGCCGAACCTATCGCCCAGCTCGCTGGCCTGCAACTCGGATGCCTTCTCCAATGACTTTGTGCCGCCGACATTGGCAACGGCAACGGCAACGGCAGCAACGTCTGTCGTTCGGACCGTCAACGTGCCGCTGGCCGAGTTCGGCGGCTCTTGGGATTTGTTGGAGCTGGATCTGCAGCTGAACGAGGTGAATCTGGATCCGTGCTATGACACGGATGTGGAGGAGTGCATCTTTCTGGGCGATGGCGTGGGCGCTGGCTCCAGCGGCGGCGGTGGCGGCGGCGGTGGCCAAACGGACGTAGACGATGATAGCGACGATGATAGCGTTGTGGTCGACGATCCATTTGGCATGCTGCCCACCAAGCCGACGCCGCCGGATTCTTTGGATCTGTGATTTGACTTTTGGCTGTCAACCGAAACGCTTACGGATCCAGGCCACAGTCACAGCCAGAGCCTTGCCCACACGCACACACACACACACAATAGCACAATCTTTGACTAAAAATGAGCTTAGACAACCACCCAACTGATTCAATCTAAACAAACTCTTAACCTCTTCAAGCAACTGCGCTTCCGCCTCTCTCTTTCTCTCTCTCTCTCTCTGTCCCTCCCTCTCCATCGGCCTCTCTCGCTCGCTCTCTCTCTCTCTCTCTCTCTCTTGCCCTCACTCTTTCTCTTCAGCATTTGCTGTCTCTCTCCCCCCCTTCGGTCTCTTTGGCTGCACACAGCTTCCACCTAGATTCCGCTTGTCAACGTGAATTGGGCATTACAATTCCACGCAGATTCCACACTGCTTTCAAATATGTATGTTCCACATGGATCTCACATGCGTTCCATCAATCGATCCTAAGCAAATGAGTGTGATCTATCGAATGTATGCCTTATGGAAGATATTTCTAGCTGTCATTGAAACAGTTAACGCAATTAGAGAACTGAGAAGTTGTACACAGACCCTCAAGCAGGAGTTGCGAATTGTCGGTAAATTCGTGAGATTGTTAACAATTAATTGTCTTGGCATTGGTATTCGAGTCTCTTGTATAATCAAATTGTACAAGGCTGGTTTTTTTTTTTTGCTTTTGATAATTGTGAATCGTCTTTTTGTACATGCACAGCTAACAGGTTAATTATATATATATATATATATATTATGTAGGTAGTACTCGTATTTATGGACACTGCTCGAGTACACTCAGGGCTATGGCGTTTTTCTTTGAGTGTATTCAGCGCAGCGCATATTCCCCTACTGTATAACAATTTCGATCAAAATATATATATATATATATATATATATATATATATATATTTATATGTATATACTCGTATCTCTCTATATATTGTACTTGTTCTTGTATTCGTCTATCCGTATTGTCCATAGCCAATTGAGTGTAAATATCAAAAAGAAAAGAAAAATTATATAAGAAGAAGAAGATGATGAAGCAAAACATGTTATTGATATGATGATATTTACGCTGATGTGTATGTGTAATTCTAGCCTAAAGCAATTCTTAAATAGTTATTACTAGTTTAGTATCTACTAGAGTAGTTCATATGCCCCCTAGATAGTCAAATTTACATACATACATACATATACATATATATATACACAAAGAGACACATATACACATGTGCATACATACACACACACACACACACACACTATGTTTTATAATCGTATTTACATACATACCCATACGTATTAATCGTCTTTTTCATTCGATTGAAATGTTTTTGCCAACATCCTTTCCAAAACGAAAAAAAAAATCAAAAAAAAAAAAAAATTATAAAAAACAAATCTAATCTTAAAACGCTTCCATTTTGTAGCAAAGCGCCAAATTCAAAACAAAAAAGAAAAGAAAACCAAAAAGAAGCAAAATCAAAAAAAAAAAAAAAAGGAAACTCTTGTTATTATTGTTGTTGTTATATTACCAAATTTTGTCCAATGTCTAGTCCCCTTCGATTAGAACGCTCCATTTTGGTAATAATTGTTTTCCTAAATTTAAACTTAAGTTAATTGTTAGCCAAAGTATAACAAAAAAAAAAGCTGCCATACGAATTGTTTGTAGGTTAAACACGATTGTGCTCTGCCTCTTGTTGAGTTGAATTGGCACTCCCCCCCCTGTGTACATAGTACTTCCTAGCATACAGTTAGCATATGCATACATATATAAAAATGAGATATATATATATATATACATATATGAGTATGACTAACTGTATCTGCAACAATCTATGCTCATTCTCAGCGTCAAGGCGTACACTTAAAGAAAGTTCACGTAAATATATATATATATATGTATTGTATAAATATTCATATATACGTATAAACATATGTTTATATATATATATGTATATTATCGCCAGGACAGCTGACACATTAGACTTATTACGTTTCTATATATAGATCTCTTGCAAAGATATCAATGTCAATTATTTATGGCTATGACTAGCACTTTGTTGCCTTTAAAGGCTGTCGTAACTTAATAAGCTCACAACACACACACACACACACACATGAAACACACAATGGCAGTCAATAAAAAATGAAGCTCTTTATAGAAATTTGCATTATGCATGCCAAATACTTTGTAGCTGCCATTTTTCCTTGAATATGTCAGCTAATGGCTTCAGCTGCGCCATGTTCTCTATTTCCATTTCCGTTTCCGCAACAAAAATTTATATATGGCATACTTTTCGGGGCATACTTCATATTTAGTTTGTAATCGCATTTTTTTCATTTATATTTAATAGTCTTCGAATTATTACTCATGAAAACTGAATAATTTCTTAATCAAATATTTAATAATTCATTATTTCAGCACGTTTCTAAATTCCATTTGGATTTTCCTTTTTTCATAGCATACTTTTTCGCGCCTTGCATAAATAGTTTCACGGCAGAAAACTTGGGTACTATGGTTTTTTTAAAAAACGCAAGTGTTGTGAATTTGATTTTCGCGGCATTAAAAATAGTTGGTGAATTTTGCCGGGCAATTCGCCCATGGGCCCAAAGTTATTTTAAATAATATTATAGTTATTTTTGCCTTTTATTTTGGATCAGTTTAACCTCTGTTTTTCACATGGAAATTGCATTCTTGCTATTGATTTTTTTTAAACAGAGCTGCAGCTATTATTTTGCAGTGCTTGCCCCACTGTGCGACCTCATTTGGTGCACCGCCCCGCGTCCAATTGCATTTTAGTAAACTTTGATCTGATATAATCCGACACACACACACACAAATACGTGCATAACAGTCAACAGCATATGTGCTCTGATTTGATATAATCTGAATACACACACACGCACACGAACACACACTCGCATTCACACACACACACACACACACACACACACACACACACACACACACACACACACACACACACACACACACACACACACACACACACACACACACACACACACACACACGCACACACACCATTGTTGGCCATTGTTAAAGTCGAGTTATTAAGTATACGCCACGTGTACGCGACGCCCGAGTAACAAATTTCGTGTTTGCCGTAGCCGTAGTTTATTTAAATATATTTTCGCTCTGCATTAAGCTATAATATCTATATTATGTAACCTCACGTATATACCAAATGCATAGTATACATATAGATATATATATATATATATCTGTATATATATATATATATATATATAAATATACATAATATTTCTTTCTATATATACCATATACAAATATAAAGAAGACGAAGCGAGCCAATTGGCGCTCCACATATATGTGTCTAGGATATGTCAGAAAACCTTTTTTATTTTCTTATATTTGAAATATATTTTGTTGCCAGCAAAGTGAAAGATAGATATATATTTGAGATCTGACATGCAATCAGATGAGTTGAGTTTGAGAAACGATGAATAATAAAAACCAAATAATTCTTTGACTAAAAACGCTTGTGATGTTCTTTTCATTTCAATTCCCAAAAAATAAACCAATTCTCCAACCAAATATATTAAAAAAATAAAAAAAAACCCACCGAGCACTCACTATGTACCACTCTGTACGTTGCCCAAAATGTTCCAACTGTTCCGCATAAGAAACCAAAAAAAAAAAACAATTATGACTCTCTCCTGGTCCCGGTTCATCCTGCGTTCAAAATTGATTGAACAGAAAAACCAAAAAAGAACAAAAAAAAAAAAATTAAATTGATAAATTAAAAATTGTGATGGACTCAATTTTAGTTTAGTTTAAGTTCTATTGCAAAAACTTCTCTCGCTTCTTTCAATTTTATAATTTGCAAATATATTTGTTATCGTTATCGTAGTGTGAACCTCTTCAAGTGCAAGCGTTTTTAATCAAAGATGGCCTTAAAAAAAATAAAGAACGCGCGTTTTTATTGTTTCTGTTTCTCGCAAGCGAAAGCCAAATAAATATCAAAAGAAAAAAAAAATAAATATCAAATGCCAAAGAAAAAACGAGCAGAGACGAAACCAAAAAGCCAAAGACAAGCACAAATTAAGCAGTGGAATACCCCTAACAAAAAAAATATAAGTAAGAAGACAATTAACCAAAAGTTAACCAAAGAAATTACGAATTAATTTGAGCCCATCACAAATTTTTAATTTGCATGCAACATTGCAACGTCGGGCAGCTGCAGCTCCGTGTGGATGTGCCTCTGGGTGTGGTTGTGGTTTGGTTTGGGAGTATGGGAGTAGGCACCTGGCCGGTTTGCATAGGACTGGGGCAGGGCCGGATTGTTGGGGGCACAAACAAAAAAGAAAAAACATTCTAACGATGCGGCGGGCCGCGCCTCTTGCAGCAGCGCGGCACAAGCCATGGCCATGCCGTGGAGCAGATCGAGCTGCTGATCGACGAGAAGTGCCGCATACTCAACAAAACGGGCACACCGAAATCGAGCGCTTTGCACCTAGCCAACTGGATGAAGGGCCAGCTGGACAAGCAGCAACAGCAGGCGCGACTGGCGGCCATTGCGCGCTCACAGGAGAACATCAGTGCCGAGGATGAGCAGCTGATCTTCACCAGCGACAGCGAACAGGACGAGCGCATCATCTACTGGACGCGCCAGCAGCTCGAGAAGCGCACCAAGGAACTCAATCTGGCCAAAGAGAATGGCATGCTCTTCGCCAAGCCCAATTTCGGCGGCAAGCGACTCAGCGGCGTCGAGGAGCTCAGCATGAGCGCCACCTCGGACATCTACTCGGAGGCGGAGATGGTCACCAGCCAGATCAGTCAATCGCACAGCACCACATCGGACAGTCAGGTGAGTGCGGCTGCGCGGGGCAGCCTACAGAGATGGGCGTGGCAAGAGATATTGATTGGCTTGAGACTTTGTTTCAAGAGATTATACCTAGTCTCAACTATACGAGCAGATGCCATAGACCAATAGGCATATACCAGGCTACCGACTCGACCCACATAATTTTATAGACCTTTGTTATTCCCAATTATTATACAAGCGAAGTTCCTATCTCAAACACTTTATTCTCATATCAATATGACAGTTGTTGATCTTATATTTAGGTCTTTAGGTGTTCATTTGACCCGACCACGCCCATCTCTGTTAATTAGTATGTATGTGTAGAGCGTATTGCTAGATGTGGTATTTTTGTTTGTTTTTTGGCGCTTCATTCGCTTAGATAACCGTGCGATCCAGTCCCATTGTGCTCGACAAGTTGGCGGTGTGCCGTCACTGCCATAAAAATTGCCAGCAGAGCGCAGGCAGCGTGGGGCGTGGCTCGGCTGGTGCTTCAGCTTCAGCGGCAGCTGTCGGCGGCGGCGGCGGTGGATCCTCGCTGCTGTGCAACTCGCTGAAGGTGCAGCACAGTCAATCCTCGCCGAATCGCTGCTGCAAGCTGAATGGCAATGCCGCTGGCAAAGACAACGGCACCGGAACCGGCACGGGCACCGGAACGGGAACGGGCACGGGCACGGGCACCGGCAGCGTGACGAGCATGTCGAGCAGCACCATCACCGGCGAGCTGTCCTCGAAGGTAGTTGCTAGCAGCAGCCGGCGCGAGACCGGCGACACCGAAAGCGATGTGGCCCAACTAATCACCGATGAACTCTCGCTGTCCCAATCAGAGGCCACCGATGACAGCGTCGGCGCCATGCCCAACAGCAGCAGCGGCAGCGGCGCCCAGCTACGAATTCTAGAGCCGCAGCAGGCAACTTCTGTGGCCCAGCTGACCAATGGCCACTGTTCCGGCGCCTCCAACAATACCGCATCGACATCCGCATCGGCATCCGCATCGGCAACGGGTTCGCCCAGGACACAGCCACAGCCTCCGCCACGGCGCACGCGCATCGTGGCGCAGCTGTGCCAGGAGCCAGTGCGTCCGCGCGCCAATCAACAGGTGAAGGCCATGGTCACCGTGACGGAAACTGCGCGAATTATGCGCACCAGCGAACGTGCCAGCGGCAGCGGCGGCGGCGGCGGCGGTTCCCCAGCCAAGTACGCGGCCTGCCACTGCCGCTGCACACCGGAGGACTTCAGGCAGGCGCAGCTGGGGCCGGACAAGATGGAGCAGCAGACCTGCAAGCTGCTAGAGTCGCCCAAGCAGCAGACAGCCGCTGTGCAACGGCTGGAGGATGAGCAGCTCTCCCTGATGCTCATTGGCCTGGCGCAGTTTGCGCCTGCCGCAAAGCTCTGCGACCCGGAGAAACGTGAACAGAAACTGGCCCCAGACACGCCCACCATAGCTGTAATGCCGCCCACGCCAGATGCGGTGCTGACCAAGACCAGCACACATGTGTGGGACAACAGCGCCGGCAGCGGAGACCAAGTCACAACGGCGACAACCTCAACGGCCACGGCCAAGCAGCCGAGGCAGGCGATCATTGAGAATATACCGGAGGACTCGTGCGATGAGTCGCCGCTGGAGGAGGAGCCGCCGTATCGGCCCATGACCAGTGCGCTGCGTCGTTTTGGCACCATGTCCAGCCTGGAGAAGCTGCCCTCCGATGAAATGGACGACGAGCTCGAGCCGTATGCCCAGAATGGACTCAACGAGCATGTCGAAAACGAGGCCGACAACGATGGCGATGACGATGACGATGGCAACGACGATGACGACGAGGAGGACGACGACGATGTTGATGATGTGGCCGATGTGGATGATGTGGACGATGACGATGATGTGGATGAGGCGACGGCGGACAAGGCGTTGGCACAGAACCTGCCAGAGCTGGCGACCTGCTCCAGCAGCACAATTCTGGCCAATGGCGATGTGCTGGCCAGCGGCGCCTGGACAAATCGCGCCGGCGCCTTTGTCAGCGACAAGATGTCCTTCTTCGAGGAGTCGCGCGCCTTTATTGACAAATACTTGGGCCGCTGGAATGCCAACGAGCAGCCTTCCCAGACGGCAGCCAATCAGACCGCCTCCGAAACGGACGAGCAGCTGGACGAGTGCACCTCGGGCGCGACCAGCGGCGAGGAGGTCTGGGGCACACCCACCAGCGGCGGAGATAACGATGATATGCAGCTGATCAATTCGGAGAACACGCATTCGGTAAGTGCAGCCCAACGAGAACAAGACCCATCCAATAATCCAAATGCATACTGCAGTCACCCACCAAGTCGAGCAACTCGCTCAACGACGATGACGACACGGAGCTAATGATGGACGAGCTGCTGATGGCGCCGCCGATGACGGCCAGCACCATACGAGGACTGCTGCCACGGTAAGAGCCAGAGCCAGGCAAGAGAAGAGAGAGAGAGAGAGAGAGAGCGAGAGAGAGAGAGAGAGAGATGAGAAACAGAGCGAGATCTTTGAACCCGAACCAAGCAAAGCTATTAGAAATCTTAGACATTGTACACTTAGGAGGTCAAGCTTAGCTATAGATCTCTCATTAATTAAGTATTATATAGTATATATCGATATTTCTTCTTCTTTTAAATGTTTATTTTTTCCACACCTTTTTTTATTCGTAGTTTTTACAGGTGTTTCTTGCGTTCTTTCGTAAACTCTATACACACGTAATCCCAATCGAGAACCATTTAAATTCAATTCGTTTGCCCATTTTAGTGAATCCGATTAACATTCGCTAAGTATATATATATATATCTCATCTTGGATTAGTCTAGGCCACAGACAAACTTAAGAGAACTTCTCGTAAACTAGTCTCATCTTTCCGTAGTGCCTAGTCGAATTTTAACTACATATAGTGCTATATACTTAGAACATTTAATATATATCTATGTATATGTATATGAAAAAACATCTTGCTGAAATTCAAAATTTATATCATTTCACCACATGCTCAATTATTGCTACAAATTTCCAAAACAAAACAAAAAATCGAAATTCGTTGCATCTCATATCGTATATCGAATCGTATATCGTAAACTTGTAATGCTTAGACGCCGTCTTGAGCCCCTGTTCGAGGAGGAGACCGAAAGCGACGAAGAGAAAACCCAACAGGACAGCGATGACATCAAAAAGGTGGGTCGTATTTAGAACAAATCAATGCAAACCAATAAATAATTAAATAAATCCAAATAATTTTAAAAACGGCCAGCAACAGATCAAAGCACATTTCGTTTCGGTTTTGCAGTTCTTTTTTGTTTTATTTATATTTCAAATTTATTTTTCTGTGGCCTGGCCACACTGGTCACATTGTGGCGCATGGCAATGCCCCAGCTGTGCGAACTGTACCCACGTTATGCCAAGGAGCCGATGCATATTTGACAAGCCGAAGCTCGAATGCACTTGCAGCTGCATTTCGCGTATATGAAAAGCTTTTTGTTTTGCAAAGGTTTCACAAAAGTGTCTTAAGCTCAACTATTGTTAGTTTTACGATATATTTGGCCATATACATATATGTTAAATATTTCCACTTGTTGTGCTCATACTTAACAACTTTTTGATTGATCATCATGTCAATTCTAAAATTTTTATTATTATGCTATAACTAGTCTCATATTATGCTAAATGTTTTCGTTTTTAGACTTAAATCTCAATGATTTGATGCGCTGCAAGTGCTCATACTCATGCATGCATTGCTATCAATCAATTGTTAGCTTGATTGATCGTATTTGTTATTAACTTTTATTTTCTCGTCTTGTTTTCTTTTTCCACATGCATCAACAACCACAACAACAACTGTTCATCATCATCAACATCACGAAACGCTCAATCACCAATCAATCAATTAATCAATCAATCAATCATACACACTATGCATACATCCAACTCGCAATCTATGTGTTAACTGTACCTGCAATTTGCTTGTAATTAATTCTTGTTATTGTTGTTGATTCCTAACATATTGTAAATGTATGTGTGTATGCGTATATCTATATATCTATATATTCAAAAATATACAATATATAGAAAGTCGTAGTGAAATTAGTGAAGCTTTAGCCAAACCTGCAATACTGCGAGATCATAAACATCACACGCCAGGACAGAGACCCACAAGCGATTGAGAACGATTGACAATCACAGAATGCAAAATGCACCAAATATCCGAAATTGCTAAAATCATAAATCCAAATCCGAATCGAATCAAAATCAGAAATCAAACCAATCGAAATGAAACAATTGAACCGAACAATTAAACAAGAAAACGAACCACTCTCATATGGCACACCAAGTGCAAGCTGGATGCTTTATCAAAACCAGAATTGATTAGTTGAATTCTATTCCCAACAATTGGTAGGGGGAAGCAACGACAAATGGCCACTACCTAGAGGATTCGGAAGCTGGAAGCTCAAGCGACGAGGCAGCCCCAACAGCGGCCAATCCGAGGACGGAGCCGGAACCGGAGCCGGAGCCACACTCCAGCGAGGAGCGTCTGCAGCCGAATTTGGCCACCACACCGCTGGGTCCACGGCCGCTGACCACCCACGCCAGCACCATGCTGCTGCCCACCACAGCCATTTCGGCGCCGACGTCGACATCCATTCGCGCCCAGAACCAGCTGGGCGCAGTGCCTCCAGCGGCACCGCCACCGCCACCAGCAGCGGCCTCATCCTGCGAGTATCTACTCGAACAGCGCGCGTCTGCGACCACGGCGACATCATTGACCAGGACGATGACGTCGACGACGACGATGACGACGATGACGACGATGACGACGAGTGCGACGACAACGAGGACGACGAGGATATCTATGGCGACGCCGACTATGCTGCTGCCCACGACGATGGCGACGGCGAGTCGGGCTCCCTCATCGACTACTACAACAACCAACAGCGGGAGCGGCACTACCAGCAGCGCCGCCAGAGCCAACGTCAAGCCACCGAGATTCATTCCACCGCCGCCGCCGCCTCGTCGTCTGCTGCTCACGCAGACAAATCTAAGCGCTGCGGCAACCAAAACGGTAGGTCCACCAAGTGTCAGGCAAGCCAATCGAAACCCAGCTGGCATCCTCTATAAGCTTTATATATAAACTCGATCAGTCCCAATTGTATGCCCTGAACCCTGAAGGGGCCAAACCATGAGCAAAGACCCAAACCTCGTATGAATCGAATGAGATTTGACCGAGTTTTGACCAATGTCTATATAGGATATTTTCCGATGGTTCCAATAGTCTACCGATAGTTTACCTATATAACATCCTTAATATACAGATTTAATAAAAAATAGTCTGATCGCGCACATATAGCGAAGCGATCATAGTGAAGCGCATACATTTGTCTTGAAAAACAACAAATTTCTGGTTGAAGACAGCTTTATTTATGATATATTGGCCCGATCCGGCTACTGTGCCGCCTGCAACAGAAAGAGGCAAGATTTCGTGATAGCATTAAAAGCAAATAGACAGAGGAGCCTGGCTCTAACGACTCGGCTCGTTTGGGCGTAAACCACTTGGGAATTATTAGAGTTTATTATGTTTAAATTGTTTTGGATACTTCTCACTCTGCTCACTGCTGGACTAATTGCAGCAGCCACCTCAAAGAAAATCTGGCGCTACTGCTGACAGTGGCTGCTCGGCGGCTGTCGGAGACGCCGCCAACGCTTCGCCCACAATCGGTACCGGGTCAAGGACAACGCCTGCGAGTACCAGAACCTGTGCACCATCAGCGGCGACGGGCCCGGCTGTGTGTCCGGATCCGGGTCCGGGACCGGTGCCCGGCCCAAAACGCCCATCGTCAACGATAATCGAGACCTGCCTGCTGGGTGCCGCAGTGCCGGCAGGCTCAGCCACTTCATTAGCAACAGCCTCGAGGATGGCAAAGCCGATGCGGAACAGCTCGCAGAACAGCCCAGCTGCAGCGGCAGCGGCAACGGGAACGGTAACGGCACCGGAGCCGACGCCAGCGGCCGTACCGGACGCAGTCGGTCCACGTTCTGTGGACGCTGCCCCAGCGCCGCACGTTGGCTGCGGTTTAAGTCCAAGACTGGAAATGCGCTTGGCGCTCAACCACGACATACTCGGGGACGAGGACTTGATCTGCTACGAGCCTGGTCCAGATCTAACAACTATTCTGGGGTAAGTCCAAAGGGAACAACATATCTAAGAGCCAAATTATATAATAACCCTAGTTTATAAGCAGCAGAAAACCATCCCGTCTCCACTTATATATATTCTTGATCAGGACGACCAACTGAGTCGTCTATCCGAGCTATACGTATGTTTGCTCATCTAGATTTTATAGATAACACGAAGTCGATATAGCCCTCGGCTTTGGTATATACACTCATACATATGTCATATTTAAGCCCTGATAATTTCAAAGGGATCGATCGAACTATAAACTTTCAAGATACTCAAGAACTCATTTCACATGGGTGGATTAGGAGATCCGTGTGCCTGAATGGCAGCTTCTCTCTTTTGTGGATATATGTTTGTCCCGGAGACAGTTTGAATAGTTGCAAAAGCAGCTGTGATTCAGCTTTCATCCATCCTATGCAAATCTCACGCAAAGTTCGTGCTTAACAGTTTCCACCCCTTTTCCACGATCGTGAGAGAAAATCGCCTTAAAATCATCAATGCTCTCTTGTGAATATTCTCTTATGCATTTTATCTTTTGAATATTCTTTTGCTTAAGAATACTGTACAACAGTCTATCTATCAGTCAAGCGATCAATCAGTCAATCAGTCAATCATTTTCAATAACTTGGAAAATGCATTGCACATTTGTACTTATTTTTGTATTTGCTCTGACAGGCACGACCTCTCCACATTTCATCGACTGACGGGTCGCGATTTATTGAGTCGTTCAGCCACGAATCGGGTGCAGCCAAAAGAGGCTGTCATATCGTACTCTCAACAACGCAACTCCAAGATGGACACGCCGACGGTGAATCGGCGACCACGTCCGGCCATAACAACAGCCGGGGTCGGTCATCCCGGCCAGAGGAGTCACAGCAGCAGCAGCCACGGAAGCCCGCGCGCCGCTGGTTCAGCTCGTGCCGGCGTCGGTCTACAACGCCAGCATCCAAATCCAAATACATGGAACAGTTCTGCATCTGCGGCTCGAGCCGGCGCAGGGAGCGCAAGCGCCGCCGACAACAGCACAAGCTGCAGCAACAACAGCGGCGCGAACAAATTAGGCGATCTGGAAATCTTAGCGAGACGCGAGAAGATATACTGCATGTCTCAATCGAGGAGTGGCTGTCGAGCCAGGGCGACATCCGAGACAACAACGACAACGAAATTGACAACGATCCAGACGACGACCATGACCACGACGATGGCAACGAGACGCGACTGTTCCTCGCCAGCCACCACCAGGACGACGACGACAGCAGCAGCAGCAGCAGTCTCTCTGACGAGGACGATGAGTACTACTTCGATGGATGCGGTGGCAACCACAACAACAACAACAACAACAACAATGACTGAAGCGTGCCTCGAAACGGAAGTGGGCAAATCCAACCGTTTGTATGTCCCATTTCACATTTGCCAACAACAATAAAGCCTAACCATGCCCCTTCTCTCCACGCAGAATCAACTTTATTAAGCGCCGCAACTCTGAGATAACCGCCAGCGGCAGCAACAGCAGCAATCCCAACAACTCCGACAGCACACTCGGTGGCGACTCGCAGCAGCAGTTACAGCAGCAACAGTTGCAGTTGCACGGCAGTCAGCAACTGCTGAGGCAGGCGCCGGACAACGCGGAAATGGCACAAATGTCGCCGCGCAAAGACAACGTAAGTCGGGCAGCGCCTTGCCCAGCATACCCTGTACCCGTTGCGAATGGGTATAATTGGATTGTCCAAATGTGTGTTACAAGCAGAATCAATTAGGTGTATATATTCCCGACAAAGTCCTCCAGAATCGATCCAGCCAAGTCTATCCGTCTAGACAAACACATGGATCTCGGGAACTACAGAAGCTTGAGACTCGAAGTCTAAATTGTGTACTCTTGTAAGTGGCACATAAAACGAGTAAGTCGCTTAATTTTCAATGCATTCCCGCATATTAATTGCATCGATAAATATCGATCGATAAGTATCGTTAGCTAGAGGATTATAAGAGCTAAAGACAACAAACTTGGCATGTAAGAGTATTTAAAATGTATATTCAACGCAGAGCGAGTTAGTCATTTATTTTTCCATATTTCTCTGCATTTTCAATATATCGACAAATATCGATTGTGAGAATCGCTACTTTGAGCATAACTCAAGGAATTTAAGAACTAGATACACCAAACGTGGTATGCAGATCCTTAGAAAGCTTACACATATTGCGAATATTTCACTTTTTGTATACCGTCCTCCATTCCCCCAATATTTAAATAACCTTATGCTTGAACATAAAGCAGTGGTATATTGATATATTTCCCTGCCATATTCAGGCCCTGAATACTAAATAAAGATTGGACAATGAGCAACGAAGTTTATCTAGAATGCACAGTGTACAGGTACAGGGCATCTTCAAGTCGGTCTACCGACTGGACCAGTCTTGTTTAATGTGCTCATTCTTAAACTTTCTATGCGGACAGGACAAGCCCTCGCTGAATCGCCGCCTGTGGAAGCAAATCACCAAAAGAAGACGCACCAATTCCGTATCCCAGATAGTCGCTGGCTAAGAAACGGCGACACCCACACCTCGACCGACACACACACACACACACACACACCCTTACTCTTACAAATGTCTATTTCTATATATCTCTCTCTCTCTCTCTCTATCTTGCTCTCTCTCTCTCTCTCGTTCATGTTTAGATAGAGATACATGGTTGTATCTGAGTATCTCCGTTCAGCTGTGTGATATTTGCCAGCGTAGCGCTTTTATTGGGTTGCATATGTAGCATTTAGTTAAGACTTAGTTAAGTTATCAGATTGTGCAGGAGCTTAGCTAGTTCCATAATGATTTGCGCTTGTAGACCGTTCACACTGTCAGCAGTTACTGCGGCAGTCAGCAGTAGATCACAATTTTCAAATCGTTTCATATTCCTAAAGCAAGCCGTTTTTTAGCATTTAATTGCAGTAAGTTACTGCTGCAAAGTTCAGTAAAAATGACTGCTACTACAGTAAGCAAATAGGCCATGATGTTTATTAATTATTGCAACACTGATTTACAGTAACTTTGCTGCACTCTCACAGCTGTGCTGTAAGTCGTTAGAGTACTTATGCGAACAACATTTACTGCTGGCAGTCAAACACACAATGTTTGCAGTTAGCTTTTTAACACAGTAGTTCTGACTTACTGCTGCCAGTGTTTTCACCGCAATGCAGTTAGTTTCATGGTCAATAAGAGTAGCACTATTCAGCTGTGTGCATGCTTACGTATACCCTTACCCATCAGAGTCAGTTACTGCAGTTGAATACAATTTCAATGTGTTTCCACTGGTGTGCAGTAAGTTTTTGTTGTGTCTAATCGTTACCCTACAGCCAGTTACTGCAGCCAGTTAATTACTGAACTGAACAGTTTTCTCAAGCCAATGCTGTCAGGATAATCAAGCAATTGCCTAATGCCATACTTATTTTTAGCGTGTTTCCACTGCAGTGTGAACGGCCTACAAGCCGATCAAACTGATATTTAGATAAATTGAGCAAACATACATCAAAACTAAACGATGATGATGATGATGATGATGATGGTGATGAATAGGATGTTAATGTTAGAGAAAAGAACTATGTAATACCTATGCTAAGTTTTTTGATACTTACAACTTTGTAGCTAGTTAAACCCATAAACGAATGCGTCCAATTGCGTCCAAGTCGAACGCGACTCCTGCCAAAAAGCTGGCCAACTGGTTGCTAACAACCAAGTTTTGCGGCCAAAAATCGAAAACTCTCGAATCTAGAAATTATGAACAGCCAAAAATGGGACAACGAATGGACAGCTCTGCCTAAGGGCAAGGCTTTAGTGACTGTTATTTAACATACATTTAGCAACAGCTTATCGGGCGGGTCGTAGGGCGCACACACACACACACACATACACGCCATCCAGCCAAAAGAAATTTAGCAAAAAAAAAAAAAAAAAAAAAAAACGATTTGGAAGCATATAAAATATGTGTCGACTGTTTTTTTTTTTTTTATTAAGAGAGAACAATATCGCAATTGGTAGCAAGTCAAATTAGTTTAGGTTCACACTGGATTAGCCGGTGTGAATGGGGCTTTTGAATTGTATTTTCTTATTTTTTTTGAATTAACAATGAAATTGCCTTACGTATAATATGAACTATTTATTGTATTTGTAGCTTAACATTAAACTTTATACATTTTATGGCATTTTGCAATTGTCATTTGTCCAGTAAAAGGTAAACAAAAAAAAAAAAAAAAAAAAACAAATAAAAAGAAAAAGTAAAAGTTACAGTAAAAGGTACTCGTAGTAGCGGTAAAAAGAAAATTTTAAGAATTCCCACTTTTTTTTCCTCAACTATTTACAGCATATTTACATGCATTTTTGTCAGATAAAGATACTGTTAGATGCGTTTAGGCAACGTTTGTGGGGTATTAGAGGGGGGAACGGTAGGAGGGGAGGGGGGGGGATTATGATAACATACAGCAAAAACCTATGTATGTGTATGTATGTGCATTTTGTATATTATTTCACATTGAAATTGTTGAAAGCTAACAAATTATACGAAATAAAATACAAAACAAATGAACAAGTACATTTATCAGCTTTAATAGAAATTCTAAAAAAAAAATTAAAACAAAAAAAAGCCATATGTAGTTATATAATTGATATACATACTATACATACACACATATATACAGACACTCATATATATATATACATATATATATATATATATATATACACTTATGAGGAAAAATACTTTGATTAGCATGTAAAAGATCGAACTATTAGGCATTTATCACTTTTAAACATTATACAACACTGGCAAATGACAACAACGCCGCCTGCATTGCATCTCAATTGTGAATGCATGGCCCATTTACACTGCAGCTAGAGAAGCCGTCCCCACAAACTCCTCACCCGGCAGGGCATGGGACTTTTGAATTTATTTATTTTTTTTTTTTTTCTTTACTTCATACAGTAAACGTAATCATTATACAGGTATGCAATTAATGACTTTGTAAAATTAAAGAAAACAATTTTTTTGAAATACAATAAAACACACACAATTAGATTAAATATGTAATGCAAATTGTTTAGTTTTGCTTTGTTGTTTTTGTGATTAAAAGATTAGATTCCAAATTGATAAACTTAGCTTAACAGAATTTTCCTCTTGAAATTCAACATAAATCAATTCAATTATATGAGACAAACAGAAAACGAATAACACAATACAAAACAACAAATTTCAAATAAATCAAACTCAAAAAAAAAAAAGAAGAAATTATAGTTGTGTGTACAAATATTTCTTATATAAATGGTTTTCAGTTTCCTAATGAACTTTATTATGACATAAATAACGTACCTCAAGTATAATTTATTTGCACGGGCATGGCGAAGAGCAGGCTGTTGGCTGCAGCAAACGAGCTTAAAATGCTATTGAGAAATCGAAGCTTTTTGTTTCTACTGAAACGTTTAAGGACATCGCACAAAAAGGATTTCATAAAATATTGTATTTAAGTGAAATGAAGTTTGCAGCCCGGAGGTAAAGAGCGTAAGCTGTTGCTGTTGCTGGCGAAGCTCTTGACTGATAAAACAACCTTCAAGGACATCGCGCAAAGAGAAAGTAAGGAGAATATTTCTAGCCAGCGTGGGAAATCAACGCATTTTTGCGCACAGTTTGTCTCCCTTGATTGATTACAACCCCCACATTTGCACTCGTGTGCCCCAATGGACGTATCCGGCTCTGTATGCCAGCAAAAAAGATCTATGTGTAGTTCTGATTGCACATCGCATCGCTGACTACGAATAGCAACAACAATGGCAAAAAAAAAAAAACGTAATTAAAAAAAAAACAACACAAAAATTAACTGTCAAGCCCAAGCCCAGGCCGAGCCGCAGTCGCAGTCGCAGTCAAAGCTTCAGCCTAGACCTCAGCTTTAGTTGCAGTCGACGTCGCTGTCAACGTCGCCGTCGTCGAGTCCCGTTTGGTGCGTACAGTGAAATGCAGTTTTAAAGCGTGCCGAAAAAAAAACAGTGGGAGAGTGTGCTCTCTTTGGGTGTCGCTACGGCTGCTGGCGCAGTAGCTGGCCGAGGTTCGTTTAGAGAGCGTGGCGCCGGCGTCGCCGTCGCAGCTGTTGCTACCGAGCTTTGGCATGCTCAAAGCTGTTGTCGCTCAGCTGAGCGCTCAGTTTGAAAACGAGTTTCGTGGCGAACGGTCGATCAGCGCCAGTCGTAGCCGCAGTCGCAGTGGCCCTAAAGAATTTTGCCGCAGCCTCTCGCCACCGTGTGTGTGTGTGTGTGTGTGTGTGTGTGTGACTGTCTGCTCGTGCGCGTGCGTGTATGTGTGTATATTGCATTGTTTATTTACATACATTACATGTTTCTCCATTTGGCGTTTTAATTGGGCAGCGAGTGCAATTGTTTGCGCCGAGTGTGTGTCTGCGTCTGTGGGCAGTCGCTTAGTAAATATTAGTTTCTTTTTTTTTTACATTTTTTTGTTTTGTTTTTTTGTGCTTTCCCAAAAAAATCAAAAATAAAAACTGCACTCGCGCGCGCTCTTGTGTGTGTGTGTGTGTTTAGCTGCATGTGAACTAACAGGAAACAACGAGCAATTAAACAAACGACGTTAACGCGGACGCAGGCGCAGTCGCAGTCGCCGTCGTCGCCACAGTCGCAGTCGCTGTTGCCGTCGCTGTTAGAACCATGAAGCCCAAGACTCGCTAATTGAGGTCGTCGCTAGGTAAGTTCTGTGATCTGTCTAATGCTTCTTCTTGTTGTTGCCGCTGCTTCCGTTTGCCTTTGCCAACATTGAAATTCACTTACAGCAGCAGCGCCAGCAGCAGCAGCAGCAGCGGCAACAGCTCGCAAAGTGCGCTTAAGAAACATAGAGACAAAAGAAACATAGATACACGGATACAGCGAGGTGCTGAGCGTGTGTGTGTGTGTGTGCAGACAAACGGTAAATAATGCCGGTGCTTACGCTGCTCCGCCCGTAACTCCCCAAGGCAAAATTTGCAGCACGCACTGTGGTACGCACGTCAATTAAAATTGCATGAAATCTACTTGAAACATTTTGGCATACTTCAAAGACAAAACTGTCAAGAACCGCTTAAGAATTCTAAGCGAAAGAGAAAAATGAGTAAATAAGAAGACACTTCTTAAAAATTGAAATATAAAAGAAATTCACAAAAATGTGACACAATTTCTTAAGCCAAATAAATACAAATAAAACGTATACATTTTGCATTTAAGGAAAAACAAAAGTCTACTTTTGATAATTTTCATAAAAAATGGATGAATGCATACGCAAGTGAATTGAAATTAATAATATCAGTTTGATCAATATTATTAATGCACTTCAAGCTTAGAAGCGTACAAATTTAAATTTGCGCCTTTTTATTTTTGCCACTTTTGCATGTTCTTGTACCACTGTGCACGGCAACTGCGGCAAATCAAAATGACAGATAGACGCTGTAACTGCAGCTGTGTTGTGCCCGCGGCCCGCTGCCCGCTCTACGCTCTCCGCTTTTCGCTGGAGTTTAGTGTTAGCCAGTGAAAGCAGCGTCAAATCTGCGCCTACTGTATCTGTATCTGTATCTGTATCAGCAACTGTAGCTGTATCTTTAGCTATAGCTACAGCTATAGCTGTTGCCAGCTGAGAACCTAACTGCTGCTGCTGCTGCTGCTGCAGCTGGCATACCATCAACATCATCTGAGAGCCATCAACAATAATAATTATCTAACTATCTGGCCGCATAACTATCTATTGATGCTGCTGCTGCTGCGGCTGCTGCGGCTGCCTCAAAGCCGCAACGGAAACGCGCCACTTGCTTTCAGATCGGTTTTCGGCTTCTATATGTATCTGTATCTGTATCTCTTGTATCTTAAGGTCAAAAACCACAGCTGCTAAATGCATATTAAGTGATTTAAGGCGAATCGAAAACAACGCCAGATAACATCGATGCGGATGTGCGGATATGCGGACATATAGATACATAGATACAAGATACAAAGATACATTGCCTATTTAGTTGTTGCTGCTGCTGTGAACTCAACAAGTTTTAGTGCCAGAAACGGCAAGTGCAAAAATTTGTTGCGAAAATTGATTAACAGCAAACTGGTTGAAGATCGCGAGCCATTACCTACTACCCGCCCCGCACCCGACGTACAAGCGACAACCGCACCCCCCCCCCTCTCCCTCCCTTACACCCTCCCGCCATCATGAAGCTGTTGAAATTTTATAAAATTGCTGCTCAAAAGTTTTTTAATTGAATCTCATATAAAAATCAAACGCAACGCAAACAGTTTAAAAAGCGCCGACAAACAATAATACGATCATGATGATGATGATGATGATCATAATGATGATGATGTCCATTGAAACTTGAAAACTTGGTACTTAGTACTTGGCCTGTAATGCTCGGACACGGCGGCGACATTTATGAGGTATATATCCTTAGTTTCGTATAGGGTATTTTAAGTTTGTCACAAATTTAATAAGCGCTGTAAATATATGTACATTCTGGATGGATATATATCTTGGATGGGATTATTATGCAGCTAGAAAAACGTTCTATATCTTCTCTTGGTTTCTTACGGGGATAATATTTATTTGGGCTATTTAGATAACTATTCGCAAGCTTTATTATATCTTTAGCAAGTATCGATCAAATCGATGAACTATATCGTATATAACTATATCAAATATGACAATATCATATATAGCTTTGTATATATAAATTGTTCAGGGCTGTATCTGGAGGAGTATATATCTTGGATGGGATTATTAAATAGCTTGAAAAATTTGTTGTTTAGGAGAATTTTATTCTCTTTGGCTATTTAGATAACTTTCCGAAACTTATCAATAGTAAGTTTGCCTTCAGCATACATCGAAATATCAAAAATATGGATAAACTATATCATATATAATTTATCGCAATATCATATATATGTAACTATCTAACATATCATATAACTATTTCGTAAGGCCATATAAGCTCTCGATCGTCAATGAGGTCTGAACAAATTCACCAAGTTGTTAATGCAAATGCCTTTCAACCTGACTGGCAAACTTTTAAGCAATATAGCTAAAACTATGGCTATATATAGCTTACATAGGAATAATCGATTATTGATGTAGATCCAATTATCAGATCGTTTATTGATGTAGATCCAATCATCAGATCGCACAGCTTTTGTCAGCGAGGGTATTGAATGGTCGGCACTGCTCAGACATATCTTCTTGCTTGTATTTGCTTTTAATTTAAAAAGCATTTTTTTATTTTGTATTTTTTTGGCGACTTTTGTTAAACAACACATTTCACTGGACAAACGACTGAGGAACTGATAAACTGGTTTCCCAGTTTATTGAATTAAATACATTTGCATCGCACGCAAAAGCGCTTCAAATGTTGTTGTTTTCTTCAGCTTTGATTTTTTTTTAATTTTTTTTTTTAATAACAAAACACAAAACAACAAGATGGTTCGGTTCTCCGGGCATGCTCATAAAACTGCTCAAGGTATTTGAACCCAGAGCCAACGACGCAAAAAAATACAAAAAAAAAAAAAAAATTAAATAAAAATCAAGCTCACAATAGGCAAGGGGCAACGAGGGCCAGAGGCAGGCGAGGGCAAAAGAACGCAACCCCAACCCCTTTTGTTGAAAAGTGTCAGCAGCAGCTGTCAGAAGCTTAAGATATAATATATGTACATACATATATAACATATATTTGTATATGCCCATATACTATATATAGCCCGTATTCAGCTAAGCCTTGAAATGCATGATTTGTTGAATGTTCCCATAGAACATGTTGTTGAGCTTCAGCTTCTTCCCTTTGTCTATTCCGCTTCGTATTCCTCTTGCTCTTCTTTCATCCCACCTGGTGTTCGGGCACATTTCCCTTCACCAACATCATGTTCCACATTCCACACGTTCCACTCACTTTCAGCTGAACTGATTTCCAACTGATTTTGTTCCCTTACACAAAAACCTTTCTAATTTGTAACGATCGCTGTGTGATTTTTCACCTATTCCCCCACCCCTCTCCCCTCCCAATCCACCGGCTGCTCACTCCAATTGCCGTTCATCCGCTAATTGATTGACTTTTCCTACTTAGGCCAGATATATACGACATACATATAGAAATATACATATATGTTTGTAAGTACTTGCACACTTGCCACTTGTCTAAGTCGTTATTTTCTTATTTCTTTTGCCCCTGACTCACTTTGTTTATCGATAGCTTTGGCGCTTTATTGCATTGATCGTTGTTTAAGCTAAACCTGATAGCCAGTTGGACTTAACAATCTGTCCAAACATTGATATGCACGCTCTGGGCCAACATTCATAAAGTTGATTCATTTCTATATTTCAAGTTGATTTTGTCATCTTACAAATGTTTCTCTGTTTTTCCCCCTTTTCTTGTTGTTGTTGTGGTTTTTAATTGATTATACAGCAGTTATTATTGATCAGATATCGATTAAACAGTTGAACCATTAGCTTATCCGATCGCAGGCATTAAACAAACTAATCTATTGTCTTTATAGTCCGTGTGTGGATCTAGCCCAATGCTTTTCAGGGTACTTGAACTTCTGCTACCTCGCCTTACTTCTCTGCCTCCTCCGCCAGCTCCTCCTCCTCCATCTCCTGCTGCTCCTCCTCCTCTTTAGTCTGTTACACTGCCAAGAACAATGGAACCCCACAGCGGTGACGATGGCTCCGATTGCTCTTTGGTTCTTTAACTATGCTTCTGCATTGTCTAAAGTCTGCTTATGCCATACATAATAATTAGAATCATGCATAGCTGCCTCTTACAGGGTGTGTGCGTGTCTCTCCCTCCCTCTCTCTCCCTCTCTCTCCCTCTCTCTCTCTCTATGTGTGTGTGAGTTCGCTGACTGACTGGCTGACTGTGACTGTGACTGTGACTATTACCGTAGCCCGGCTGCCAACTGGCAGCTGGGAGCGCTACGAACTTGGCGCTGTTTGGCTGCTCATAATCACAGGCCATAGCCACAGCCATAGCTGAAGAGCCATCATCATGCACTGCGAGAAATTGTATGTGCATATGTAGTTGTTGTTGCATGAAATTCTATTCGTTGCTTATCAAATAGAACTCTTGATCGTTTATATTCGAGCTAAGCTTTTATTTTTATAACAAAAAAAAAATAATTGAAAATCTAATGTGTTTGTTAATATTAAGGCAAACATACAAAACTCAATATGTACATAAAAAAAATGCAGAATATATTAATTCAATTTTAATTTGTTTTTGCATAGTTTTAAAAATGATGGATATAAAAGTTATGTAGAGCGTTTAAGATAATATTGTTAATCAGCTCAAGCGCCGCTTTGCACTCATGTATTTTGCTCAGTGTATTTAGCGTGTCGCTCATTAAACATGGCTGCGTTTGTGCTAAGCAATTACAAAGCCAAAAGAATCGGAGTAGCAAACAGTTTTTTATTAATGTTTATTGTTGTTGTTGTTTTTGGCTAAAAGCAAATGGCCAAAACGTTACAAAAATTGATTGCCCACAAAGTCGCGATTACTTCGATGTCCGATGAGCCCGTTGATTGTTCCCCTGTCCGATGTCCAATGTGCGATGCCCGATGTTGCCATTAATCACAGCTCGGCAAATTGAATTCTGTGCATGTAGCGTCCCAACAAAAGTCGACAAATTAACGTGTTTTTAATTGGCCTCCGCCAAACTGGGAGCACTAAAAGTAACAGCTAAAAGCTGAAAGCTGAAAGCTAAAAGCTGAAAGCCAAGCTGGAGGCATGCCACGACAACAACGGCAGCGACAGCAACAACAATGGGCCAATTGTCAAGCGGAGTCGTTGAACTCCGCGAGTTATGCGCCAGGTTAATTATGATAAACGCCAAACGGACTGTGGGATCTGCTGATGATTGTCGATTTGCGATCTGCGATTTACGATTTGAGATTTGGTGTTTTGTGTTTTGTGTTTTGTGATAGGGCGTTTTGCAGCACCTTTTATGCAAGAAGAAGAGTCAACGCTCCAGCTGCAGCTTGTGACTGCGAACCATCGACCTTGACAAGGGCGCGCGTTTAGAAACGTGTTTACCAACACTCACACATGCTGGCAAACCGGTTTGTGCATTGCGAACCCATTTCAGTAAGTGTTGTCGCCTACCCGTTTGTCATTTTAAACTCTGGCAACGCTTCACATATTTTTCACTGCGAATGTTTTTTGCCGAAGGTGGGCGGGTCACGTGCCACAAGCTCCTCTCAGGCGAAACGCGCCCTGGCATATGGAAATAATGCTCAGCAAGCGCCCAAATCGAGTCTCAGCTTCAATTCAATGCATTTTCATTTCATTTTCACATTTCACATTTCGCTTTTCTTTGTTATTCTTTGTTATTATTATTTCTATTTTGATTTTCAATTGCAACGAAAGCGTGAAAACGCACCGATTTCAGGCAGCGTGTGTCCAGTGAAATCTCTGAGAAAAACATTTATTAAGTATTTATCCAAACTGCAACACAACATTTCATTCATTCCCTATCACTAACAAGTCCAAATTGTAATTACTATATTCATATATCTGCATTCCACATGACACATTCTCAAAGTGCAATAATAAATTATAGACGAAAATTGATGCTGGAATTTTTTGATATGCAATAAATCAATGAGTACAATTGCATTCATTTGACTTTTTTGCATCAATAGAAAACTATCTATAATGATTATAATAATATCTAGAATAGAATTTCGCAACAAACTAGAAACCTTTGAGGATCAGCCCATATACGCACGCAACCAACAAAACGTTTACGAAACTGGCACAAAAGAGAATTTAAAAAGAACAAGGAAGTATGAATATCTTTGGCACGCCGAAGTTTAATAAATAGTATAAATAATAATAAATAATAAAGAATAATGAAATAAGAATAAAATATAAAGAATAAACAATAGAGAGTAGAATAAAATAATCCTAAATACAGCTTAAGGCATTACTAAACTAAATTAACTTGACAAAGTTTTCTATTACAGCTGAGATCAATATAAAGCAGCTGCTTTATAGTGCCTAACCTTGAGGCCCTTTCGCTTGACTTATAGAAGTTGTACTCTTCCAACTCTATTGTTTTTGTGCAATTTCCAACTCGAAATTTGTACACTTCTCAACACTGTGTCAACATTTGGCAATCCATTTGACTGTAAACGCTGTCAAAATCGCCGACTCGACGCTAAACAGCCCATTCGGAGGCCATTTAAGTAGTGCTCCAGCTGAGCTATGCCCTGCGCTAGGGACTTTTTGTGCTCTGCTTTTTTTTTAGCTCTTTTTTATTTCGGTTTTTTTTTACAACTTTTTTTTTAGTGCTCTGCGAGCCGTGTCGGTTGGTTGATTTCTTTTGTTTTGTCGCTTGCATAATTTCTGGTTAGTTTGTGTTGTGGTTTTTGGCTTTTCTGTTTTGTCTGCCATTTGATTTGTATTATTACTTAATTGCTTTGAACCTGAAAACAGCTAAAGGTGTAGAAAATATATTTACAAAACACAAACAAATCAAACACCTCCCATTTATTGTGACTGTCTGCATATGCAAATGGGCAAAACAACAAAATTTTTTATTTACATAAATTGTTTCGTTTTTTTTTTTTTTGGTGTTTTTTTGTTTTTGGGGTCGCCTCTTTCTATACGCAGAAAAAACGGAACACGCGCCACGAAAAAAACAAAGTAAAATACCAAAAATAAAACAAGAACTTGTCGAAGTTTGAATACCCTTTCGCCAATTGGCTAACAAGCTTGTCGTTTGGTCGCATTATTTTGTTTAACAGAAATGTTTTTTAAACAAAAAGTCACTTTTAGCTTGAATCTCTATTTGAAGCTAGATGATATAGTAGGCCGATGTTGTTCAGTTTTAGTTAAGATTGCTTCTTTTGATTAAACTATTCTATGACAAGTCTATGATATAGTCGTTGTATCTGGCTAACTGGGACATTTGAGTTTTTTATCTCTGATACAGTGGCTCGATTCGACCAACTCTGAGATCTGTACCTATGGAAAACTTCAGCTGGACTTAAAGCCAAGCACAGCTAGATCGACTCGGCTAATAAAACTGAAAAAGTATGTATGTCTTCGTCCATGCGTGACATATTTCAACAGAAAATGTTAATACCCTATGCAAGGGTATGCGAAATATCTGAAGCTAACAATTCCAGTTGACTTCAGTGTCACCAAAGCGTTGACATTGAAAATCGGGCTAAGACCAGCTGGAACGGAGAGACAGAGATAGAGAGAGAGGAAGAAGAAAGCAGAGTCAAAGTCAGTAGAAGAAGAATAAGAAGAAGAAGCAGAGGCCGCAAAGAAAAGCGTTTGTAACGTAGCCGAAATGTGAGCCGCACTCACATTGAGGCAAATGGGTCAGTGCGCCGCAGTTAACCAGATGTTGGGCAAGGGCCATTTGGAGACGTGCGTAAAATACACGACAGCGGCACGAGATGTGCCCGAAACATTGCGATCTCAGATTGTATAATGCCAATCGATAACGTGACATGGTTCCGCAATAAGCCAGCAAACGGGGAGGAGTACGTAGAAGCCCAAACAATATAAAAAGCTATCTAGCAGGAACTGGTTGAAGCCTGAGCCAAATGCGAAGCTAGACAGTTTAAGCACAAATCGAATAGCATTTCAGCTCCAACTATTGGTTGTAGGCATATGTAAAGGTAGCACAGGAAACATATATTCTAAAACTTGAGAGCTTGGTAACGAATTCTAGATATATCAGTAACTTAATTAATATATTGCTTAAAAAGAATCCATTGATCTTGGAATAATTTATCCAATTCAATAATAATATTCCAATTATTCCGATTCCATGAATTGATTACATTAAACTTCTATGCCAAGTATGTGATTCAAATTATATTTAAAGATGTTGCGCAAGGCCCCAATGAGAAGTCGAAAAATCTACGTGACTTGGTTGAGATATATACCATAAGGCCCAAGGTAAACTGGGTAAACGGCACATGGAATAAAAGAATTTAATACAAGAACGAATCATGGAAGAAGCCAAAGTTTCCATAAATTATTCTTGGTTCACGAACCAGTTCGAACCAGCTTCCAGCCTTGAGCCATGTTTTGATATGGATTTCGTTTCGGATTTATCAAATGTTCAATTGGAATTCCAGACTCGAACCGGTTCGTTTCGGGCTTGTTTATTTTATAATAAACTTTACGCCTTATATATTATATTATATATGGGGTGCACAAATGTGTAGTTGAGGCTGCAAGATGTTGAGCAAGGCCCAGGCGAAGACGTGCGTGAAATACTCTTAAGACGCGCCCCATTGTATAATGCGGTTGTTAGGAGGACAACAATGCGATACAAGACGAACCGATACGATACGATAAACATATACGTGACATGGCTGAGTTATAAGAGGCTTAGCTCGAGATTTATATAAGTTAGTTAGGCAGCAGTTGTGTTGGGAATTGGGAGAGACTTGCGAATTCCATTAGCCAAATGGCCAAACGGCTCAAATCAAGCGGCTTCGCTTGCGTGTTGCAAGTGCTTCCTGCTTTGCGAGCATGCAACACGCACTGGACACTGCACAGCGAGACGTAGACAAAGACGGCGACAGAGCGAGAGGGAGCGGGAGCTGCAGTTGTAGTTCGGGTTGGAGAAAGGGAGAGCAAGCGAGAGACGCAACTTGTTTGGCCAGTACTGGATACTGGATACCCGATTTTGGGGCAGCAGAAAGTAAAACTCGCGACTCGCGTTGTTGCAATTGTTGTTGTTGTTGTTGTTGTTGTTGTCGCAGCTGTTTGTGTGTGCTTTTTATACCCTGTACCTATTAGGTGCTCATAATAAAGGGTATGTAATATTTTACATGTATTTTATATGTGCCTGGTCAAGTCAACCAGCTGAGTCGCTCTCGTTCTAGGCATCTTCTAATGTAAGCTGTTATATTGTGCTTAGAAAAAGTTATTCCGATATCGATACTTATCGGTTTTGAAGCATGTTTCTTTTTTTCGAGAATTCTAAATAGAATAAACTTCATATGTCGTCTCTCGCTTACACAGTTCTCTATGCCGAATCCTTTGATATTCGGACGCAATCCTTTAGCCCCTCCCTTATTCTAACAATTAATTTAATCAAAAAGCCTTGCGCTTTTGTAAATACACATATATGGTAGCACTCTTAAGGTCCTACAATTTGCATAAGAATCGGACTAAGAACATCTGAGTTATTTGAGGCATGTGTTGGATCAAAGAGAAGCAGAGCAGAAAACTTGAATGCTTGCGAGGTCAACTTGTCGCTACATACAGGATATATTGTAGTCGGGCACTCCCGACACTCTTTTTTTTTTTTGTGTTTTGGATCCGCGCCTGGCACAGCTGCAGGTGACATACATTTTTTGGCAGCATGTCCCAAAATAATTTTACTTTTTCTTGCCTGGGCCAACTCGTTTCTTGACTCCGACTCCGAATCCGACAACCCGACGCCCCGAGTCTAATACTGCCTGGCTACTTTCTCTGGCCGGGCCAAAACGAAAGAGCAACAACATTGTGCTCATCATCATGGAATGCGTTCAGGTTTTTCTAGTTAGCATTTAGCACCTTGTTGGGGTTCCGATTCCAAGGTCGAGCGTTTTACTCAACGGCAGCTGTCAACTGCACAATTTGCCATGAATCTCTCTGGCAATTAATGAGCCGCTTTTCAGCCAGCTGACAGCCGCACACACACACACACACACACACACACACTCATGCATTATTCAAATATACCCTATACCATATACACCACAAACAGCATTTGCGATTTCCCAAATCCGTGTCCAGGCAGTCAATGACATTTCGGCCTATCCAATGCATTCAACTTGCCTTCCACTTGAGTTTGAACTCCAGCTTGAACTGCAAGTCGAAGCTTCAGCTCGCAGCTGAGTCTCTTCAGGCGAGTCCGAGTTGAAAGCGGACACCCAAGCAACAACAACAACAACAACAACAGCAGCAACACTTGTCCAGTATCGGGTGTACGTGGCAGGTTGTTGGGGTAATCGATACAACAGGGTCAGCAGACCGCAGCTCTCTCGGATGCATTTCTTCTAGTTCCGCTGAAATCACATAGTCTTTAAATATTTATAACAAGCAACAAAAGTTTATTTACACAATTGGATATCACATTCTTAGGATTGGGTCAACTCTTAAGAGTATGTAAGAAGAAGTAAGTGCCAAGATCTTGTATTAAGAGAGGCCTGTTTTGAGCCCGAAATATCCATTTTCTATTACTATTTCCATTGCAAAATACTTCAAACGAATCTAAAACTATATCAAACCGTTTTGATTCGAAACAATGAATTTAGTTTCTTCACAAATGGTTGATCTCATAGAACTAGATCTGCCGAAGCTCTTGCTTATCTACGGGCTACGTTTTCCAGCTTAGCTCTTATTATTATTCTTAATTATTATGAAACAAAGCAGGGTATGTCTAGTTGGAATAAAATTCTGATGAAAATTTTTGATAATTCGGCGCACAGTTAAAAGCTGCGTTCAAGGCTCTGTTCTCTCCTTTAACGAATCTATGAATCCGGCTTTTACCTCAAAACCTTCTACTTGATAAACATTTCAAATACACAACTTGAATTTTAATCTATAATCGCCCGTTCTACTGAAAATATTGCAGTCCTTAGATATTTTCATACAGAAATCGCGGGCTACATTTGAACTTTCTCTCTCACTCTTGCTAGCCAATTCTTATTGTGAACCAACTATTTCTAAAAACCAGTTCAAACCCAACTCTCAAACAAACTTCGCAAGTAGCTTAGGAAAGCTTAAGTTTTTGATGGTTTGAAGCAAAAAGTTTCTCAAAAATTTTCTAATTTGAACCAACTATTTCTAAAAAACTAGTTCAAATCCACCTATTAAACTAAGTAGCTTAGGAGAGGTTGAGTTTAGGTTAGTTGGGGGCAAGGGCATGTGAGCTTAGCTTGATTTAAATTTGTTTAAGTGTTGGCTAATGTAAGGTTAGGTCAGCTGCGTTTGCCCAAGGCTAGCTAAGATTCTGTAAGCTTCGGCGAGGTGAGCTCAGGTTAGGTTTCGGTTACGTTAGCTTGACTTAGGGTTAGGCCAGGTCAGGCTCAGTTTATGGAAAATTGATTTATGCCACATTGTTCAACACTGGGTCAGCTTAATCAACCTGAATTGTTAATGGCATTCGAATGCTAATTGATGTTTGGGTATGCAATCAGCTCAGCCACCTGGCTGCCCATTCAATTGTCCATTTTCATTGATGAAGTTGCGGCCGGCCCCACCGACTGGAACACACACACACACACACACACGCACGCACACCAGCACAAACAAATGCAACACAATTTCATATCTGGCCGGCTCTGAAGCCAAGGTGAGCCACATTTGGAACCCGCCCAGCCAAACAGCAGCAGGCAGGGCGACCAAAAGTAGCCATAAATGACCAAATAGCCAAATAGACAATATTCGGCTGCAAATTTGAGCACCCTGTAACCATTAAGAATGTGTCAAACAGGGTATCATAATTGTGGGCAGTCCATAAATCATATATATTTATTCCTAATCAGAACGACGAGCTATGTCGTCTATCTTTATTTCATATATGCCACACAATGCAAATTTATAAATTTACTTAAAATGATTTCCCATTTTCATAAAATAAGCAAACTTCGATTTTAATAGATGGCTAACAAATCACCAGGACCTTAAGAGCAAGAGATATCGAATTAGGTAGGAAGGATCTCGGATTAAGAATGCTTAACTTCATAAAATCCTACATCCGCTTCGCTCATTTCTAGCCCTGGTATTTAATATTTGGTTACAGCGTTGTTTACAGAGTATCTACAAATCGAGCATGCCCGATTAGAGCACTTTTACTTGCCTGTACATTTTTAAGCTGCATATTTGACATGCCCAGCCGAAAAAAAAAAAAAAAACAACACCAACAAAAACAAAGCCAACTGGCAGTTGCAATTGTAGATGCAGTTGCAGATACAGATACATTTTTAAGATACATTTGCTGGTTGGGCCTGGGCGGCAATTGTTTAACTGGCAACCGGTTGAGTGCGGGTACTCAAACGCGCACTCACACTCGCACTCGTATTCAGAGTCGTAATTGTAATTAAAAAGCGCGGCCAGGCAAATCCATAACGAGAGCCCAAGCAATTGCGCATCTATGTGGGTTCGGGGGATTGGATTGGATTGGATTGGATTGGATTGGATTGGATTGGACGGGGCTTGTTTTTGTTTTTGGCTTAGATGCGCGCGGCACTTGTCGACGATTTCCTGTCATTAGTTTGGCTGCATGTCAAGGTTGTTTGGCAAGCCCAGCAGCAGCAGCAGCAGCACTTGAAAGCAGCCATGAGCATCTCACAGATACTTGTTAGCTGCAATTGCAGTTTGTGTCTTGTTGCTCGACTGCTGCGGCTGGTGCTGCGGTGCGTTGGCGCTGCCCAGTTTCAGGTTTGCCACTTGCAATTAAGGCACACCGCGCTAAACGTCTTTTCAAATGAAATACATTCCAGTTGTTATCCAAGTAAGTGCATAAGAAAGCCGCCGTTGCGGCCAAAGCAAAAGTTGCAGCAGCAACAGCGACAACATTTCCCATTACTCTTCACTTTCTTCCATGGCAACAGGCTGCATTGGGCGGGCCAGGCAAGGTTGGGTTTTGTGCCAAAGGCAGTTGCTGATGGGCTGCAAAAACTATCAGTTAATTTTTGATGTTGTTGCTGTTGTTGCAGCTATTGCTGATGCTGTTGTTGCTACTATTGTTGCTGCAACTATGGGCAGTATTGTTGTTGCTTGTGTTGTTGTTGTTGGCACTGCAACTATTAATGCTGTTGCTGTTGCTGCTGATGTTGCTGTTGCTGCTGATGTTGCTGCTGCTGCTGATGTTGCTGATGCTGCTGTTATTGTTGCTGCATCTATTGGTAGTGTTATTGTCGCTGTTGCTGATGTTGTTGCTGCTGCTATTGCTGGTGCAGTTGCTGCTTATGTTGCTGCTGTTATAGCTGCATCTATTGCTGCTGTTGCTGGAGTTGTTGCTGTTGTTCTTGTTGTTGCAGCTATTGCTGATGCTGCTGTTGTTGTAGCTGATGTTGTTGTTGTTGCTACTGTTGTATCTGCTACTGTTCTTGTTGTCTGATGGTATTATTTCTGATGTTGCTGTTGCTTCTAATTTTGCTGCTGCTGTTGCTGCTGCAAATGTTGCATCTGCGGCCGTACTTGTTGTCGATGTTGCTGCTTCTATTGCAGCGGTTGTTGCTGCTGCTATTGATATTGTTTCTACTGGTAATGTTGCTGTTGTTGTTGCATTTAAATTGCCGTGCAGCAGCTGCTGCTGTTGCTGCTGCTGCTGCTGATGATGTTGCTGCCGCTGTTGCCGTTGCAGCTGCTGTTGTTGTTGTTGTTGTTTTTCCTATTGTTGTTGCTGCTGACTGTGGCCCATTGCAATGTGGAAAATGCTCGCGCTCTAACAAATTTATGAGCGCCACTTGAACGCGACGGCAATTGATGTGGATGTAGTGCTGCAATTGCAACACCAGCAACCGAAACCGGCAACCAGCAGCAGCACAACCAGACTCGATGCCGTTGCCACCACTCGTATCTTGTTTTTATGTTTTTATGTTGTTTTTTTTTTTTTTTTTTTTTTGGGAGGCTGTGACAGGTTGCCCCAGGCTGCGATTATTGGGCGACATATTTGGCATACGGAATTCGGAATTCAACATTCGACACTTGCAGCTGTGCAACGTTTCGTTATGGAAAGAGATAGCAATACTTACACTAATACAGAGGGAGAGCGAGAGAGAGAGTGAGAGTGAACGCAATGCGAGGGGCAGAGAGATCAACTTTTCCATTGCAATTGTTGTGATTAAACGTTTGATCACATGACCACATGAATAAATGCCAACAATTCGCAGACTCGCAGCAAAAAAAATAAGGTTAATTGAAATGAAATCGAAAACGCAGCAAACGTGCATAGAGATGGAAAGAGACAGAGAGAGGGGAAGAGAGAGAGAGAGACGTATATCTAAAGAATGGGTCCTAGATATGCGCAAGTAAAAATCTCTGTCATTGGATTTTCTTTAAACCCAACGCCATGAAACTTTTTTAAGAATTCCTCACAGATCATACATATATCGTAATCATATGCGATCACTATAACCTACTATATATAGCTGTCATAGGAATAATCGATCAAATTAACCTCTTTTAAAAATAACTTTGGACTCTGGATTTGAACCGACAACCTTTGGGTGAAATCGATCTGATAGAAAGCTTTAGTAAAAAAGAAAAGCCCCAATCCATATTGTTTCTTTTCGTGTGAACAATAACAAATAATAAATAAAATGTAAACGTTGGATTTGAACCAGCGCCCCTAATGAACAATCGATTGAATAGAAAGCTTTCGTATAAAAGAAAAGCGCCAGCCATACTCATTCTATAACAAATGTAATAAAAACATTAAATAACTTACAATTGCTGCTGGATTTGAACCGGCAACCGAGCAAACGATCAGCTATGAAGCTTTTGTATAAAGGAAATGTGCCATCCTTGCTGTTTATTTATTTTTAATAATAATTATAGCACTGATAATAAACGTAAATTGTTGCTGGATTTGAACCAGCTACCTGCCAGCTATATATGTGTATTATGTGGCTCACAAATATGCACACATTTAGTCTTTGGCAATGCAGAGCAAGCTTTCTTTCCATCTTACTTAAATTAGCTTAAATATATGTATGTTAAGACAACGCCCCGTTCTTAATTTATAGATTGTGGCAGACGTCTTCTGGTGGCTGCTCCACATAAGTAGCTGCCACTAGCTGCCATAGCCGCTGGCAGGGCCAAGTCTTTTACTTTAATTAGGCTTCAATCAATGCCAGCGGCAACGTTTGCGCCCTAGTAGCCCACAAGCCCACAAGCCCCGCCAGAGACCAAAGCGAACCACAACGCGCGCTCCACTCCCCGTTGCCGTTGACAGGCACGTTGTCAGCCTTAATGACTGGCCCACCAGTGCACGGCACAATAGTACAAAAAAAAGCTGCAACAACAACAACAACGACAACAAAAACAAAAACCGTCGAGAATTGGGTCAATTGCAGGCGAGACCTCAGCTATAGAGTCCCTCTCCTCTCCCCCAGATCGGAGCCGTAGAAAACTTTGCATGACAGTTGCGTTACGTCTCAGATTCAATTACGGCCAACTGCAGCTGTACACACATATACTATATACACATCTGTAAATACGATATACACACACACACACATATATATATATATATATAATTTATATATATATATCGTAGTATCGTTACGTTATCGAGCGGTGCCTTAAGTGGCCCTATCAATGCACTTTGCTCAATTGAACCAGCTGCAACTTGGACTTTCAATGATAATAGCCCCCGCCCCGTCCCGTCCCGCCCCGTCCCACTCGGCCAGCTCGCTTTTCTAATTTTCCACTGTTTTGCACGCAATTGGCTTGAAGTGCTTAGTGGACGGGAGCGGGGTCTTGAGTATGGACTGCTTAAAATAGACTAAATGCCCAATTATATTGTTCTAAATAGGGCTGCAAAACGTGAAGGTTCGGCTTGTATAGCTGCTTGGGCTCGGACTCGACCTTGCTTTGTCACTTTTCTCACATTTCTAAATATTTTACCTTAATAATTTATTAAGAATTTTTATTACTCACTCGATTTGAGTTATTTTTTTTTTAGAATTCTTATGCTGCATTACGGTTGGCATAGCTGCTTGTGTTTTAGCCCAGGTTCGCATCATGGTTAAGGCGGGCATCCGACTGGCCAACATGTCTGCCCACATTGCACGATCAGTTACAAGCACGCGCACAAAGTTGAGCATGCCCGCTTGCTGCCACATCTACGGGGTATGCAAAGAAAAAGTAAAACGTTGGAGGCTGCGATTGCTGGCATAAAATGTAGAAATTTCTTTCTATATAAAAATGTTGTTTTTTTTTGCTTATCTTCTTTTTTCTGCCTGCCTCCGTGAGTGGCAAGAACAGCCCAGAGAGCCGCCAATGATCATAACTATTATTACGCTGATCATATGGTTTTATTGTCGAATTTGCCGTCGTGGAACTTGTTTATGTTGTTCTTGTGGCTGTGCTTTTTGTTGCTGTTGTGTTTTTCGGAATGAGTTTGTGCCACTTTTTTTTTGTTGTTGTTGCTGTTGTTCGAGTTGCGCATGGAAAAAAGGCAGCAGCAAGAAAAAAGAATTTCCGTTAACGGGGTCAGCAGCTCGCGCGCAAGTCAAGTCTTGGCCAATGCGTCTCAGCATTTTGGCCAGGTGAAATGTTTTGGCAACGCGATTTGTTGACGCTTTTAACTTATTTGTTACTTCGCTTTCTGCTTTTTGCATAGCTGTGGCCAGCGGCTTGTTAATTATACTTACACAACACCCCAACCGCCCAACCTCCCCCCACCTCCACGCAGATACCCGCTCGACCCGCTCTTCAATGTTCTATGTTAAGGTTGAGGTTATCAGTGCACGAAAACGTGCCAAAGTACACAATATCAAAGCAAAGACAAGGACAGCCCAAATAACAATGTAAACACATTTGATAAACACGAAAGAACACGGCCAACAGCGAAACGCCGAACCATGAATACCCTTGCGCACATTTGCAAGGTATTTTGAAAAACAAGATCAAGATAGAAATATATAATAAAGTGGTCCGATATTTATAAGATATTTATATAGTAAAGTAAAGCTCATTTTCCTTAAAAATATCTCCACCAAATCTAAAAATTACAAACTTTACTAAGCTACATTAGACATATATATATACTATATATTGTTATATATTCTATATAGATACACATAAGCTAAGTGAATTTGGTAAATGTCAGGTTTATCATATAATAACTGATTCTTCGAGCGATCAAGTAGAAATAAACTCAAAGTTTGGTCTAGATATCTTGAAAGAAAGTCAAGTAAAGCCTGCCAGAAAGATAGATACATATCGACTTGGCATATATAGCTATAGCTTTTGGCTGAAAGAAAACTTATAATAGACTCTGCACGAATCTGACAGTTAGAGAAGTGGCAAAGCGGGGGGTAAGCGTAAGGGGTCGAGTGGTTTCTGGCCAAGTGCTTGACTGGCCCTTGGAGCATGCCCTATATCATCATTATCAACATCATCGACATGGCATGGAATGTTGTTGTGTTTACGCTATATCGAGTGGGTTTCTGATAAGCGGAAATTGTTGGCAACTTTTATTTTATGTTTTTTTTTTTTTTTGTTGTTGTCCAACTTGGCACCTGAGTCGTTAATATGTGGGTTAAACAAGCGTTAAGTGATTGAGATACGCATCGTTATGGATATACTATATATATATATATATACTCTATGCAGTAGACACTTGGTCAGTTATCGCTGGAATTCCTTCATAAATGTAACACGTTCCGTAGTTAGATTCTAAGCGCAATTCGGGAATTTCCTTTCAAGTGGTTTCTTATATTTTTTACTATTTTGGTTAATGGCTTTATCTGGCTTGTAAAACCTTAATTGCAGTGCAAGGAATTATATATAGCCAGAAATTGATAGTAAAGCCTTGTCTTAGCTAATCGATGACAAGCCATAATGCGAATATAACTGATACAAAAGATATCTGATTCCGTAATCGTATATATATTACATAAAAGAGAATTAAGAAAAACAACTAGACAAATCGCCTAAACATATCTTAACTAATCAAAAGAATGTTAACTGCATGCTTTATAAATCTTATCGATGTGTCGGAGAGAGTTATAAATAACAAGAATTCGTTTAAACCTCCTTGTTATAAATATATAAATCATAACAACTTTTATATTGGATGCCCACACAGAAGAGAATCAGCCACTCACTCTCTCTTAAAGGAACTTATAGCTCTAAAGAGTTATCTAACACTTGTTCTAATATAAGGAGTGCGTATTGAACCACAAGAAATTCTTGAAATTAAGACAGAATACTCGTTAGATCAGGGCTGCAAATCTATTTTGCGGTTTCAAATAGAATATTTTCATGTTAAATAGGATCAAGAACAACTGAACCTTGACCTGAAACGAACCACATTGCATAAAACAACAAAAAGTGGCTTAAAAAATATATTTTTTAATTGTTTAAAGTAAAAAGAAATACGACGAAAAGCTTAAACCAAAATCTGGTTTCGCAAAGGTAAAAAAAAAAAAAAAACCTGAAAATTCCAGTTGGAAAACGAATTCGAGCGCACAACTTAGCCAAAAATCGGCGAGGCGCCCTTCAGTAGCGTTTCTTTTACATGCACAGTATGCACTCATTATAAAGAATGCGTTTGCTGGCAGAGTTTATAAAAATTTGCAAAAAATGTGAAAATAACAATTAAAAAACCTCAATAATAAAAAAAATCAAACGAAGAAAATCGCTATATCAAGCATCTGCACATATTAACTTAAAGTTCTTGCTAACGAGCGCGCACTGTATGCTATTTGATGGCTTCATTTTGGTTATATCAGTTTTCAGTCACGCCTCTTTAAGCTGTTTACCGCCCACACATTGACTACTTGGCCGTGTCTAATGCCTTTATTGCTATTAGCTTAAGAATTTAAATGTAGGCATCGCAGTAATTAAATATAATCGGAAATCCAAGCCCAAAGCTGCTGCTAACTTGACTGACTGACAGTTAAACAGCGGCGCGCCCCTTGGCCAATGCCCAACTTTGGTGGGGGCAACAACTCGAAAGTTTGGTGCGTGGCGGCAATTAGTGAAGATGCCTGAAACTAAAGATGATGTCATATGTGTGTGTGTGTGTGTGTGTGTGTGTGTGTGTGTGTGTGTGTGTGTGTGTGTGTGTGTGCGGAATAGGCGCGGCAAGGCGGCGGCCTCCTTAGCCAATGCCAATCAATAGATGGCGCGATATAAATGGTCACGCATGTGCCAAGGCACTCCTGAAACTCTCAACTCCCATGCACAAGCTTTACCGCTGCAGCGACGCCAGCAGGAGCGCACCCAGAGCGTAACCCACGCTAAAGCGCGCCGACGGCAGCGCTGAAGGTCGCCGGCGTCGCAGTCAGAATGAGTTGCTTGCGCAAGCAGCAGCACAGCGGCAGCAGCGGCAGCGCCATCATTTGTCTTATGCAACGCACGCGGCCTCAGCGCTCAGTTTGCCCAGCTAGCGCGACAAGTGAAGATAGCACACGGCATAAACGGTAAACGGTTAACAATCAAAGCAACATCTTCTTCTACGGCGACAGCGACAACAACACGCTAACAGCTACAATCTGTCAATTTTGCGCTGCAGTTTTTCCTTTTACCGCGCCGGCGCCAATTGCTCTTAATGCTGATAAGATAAAACAGCAGCAGCAGCAGCGACAACAACAACAACAACAACAACAAGACGAAGAGGAATAAAGAGCGCAAGTGCGAGAGCTTATGGGAAGAGAGCGCATACAGCTGAGCGCAGTTTGCCTGGATTTCTGCGTGCTTTGTTGTTGTCGGAGTGCTGCCGTCTGGCGCTATTATTAGAGAGTTACCGTTGCTTTATTATTGCCTGCTACTATTATTGCCTGCGTGTGTGTGTGTGTGTGTGTGCGCTGTTGCTGGTGTATTGGTGTTGTATTCGTGTTCTGTGCATATTTTGCGCGTTTTTTGTTTTCAGTTTTGTTAACGTCGTCGTCGCCGCCGCCTCGCAACGCTGCTGCCAAAGCAGAGAGTCCGCAGCAGAAAACAAAGCGAAGGCAAGAGCGCAGCAAGAAAAGAGTGAAGAAAAGACCAAAGCAAACACGCCGCTAGCCGCAGTTAGTACGCAGTTCTAAGCACTTTTTTTTTGTTGTTTCTAAAGTTGAATTTAATGCGGGCTCTGTTTGTTAATGTGTGGGTGTTTATTTTTGTTTTATTTTTTATGACAACGTGCAAATTGTTGAACGATAAATGCACTCAAACAAAAAAAAGCTGTGCAACAAAAACAAAACATTAACAAAAGCACAAATAAAACAACAACAAAGAAAAGTGGCACGCGAAATTCTAGCAACAACAACAACAACAACAACAAATGCCAATAAGAAAAGCGAGCCTCAAGAGGGCCATCACGTACAGTGTAAGTGAGTGAGAGAGCGAGAGCGTGCGATTTACCGTTGTTGTTGTTGTTGTTGTTGGCAGCAGGCAATTGTCATTTTGACAGCTTCCACAATTCCAATCGGCAAATGATGAATGGCTCCAATAAGAATAAAGTGGAACAAATTTGCTGCCAATCAGTGAGAGTTTCAAAGTTTTGTTTTCTATTATTATTATATATTTTTTTTATTTTTCGCATTAGATGCGACACTCTTAAATCTAATAGTTGTCTTCACGATTTGTTTTTTTTTGTCCGTCGAGTGCTTTGTTTTTATTTGTTGTTATTAACTGAAAACAGCACAAGTGGAATTTTAAGCTGACCAACTTGAGTTGGACAGTGAAGGCTAGCTAAGTGGAACGGTGAATTGTATAACTGGAAAACCCCTAAAACTAACCTATTTCTCACTCTTACTTCCGCTTTTGAGAGTGAATTAAAACGTAAATATTTTCAGTCTTCAAAATTGTATCTATAATTAGAATAGTTCCAGGCCAAAAGGTAACGAGATTTCTTTTTTGCTCTCAAATATCTGTTAATATGGTGCTTCAATATTTGTGCCAGGTAAATAAAATTAACAATTTCTTGTTATTTACGCAACCATTTTTTGTTGCTTATGCAATTTGACTGTCTGTTTGTATTTACCTGGACGATATCTGAGCTAGCCGAACCGATCTGGAGTGCGTGAAAGAAAGTGGCCGGGCATTTGGCCATAACTCGAATAGTGTGTGGCCCAAATGGAATACACTTCGATAAAGACCCGCCTCATGTTATTTAGCATAGGTTCTCGGCATTAGTCACCATTAGCCAACCGGCTGATAAGTCGGCGTGCTTCTATTTCCATCTCTATCTCCGGGCCGCTGACTGCTGCGGGTTTCTTTAGTCGCTGCAGATAAAGACGCTGAGTAAACTTTTCCACAGGTGCCTTTATCACAGCCCGATCGCACCAGAGCCCACATACACACCACTAATACCTAGATATATGTGTGTGTGTGTGTGTGTGTACTTGGCCACAATTTGCATAGTTGTCGTGGCTCTTCTGACTAGTTTGCCTCCGGCGCGAAACTGCACAGCAATAATAGCTACTCACTTCGCGCACACCGTTACCTGAATACCCTTACAGGCCTTTGAATAAGTTTTCGACGTTTTCATTTAAACGATCGATTCTATAGTTTAATAGTTTTAGATTCATATACTATAAGGTTTTCCTTATATGGGGATTAGGCTTAGGATAACTCATAAACATCTATTTTATTCAAATGTTTGACTGATTCTTTCTATATAGCCATAAATTATCATAAGATTTGCCTTATATGTAGGGAACATGGGAAAGCTCATGCAGCCCATGACAGCTATAGGATATATTCTTTGAATCTGGGAGATTGCAATATGTTTAATCAAAAACTGAAAGATGAATCCGTGCAAAGTTGCATGAAGTTAGCTTTGGAACTGAAATAATTAGATAGACTCGACTGTTTAATATTGAGCAAGTATATACTCTATATAAATATATGTATATATATATTCATACTAAGTACACTATATATATATCTAAATACTCTATATGCATTTATACAATCTTCGTGTATGCTCCGTATACACACTGCATGATGATGATGAGCATCCAATACAAATGTTATATACTCTATGCAAGAATATATATACCCTATATGCATATATATATTCTTGCGCTATATATACTCCATGATACTCTGTAAGCATATATATATATATATATATGTCTTCTTGCTATATACTCTATATACTTATATGTATTCTTTATCCTCTGTACATATACATATACTCTTTATATACCCTATACATACTCCTTCGCTTCGCTCATTGATCAAGCTGCAATACTCTCTAGACAGAGTATTACAATGATGAGCTTCTAATAAAAAATTGCCACACGTTGTCGCTTGTGATATCATCGCCAGACTTTGGCTAAGACTCACTCTCAGCTTCGGGTCTCCCCCACCTGCTACCTGCGTCGCAGCCCCCCGCTTCATACCGCCAAATGCAAGGCCAATGCCAATGTCGCGTGCATTGCACAATGTATCTGAAAGCGTTTACACAGCTCAAAAATTCCCAATGCCCCCCCATAAATATGTATATATATATATATGTATATGCGATCAGTATTTCCTGAGCTCTGATTAATCATCGATCAGAGATTTGTTTTTGGGGGAAATTTCGTTGTTGTTTACCTCGCTTTTTATTTGCATATTGTTTTTTATTTTTATTGATATCTTTTGGAATGTTTGTACTTCTGATTCGACTCGTTAGCGCAAAGTGGCCCGAAAATGGAACTGAGCTTTACGATCATTTTTTAGGCATACACATACGGTTATGTGGCAGCAGGTGCATAACGGTAGAAAGTTGCCAATTTAGTGAGTTGAAATATTCATAAAGGAACATCGATTGTCGACGGCACCCAAAATGCCATAAGCCATGCCCTAAACCCAATGTCTGTTGCCTGTTCAGTATCATTAGGCAATTTAAAGGTCAAGCAATTATTATATATTTATTTTGTTAGCAACGGGCACATTACGAAATTCCTATTTAAGTTGATATATAGCTGCGATTATAAATGCAAATAGAAACAGTAATAGAAATAGAAACAGTAATAGAAATAGAATCTTTGATAAATTACGTGACTGGCAACTAAATAGCTTTTAACTGTTGCGTTTAGATATTACAGGTTGTTGGATTTGATAATTAGGTGACATCAGCTTGAAAGAATCACATTCCCATAAACACAACTAAATAAGAATTTAATTCTGGAGATGAGCAACAGCAGAGATTGATAGCTCGACTAAGCTGAAGCTTAAGCCATACAATTATCTAACCACAGATCATCACGTAAACGAGCATATTTCGACTCTAACTTATCTCTTTGTCATTTCTCTCTCTCTACCCCACTTCACTCTCGATTGCTTTTAAATATTCACTTCATCTTTCAGCAATGTCCTTAAGCGTTTTTTCCAATTCTTCTTTGTTCGATTTCCTGCAACGTTCTGTCTTGATTTCTAGCTTAGTCTCTGAAGTGCATTTGCTTTTTTGCGATTCTTCTTTGCGCTCTCTCTTTTTTTCCCTCTCCCACTTTTCAGTTTTCCTTTTAGGCCTGATATCCTTAAACGTTCTACAAGCAGCGCTCATACATCTTTCTCTCTTCAACACGACATTTTTGATCGTTTTATCAGCGGCATTGCTCGTCTCCGTCTTAATTGGGAATCAGATTGAACTTTACCATATACGTATTCAAAAGAAAACAAAGGCACACTTAAACCATAAAAACCGCATAAAGACTTTTCAAGTGCTTCTCCAGATAAGCTACAAAGAGGGACTTTGCTTTACAATCGTTTTGAAACAAAACAAAAAAAAAAAAAAAGAAGAAAGATGTATGTATATTGAGATATGGGAATTAACATATAGAAACGCAGCTGTTTATAATTAATGATGGGACAATACTTGAATTGCTTTTGATTGACTGAAACACTCGACCGTTTACCTTGTCAATATCTAATTGCACACTGAAGGCTACCAAATAAACTGATATATATAGTATATATGCATAGTTAGATAGACATATAGAGTCAGAGTAATATAAAGTTCTAGCGGATGTGTGATATATGTATACCATAAGGGTCAGTATGTGACTTGATAAGTAGATGCACAGATAGTTGAATACATATATATATATGTATATATATATATAGATAGTTACTTATGAAGTTTATTTATATATCTCTTTCTTTTCTCTGTCAATTTGATAATCGAGTCAACTAAATCCATTTAGTTTTTCGCCTTCGCAGCGCTGCGATCCCTCAACTTTGTGCTCAGTCAAAGCGACAGCCTTGCGGCAATCGGTCAGTCAATCGACTATATGCTATATATGTATTTTATTATATGTCATTTTATTTTAATTTATATATTTTTGGCCAGAACAATGCAACTGGCATGTTTGTGGAACGTGATGATTTTTAAGTAGCGTTTCGATGTCGCTTTGATAGCCGAGGAATTTTTTCTTACTCATGTTTATTTCAAGTTTAACTAACTGGCTATAAAACCTCAACCGCCCCGCCCCACCCCGCTCCGACTAACTGCCTCTCGCTTAGTCACACACACACACACACACACACACACGCACACACACATGTGTGTGCTTAAATAGCCAAAAGAGCTAACAACAACAAAAATTGATAACCAAAAAAATAAAAATTCTATGCGATTTGTTTAGTAAAGTTTGCACGTTGCTCGGTTCCATTTCTCAAGGCATTAGAATGAACAACAACAACAACAAAAACAACAACAACAACAACAAAAAATCGACAAAATAGCTAAACAGTGAGTAAAATTTAATTAGCCAAGCTAATAGTCGGGCTAATTAGTGCGGCTGCTCGTTAAAAAAAAAAAACAAAAGCGCCAAATCGATTTACAGATGCTTCAAGGCGTACACCTCAAGGGTCGCCAAAGGGGCTCCAGGGGGTGAAGTTGTTGGCAGGGGGATGGGGAAGGGGGGAGGGGTTGTGCTTGTGCAGATTGAAGCAGTAAGTCGGACACGTGTCTCAATTACACGACTGAAAGCATATACCCGCTCACATATGTATCCATGTAAATGTGCGACTGTTGCAAGGCTACCCTGTAACAAGTGTCCTGTGGGGTGTTATACAAATCAACAGTCTTGTGTATGCACAAAAAGAAACGAAGAGTAAAATTGTTTGAAATTCAATTTGGTTTGAAAAGCCACTGAAAAGGTGTGCGTACAGAGTATCCCTTAGTCGAGTAATTGTTAGATCCTAGTATGCATTTTACACATGGACGAATTACACATCGTTCCACTTTTTGATGTTTCTCCCTTTTAGAATTGAAAAAACTCCATTTTATTTATAGACAGCCTTGTGCCTTATCCGAATGATAGCATGCTTTAATTAAAGTTGATTTTCCCTATCAAATTGAAATGAATTGAAGTGCATGCAGGGTATCTGTTAGTCGAGCACTTGCCTGATTATAGCATGTGACTTGCACACATTGTTGTTGTCGTTGTTGTTGTCATTATTGCTGCAATTGTAAGTAATTTGCATGGCCAATGAGAAGACAACACACACACACACACACACACACAGAGAGAGGGAGAAACAGTACCGTTTGAACCACGTCATTATACAATCAAATCGAGCTAACCGCGTCCCCCACCCCCTCCGCCGTTCACCTAACCAAGCACCCGCGCTTTCGCCCGCATTGTGTGCAAATTAAACGCACGCGACAAAAAACGCGCGGCAGGTCGCAGGCGGCGAGCGGCTTTTGCCGTCTGCTTCTAGATAGCGCAACAAAGGCCAATGTGCGTGTGTGTGTGTGTGTGTGTATGTGTGTGTGCGTCTATCACTGTTTATTCAATATTTTAGAGGACAATTGGCGTTAAGCTTAGCGCAAATAGCAACAAATTTAACAGGTTAATTGATAATAAAGCTGGCCGCGTGAGTCGTGACACGAGCAATCGTATGCAATGCGATATTTGTTTGACTAAGTGAAACATCGTATACGAGAACGAGAATCAACACAAGAGTAGCTAAAAATCTTGAGAAATTTCCTATCTAATCTCAAATAGAAACTGTGTCGCGATATCCGAAACTTATTAAATATATATGTATATATTTGTCACGCACCCATCTCTAATTGCCTAAGTTATGGACGTGCCCGATTTTAAAGATATGCGCATATCTACGTCTATATATTATCGAGGCAACTTTATGATAATCATAAATACTTGTGTTTACGATCGCATGCAAATTAGCAAGCTGTAAATATTTTAACTCGTTTGCGATTATTTTTCTCAACAATCATCTTTTTTTTTTACGATTGCTGAAAACGATGTTTAAAGCTGCCCATTAAATGGGCACTTGATGAGGCTTGCTTTAGCCTAATTTTATTTACCTGCAATTTCGTCTGTCTAAAACAGACAATTTGCAATGGAAGTACCAGCTGCAAATACTACAAAATACTCTATAAGATACTCTAAATATTCTAAAGTCTTTCGAAAGTTTAAAACCCTTTGTGCTTGGCTAAAGAAGTTTAAAGAATATTCGTACAATTCGCGTGAAGCTCAACTGAACAGCGAAAATATGAGCTTAAGTCATAGTTGTAAACTGCAAAAAAGAAAAGTCGCTGGTTCGATTTACGCTTTGACTTTCTTTCTCGTCTTATACAGCTCTCCAATCAGATTTTTGTATCAATATTTTCAACATTTTAATGATAGAATTTAATTTCGTATTTTCTATAAATGCCCGCTCTAATGAAAATATTGCAAGTCTTACATATTTTCATATAGAAATTGCGGGCTACATTATATAATTTTTTACTTTTAAAACACTCAACTCTAGTCCAACTACTGTGTCGTATAATATTTGTAAGAATTTCCCAACCAAAATCATTAGTACTCTCTTTTTTTATTTCTTGCCTAAGTTGACATCAATTTGTTCAAATGCATGGATATAAGAAACGCTTTGAGAATTGAGTTCTTAACCGTTTCAGGTTAAGTTGGCAGCATTCCAGGTGATGTGCGTCTTTTGGACGCTTATCTGGCTGACATAAGCACATCCGTAAGCAATCAGACCTTACATAGAGTCAACGTATGGGTCTCTATATAACATCCATATGGGTGTGAATGAGTGTGTGTGCGTGTGTGTGTGTGCGTGTATTCATTTGTGGGCCGACGTTGTCGACGATAAGAAAGCCATTCATTACACAAGGAATGCGTGTGGCGGTTGCTTTACCACGCCCCCGGCAATTGGCCGCCCCCGCTTAACTCGTCTATATGCTTGATTCTTGGCCAAGGGAAGAGGGTAGAGGGGGGGGGGGGGGGGAGCCCCCTCCCTCAGGTGCTTGGAAGCGTTATCAGGCTTCTGATAAGCGCGTTGGCGCGTCTTTTGCGTTTCTTTTCTTTTTCTTTTTATATATTTTTTTTATTTTTCGTATTCTTCAACGTAATCGTAATCAGCATTCGAATGATTTTCACTTGCAGATTTCGCAGCGCACAAATCGCACGCCATTTTTTAGTATGCTTCAGAAATATTACGAAACATTCTAGAGAAAGAGAGAGGCGAACAATAAGAACAAGAACAACAAGAAGAAACGATCCAGAAACGGAAACGGAAATAGAACTAGTTCAAATCTAGTGAAAACACGCAGCAAACAGCCCGAACGAAAGTGAGACAGAGAGAGCGAGAGCGAGAGAGAGAGAGAGAGAGAGAAAGTGTGTGCAAGCCAGCCACGCCCCAAAGATGAGCAGCATGAAGGGCGGCTTCAGCACACTCAATCGCTGGTTTGGCCGCAAAAAGGGTAAGTCCCCAAACTCCCCGGACCTTCCCCTTCCCCACCATAACAATTGTCTCTCTCGCTGCTTGCAGACAAATCCGGCGTTGCGAGCGCCAACGGGAAACTATCGAAGTCCACAACACAGCTGCACCATCTGTCGACGGACCAGGGCATGCACATCAATGAGGCTAGTCAGCTGGATTATAATCGGATCACGCCGCTGCCGGCGGCGACCAGCAATGCACCCTTCGAGCAGACCTTTCGCATAACCGTGCTCCTGCCCAAGGATCAGCTCTATGTGACCCGACTGGGCGCCCGTGTGCCACTCAGCAAGCTGCTGTCCCTGGTCTGTGACAATAAACAATTGGATGCCGATAAATACGAGTTTCGCAATCCAGGTAAGCCCAGACCGAAGACTATAAAGATATACGAGCATGAAGAATCCAATAGGGTTATGTAGTCTATTTTCGATTATATATCGTACTATCGAAACTTGAGCAGCACTTCAATAAATCAAAGCGATAAGTTTTCCGATTCAGATGGAGCTTGCTTTTCAGTTAAACAATAGGGATCTACAAGAAAAAGTTGTCCGATATATATCGAGAATTTCCAACACTAGCTTTTCGATTCTTTATCGAAGTATCGAAACTCGATAGACAGTTAAGGCTAACCATCCGTTAATACAATTGAAAAGTGAGGATCTCTAACAAGCAAGGATCCTATATGAATCCAGAATATCAAAACTGCTTCTAACGGATACAGTCAAGCTTTTCGATAATTTATCGAAACTCGATAAACTCGTGAGTACAATGAGAAATTGCGTTCAATTAAATAATATATAGAAACTAGTCTGATAAGGTTAGTTGATGCTCTCAGACTTTCTGCACTATTCTTTCGATTTATACGACTTAACAATTTCAATAGAAAAGGCACTGATTAGGCTATGTGCCAGGCTTGGGCTTAAACAGAAAGTCATTCAAATTGCCTTTAATTGAAGCGGTTCAGTTTGAGTGCACTCAGCAGGCATTGCTGTGGCGAACCAGCTTAGCTTTAATCTAGTTGCTTAAATTAATTTGTGCTTCTCTCGCCCACAGTGGATGCTAGTCAGGTGTACAGCTGCGAGTCGACGATCGGCGCGGTGGGCCTGTCGGAGATCCGTTTGTGCCACAAGTCGGAGTCGTACGACAGCTTCAACGCAGACTCGATGCTCAAGTTCCAGCGCACGGCCGCCGCGCGGGATTCGCTGAGCAGCAGCTCGGAGTTCAGCAGCAGCCGGCACTCGCACACGCATTCGACACACTCGAAGCTGCCGGCCAAGACGCCCAGTCCGTACAGCTCGAGCAACTCGCTCAACTCGATGGACTCGACGGGCATGAACTATACACGCACGCCCGTTGTGGTGCCGCCCAAGGCGCTGGCTCCGCCGCCGCGCAAGAAGCGCGTGGCGCCCCGCCCGCCCAGCCAGCTGGTCATTCCGGAGCAGTCCGTCGCCCAGTTCAGTGCAACGCCAACGGAGCCCGCGTATGCGGTGATTGTGAAGCGTCCGCAGCTGTGCATGTCCACGCCCAATTTGGCCAGCACGCCGGAGCTGGAAGCGGAAACAGAAAGGGAGCCTTCGCTGGAGCTTGACTGCAATGGAAACAGCGCCAAGACGCCGGATGCCGCCGATTGCGGACACTATGCCACAGTTGAGCTCAAGCCGAATCCAATGCCGGCTCTGCCGGAGCCGACGCCGCGCAAGCGTCTGCTGCAGCTAAAGAAGAAGGCGGCGCCGGCACCGCCGCCCGATCTGACGGCCGCCGGAGCAGCAGCTGCAGCTGCGGATAGCATATCGCTGGCCTCGACAACGGCCTCCATGACGGAAGTGTTGGCTCCGCCGCCGGCCCAGCCGCAGCCGGCGCCCAGAATAACCACGCCCATACCCATGGCCGTGAGCACGCCTCCGACTCCTGCGAGCCCACAGCTGGCCGAGGAGACGCCGGCCTTGCCGACCAGCGCGGCGCCACAGCTGCCCGGCAATGGCAATCAGAATGTGTCCAAGGTGCTGCTCAATCGCACGCCCACGCCCACGCCGGAGCCGCGCTCGCTTGGCAGTGCCACGGAGGAGGAGGAGGAGGAGGAGGACAACAACGATGCCGCCTCCAAGCAAGCAGACTCGGGCATAGGCGAGCCGCTGCCCTCGAGCACGCCCTCGCCCGAGCCGGAACCCGAGCAGGAGCCAGAGCCGGAGTCACAGCAGCTGGCAACGCGTAAATGCCAGATCGAGTCCAGCTCGGAGGACGAGGAGGCCATCAAGGTGTACAATTTCAAGACCTCCTGCGAGAGCTCGCTCAAGATCAAGCAGCAGCCCGCAGCGCCCACAACGCTCGCCGAGCTGAGCGTGCTGACGGCCCAGCAGCCGGAGACCGAGGACGAATTGACCGCCGAGGAGCAGCAATCGCCTCGGGCGAATGGTGCCTCGGTCACGCCCAGCAGCGCCAGCGAGCTAACGTCGCTGTCGTCTTGGAACTATGCGGTGCCCATATCGCCGCCGCCGGACTTCTCGGATGGCACACCGGCGCCGACGCGGCCCAGAAGCACGGCCAGCACGCCGCTGGACGAGATTGTCGACGAGCTGTCGACCATCATACAGCAGCAGCGTCTCGACACGCTCATCCGCCAACCGCCCGACCAGCCACAAATCGAGGCGGCCAAGCCGAATCGCCTGGCAAACTTTAGCATAGCCGCAATTGGAAACGGAACTGCGAATGGAAATGTGAATGGGAATGGGAATGGGAATGGTATGAGCACGGCCAGCAGCAGCTCCAGCAACAGCAGCAGCAACAGCTCGCCCACCATCACACGCGCCGACTCCTTCCAGGCGTCCTCTGCCTCGCCCAGGCACAGCGGCCTGGGCCTGGGCCTTCGCCTGCGCAGCTCCTCGCAGCTCTCCCTGAACCGAATCGAGCTGAATGGAAGCCTGCAGCAGCAACAGCGTCGCTCCTCCAGCGAACTGAGCATCGCCGAGTCGCCGTCGCTGCAGAGCCTCGAGCTGATCAAGAACATACTGAGCAATTCGCGCAAGAACAGCCTGGCGGATAACCAGCCGGAGCCGCAGCTGGAGCCGCAGCCGGAGCCGCAGCCGGAGCCGGTGCCGGAGCAGAAGCCACAGCAGCAACAGCAAATGGAACAGTCAGAGAAACCAAAGAGTAGCCCACAAGCGACCGCAGTCGTGCCCACAGTCGTGTCCACAGTCGTGCCCACAGTCGTGTCCACAGTTGTGTCAACAGTCGCGTCCACAGTCGTGCCCACAGTTGTGTCAACAGTCGCGTCTACAATCGTGTCTACAGCTGTGCCCGCTGCCCAGCCCCTGGTCACAGCTGTGTCCGCGCCTGCCTCCGGCGCAGACTCGACCGACGCCTCGGCCCGCAGCAGCCCAGTTCGGGAGGCAGCCAGAAATGTCATCAGCCCCGAGCCCAAGCCGCTGCCGCCGACCTATCGCTACTCCGGACCGCCCAGCATTAACTTTGCCACTTGGAGCGAGCGGCCCAAATCGCAGGTGGCCATCAAGAACGAGGGTGACTATATCTATGGCGGCGCCAGGGCAAGTGCAGCGCCGGCCAAGCTGACCATTGAGGTGGCCTCGCCCATACTGCGCATGGGTATTCCGCGCAAGGAATACCATGTGCCCATCACAGTCAAGCCGCTGCGCGATGCCAGCCAGGAGCGGGAGCAGAAGATGGAGACGCAGCAGGAGCAGAAGCAGGAGGAGAAGCAGGAACAGAAGCAGAAGCAGGAGCAGAAGCAGGAGGAGAAACATGTGGAGAAACATGAAGAGAAGCATGTGGAGAAGCATGTGGAGAAGCAGGAGCCGAGGCAGGAGCTAGTCCGCGAGTTTGTGAAGCCCTCGACGCTGCCTCGCCCGGCGAGAAGCAATCGTTACACGCTGCCCGCTGGCGTTCCTGTAGCTGGCGGCGTTTCGACCAATTCACTGCCGCGACCCAACGCCACGCTGGAGAGGGAGAGGGAGAGGGAAAGGGAGAAGGAGAGAGAGAGAGCGTCGCTGCAGGCGGAGCCAGCGGCAGCGCCTTTTGGACAGAATACGCTGCGGCGCACGGGCTTCAAGGAGCGCATGCTGGCCAAGGAGCAGCAGGAAAAGGAGCAGGCGTTGCGTGTGCGCGTCTCAGTCAATGGCATGGCAACGCCCACGCCCACAACAGCAGCAGCAGCAGCAGCAACAGCGCCGCCCGCCACAGCCGCAAAGCCGACGCCGACGCCAACGCCAACGCCAACGATCATGCGCAGCAGCAAACTGGAACTGAAGCTGGAAACGGAGGCGACACCAACGCCGGCGCTGCTGCAAGTGAAGCTGCGACCCACCAGCCAGATGGCCACCGCCAGGAGCTCTGCGTCGCCCACGCCCACGCCGCCAGCGCCACCGGCGCCACCAATGTTGGCCAAGGCGAGGCCCGTGCGCAGCGGGAACGCCCTGACGCCGACGACGCCGGATCCGCGCGACCAGCTGCTGGAGGCGATACGCAACTTTAAGCGCGGCGAGCTGAATCGCGCCTGAGCGAAGGAGAAGCAGAAGCAGAAGCAGAAGCAGAAGCAGAAGCGGGAGCGTAAGCGAAATCAGTATAAGGATCAGAAGGAATGGGAAGAGAACCGAAACGAAATGCACAAAGCGAATGCGCAAATTTTTCATTGAAAATCTAATTTTTGATTTGTATTTTTATTTACTTTCTTAATTCGTGTCACATTTTGTTTTGCTTTTATTTTAATTATTATTTTAATTATACATATTATTATTTTGTGTAAATGTAAATAATTAACAAGTGCGTATGCAAAATGTTGTTGTACATGAAGTATATATATATATATATATATATATATATATACATATATATATATATATATAAATATTTTTTTTACATTTTTTTTAGTAACAATTTTGTTGTATACCAATACACATGCATATATAAATATATATATATATATACAATATTAATTTTTTTTTTTAACTATTCTTAATATTTGTTATGAACTATGTAATTTAATGGCTCTTTTTTTTTTTTAAACACACTTTGTTTTAGTTCTAAGGTCACAAGAACCCAAAAAACGAAAACCAACAACAACAACAACAACAACAGCAACACACAAAGCGAAAGAAAACAAAAAAAAAAGCAAGCAAATTTATATATACGTTATATGCCTATATAATATCTTGTATGTCATAGTGAATTATAGTAACCAATTTTCTAACCAATGGGACTGGTCTACTTAGTCGTGTCAAAGCAAAAAACAAAAAACAAAAACAACAACTATAACAATCTAAACTTAAACGTAAACAAATATATAAACAACAACTAATAGCACAAAAGCAAAGCGAGCGATTAGCAAACGAATTGAAGCATTCTTTTAATGCTTATAAATTATTAGAAATACCTAAAACCAAACACACACACACACAGAGAAACACATGTATACATATGTATTGTGCGTTGCGCTGCAATTCATTGCTTGGCGCGCATTTGAGCATATTTTATTGATACATTAATAAATAAATTGCATGAAAATTACAAAAGAAAAGTGTGCGCCTTAAATTCAAATTCAAATTTACGCAATGGCATTGGCAGCACTGCGCGTTCATGGGCAACACTTGTTGCCTATATTTTATTTGAAAATTAATTTCGAAAATATGCGATAAATACCCATAAATCAGAATTGCTTTTGATCTTAAAATTAAAACCTATGCGAAGACACCGCGCAAGGCTTTTGTTTGCCAAACAAATCGCTAGAAAATTACAAAACAAACACAAAAAACGGTTGCTTTTTAAATTTGAATTTAAACAGTGGCATTGGCAGCACTACGCAAGACTTGGCAGCACTGGCAAGTGAGTGCGATGAATATCGATATTAATAGGCAATCGATGAATATCGGAACTAGATTTTTAGTTCAACTATCGCTCCGTTCTGCGCATCTACGTCACAAACTCAGAAAGAAGAAGCACAATCCATTGGCGCCAAAGAAAAATTTGAAATTGTCAAATATGACAAAATTAGTTTATTGTTTTTAAATAAAACTAGGCAACAAATACCCAAGATAATTATTTAAACATCGATTGTAAGTGTTTTGTAAGCGACTTCCTGCAAGAGTTGTGCAAAATATGTGAATTTGTTAAATTGTGCATATTTGAAATATGCTTGCACTGTAATTGTCCTTCGAATGTGATCAATTAGAGCCATAAATTAGCTGACTGCGTCGTTTATATTGCTAGATATAAAAGATCAACGAAATTTGCAGGGAAATTCAAAAAGCGCGCGCACAAAAATAATCGGTGACGTCACAATTGACTATCGTATAAAAGGAAATTTATCGATAGGTGCGCAGAACTCAGGCGATTATTGCACGGTTGCCTTGCACCCGCATCGATGTATCGATAGGCATTGTATAATTCCAATTTGTTGTGTTAAAATTCAGCTGGATCCCTTGCTGTCAAAAGCATTCAGGCAAATGGCCCAAATCCTGCTGAGAAACGTGACCAGAGCCGGCAATGTGGCGCTGCTGGCCAAAAGCAACGCAACCAGCCCGCTGACAGCGATCGTCGCCGGCGCCGCCAACCAATGTCAGCTGCACACGACGCCGGCATGCTGCGAGATACGGAAACTTTCCCGGCTGCGCGTGGTGGACAACAGCGATCTGGGCAAACGTGCCATGGCCGAGGGACGGCCGCCCCGCTGCATACACGTCTATAACAAGCGCGGCGTCGGGCTGATAGGCGACAAGGTGCTGGTGGCCATCAAGGGCCAGATGAAGAAGGGCATCCTGGTGGGCCTCAAGCAGAAGCAACGGCTCAAGCAGCCGCAGTTCGACAGCAACAATCTGGTGCTGATCGACGACAATGGCAGTCCGCTGGGCACACGCATACACGTGCCCATACCGACGGTGCTGCGAACCATCCTCAAGGAGAAGACGCTGGCCAAAGGCGCCGACTACACCAAGGTGCTGGCCATAGCCAGTCGCTACGTTTAGTACTGACCAATTCATGCGGTTTCTCATGTGTGTCGTGCTTAATAATAAATACATGATTTTCGTTATAGTTAATATAGTAGTATATTGTTTATAATGTAATTTCTTTCTCTCTCTTTTCTTTCCTTCGATCAGCTAGCTTTAGTAGATGCCTAACGTATGTGTGTGTGTGTGTGAGTGTCGTTCGTGTGTGTGTGTGTGTGTATATATATATTTATATGTATGTACATATGTATGCGCGTTTCAGTTTTAGTTAGTTTACAATAATATAGTTAATAGTTGCTTCTCATTGCAGCGTCTACTTTGTGTTTATACGTTTTAACAGAAATGCACATTAGAGTTGCTTCAGGCTGAGGTCAAAGATACAGGAAACACAGCCGAACAGGTCCAGGTGTGTGCGGGAGCGAGAGCGAGAGCGCAACAGCCAGAGTCTCGCGCATTTCGTGCAACTCTGTCTCTCTCTCTCTCTCGCTGGCCTGCTCGCATTTAAGCTTGACCATATACATATATATATATATATATATATATATATATATATATATATATTTTTATATATATATAAAAACAATATGCAAGCATTTGTTGCATGCCTGCCCAATCGCTTGGGTAGTAAGTACAGGTACAGCCGCCTTCTTGTCGTTCTCGTGGAGTGGATGTGGCCCTTAGATGTTGCCAGCGCTGTTGTAGAATTGGAAATTGTTGTAGTTGACCGGCGTTTTGGGGCTGGGGCACATGTAGAGGAAATCATCGTTCTGTAGCTGGGATTGCGTTAGATTTGGCTCGCTGGCGCTGCGATGGATTTTGGGCAATGTGCGCAGCATGTTCTCGAGCATGTTGAGCAGCGGCCGGAAGAGCGGACGCTCCTTGGGATTGTATTTGATGCAGTCCTCGGCCAGGCGCTTCAATGCCTGCGGCGCATCGGAACGCACCTGGGTCATGTCGGGTCGCAGCAGACCGCGTCCGACCATAAACAGTATCTGATCCTTGTTGCTAATGTTCCGATACGGCAGGCACTCGGCGAGCAGTTCGTACATGACAATGCCGAACGCATAGACGTCCGATTGAAATGAATAGGGATTCTGTTCCTGCATGCGTATCACCTCCGGCGCCATCCACAGTATGCTGCCTGTCGGCTGATTGGCCTGCTTTTCGCCGGACCAGCGCGTCTTCGCCGTGGCCAAACCGAAATCACCAATCTTCACCGACAGATCCTCGTGCAGGAAAATGTTGTTCGTCTTGAGATCCCTGTTGGACGATAATAAAAATGCAACTAAATAAAACTCTTCATCTAAATTGAATGCATATTTTTTCTCACACATTCGATAACCCTCGTGGAAAATGGGCGGAAACTGCTGGTGGCACACTTTCACCTGGTGGAACATGTAGGTTCCTAGCTAATCTAACTCTAACTGTTTAAGGCTTTAAGCTTAAGCGACTGCAAGACGGGATTTTGGAATATATATTGTCCATGCCGTTCCATGGTGGAAAATGGGTGGAAATTGCTTAACACTTTCCACTTACCCTGGTGGAAATTGAAAAATTGGAGGGAAACTGATTCACTTTCCACGTACAGTGGTACAAAATGTAGGAAAATTGTTTCACACACTTTCCACTTACCCTAATGGAAAATGGAATATAAAGGGAAACTGTTTAACATTCCCACGTATCCTGGTGGAAATTGGAAAAGGGGTTCGATGGTTCGATTTATCTTTGATAATTTTCCATATTAATTAATGACTGTGCTCTTTATAAGTAATCATTGAATATGTGCTAGGCTGAATCCACCGACACGGTCGGAAAATGCGTGAAAAGCGAAAATATAATACAAATTTAGATTTGTTTTTTTAGGCAACTTGGCTGGGACTTATGTGTGAGAGATCTACACAGCTTGCAGAAAAGGCCAGCTGTAGATGGAGATGCCTCGGGCTCACCTGTGTATTATGTTCTTGGCATGCAGATAGTCCATGCCCTGCGCCACCTGGCGGCCAATGTCGATGAGCGTGTTCAGCTTGAACTTCGTCTCGCTGACATGGACGTGCTTGTAGAGGCTGCTGCCCTCGCACCACTGGGTGACAATCGCCAGCGATGGCTTCGATACGCAGCCCATGAACAGCAGGATGTTGCAGTGGCGCGTCTTCTTCAGCATGGCCACCTCGTTCTTGAACGCCTGCAGCTGTGCCGGGCTGGGTGTCTTCACCTTGAGCGTCTTCACGGCAACGGGTCCATGCCAATGGGCGCGATAAACAGTTCCGAAAGAGCCCGAACCGATCCGTGGCCCAATCAAGATCTCCTCCGCTTGTATATTCTGCAAAGTTGATTTTAGAAATGCGAGCAATCAACACAGATTGGCAACAACTTACCCAATTCTCTTCAGAGTTTTTGGCATCCCTCGAGAGCAGATTCTTGTTGCTCTCGTCCGCGGAACGGGCGCGCGGTCGATTGTGCTTCAGCGTGCTGGTGGGCGATGACTGCGTCGAGTTCGAGTGATCCGTGCAGGGATGCTGAGAAGAAACATATTGTGAGTAATGTGAAGAAATGATGGGAGAAGATTGTGCCTGGCGCCTCTCAGTCATCGGATATGGTCAAGATATCTTGACTTGAATACAAACTTCGTGCTCCGATTGGCATAAACAAGACACAACTTGGCTTCTAGACTGACAGCCAGACGGAGGCTACATCGACTCGACTATTGCCACAACTGGCCTGGAGCTGGCGATGTATTCCGCTTGACTTCACACTTACCGGCAACGGGGGCCTGGCCTGCATGATGAGGCTGCGCTGCGTCTCGGTGGTCAGCGGCCGGATGCTATTGATGCAAACATTGGGCGCGGAATTGGAACGATCGTCCTGGCTGATGCGCGGCGGACGACCCTGTCGACTGAGAGTGGGCTTCGTGCTGCTGGTGGTGGTGTTGGTTGTCGTGGTGCTGCTGCTGCCGCTGCTGCTGCATCTGCGGCTGCTCACGTTGAAGCGCACGGCACTGCTGCGTCCGACGGGCAAGCCGACCGAGTTCTCTGGATACGAGGAGAGCAGACGCTCATAGTAGCTGTCCACGGAGAAGGGCTGGCACAGCATGGGCACGCGGCCGGCGCAGCGCTGATGGAAACGAAAGTTGCACTGGCTGCAATAGAAGCCCGAGAACAGAAGGCGGCGACAGCCCTCACAGAAGACCAGCGAGAAGAAGGTCTTGCGTATGAACTGATGCTTGATGTACGGCCCCAACGGGAACTTGTCCAGCAGCCGCACATAGATCTCCTCGACGTGCAGCGTGCCAATGTCCGTGTTCCACGGTATGATATGTCGTCCGCTGTGCTGCGTTGTGCTCACCTCGCACATGAACGGCTCCAGCTGGCGCAGGGTCAAGGCCTTCATCAGGGCATCGCAGAGTCGAGTGCCGGCCACCACCTCGACGGAGGTGCGCTGCTGGTTGGGCAAATGGGCGCGCAGCAGCACCTTGGGCTGTCGTGTGAGTGTGCCGCATTGGCTGGCCGTGCCCGAGCCGGGCCCGGAGCCGCTGCCGCTAACCGTAGAGCCAATGCCCGAGCTGGAGACCAGGCTGTCGCTCAGCTCGGGCGCAATGCGCGCCAATTGACGCTGTTGCTGCAAGATTTGCGTCTGGTTTTGATAGTGCGGCTGATCGGCGCGATCCCCAATTAGCTGTGACGCTGACTGCAGCGACTGCTGCTGCGCCTCGCTCTGGCTGCGGCATTCGTCCTCCTGCTGCAGTGCGTTCAGTTGCTCCATCAGCTCGTGCTCCTTGGCCTCCAGCTCGTGCAGCTTGGAGGTCAGCTCCTGGTATTCTGTGGGGAATTAAGGTTGGATTCAGTAATTGCCTGAAGTGTGTGGGTATTGGGTTTAACTAGGCATGCATGTGTGTGTACATGTATGTGTGCGGATGCATGTGTGCGGCCCACCTGTTAAGTACATGGCTGGCGGCTCTTGGAGATTGGCGAACTTTGCATTGAGCGCATCGATGTTCTCTCTGGTCACATGTTTCACCAGCTGCACATTGTGCAGCTCGTCGGCCAGCGGATCGTACAGTTCGCCTTCGCTATCCGGGGATGAGTCGCTCGACATGCTGAGGTCCCAGTTATGTGCACGTTCAACTGTTTACCAACTCTTTGACACTAATAACTCCCTAAAGCAGCTGCCTGACCATGACCCTGAACTTTGTTTTTGCTGTTGCTGTTGCTGTTGCTATTTTTGCTTTGCTTCTTCGTTTTTGCTTGGCTTGTGTGCGCTTGCGTTCAGAATTTGCTCGATTGACTCTGGATACCACCCACGTCCGTATACGCTTCCACATCTGGTTGTGCGCGGACAACCAGTACCAGCTGAGAGGCAACGGCTGCTGCTGCCAGCCAGCGGCTGCATTGTTTTACACGACCGACTTTTAATTGATTAAAACGCAGCCCGCTAATGCTATAGATTCTTCTGTCACTGCTTCTGCTTCTGCTTCTGCTGTTGCTGTTGCTGCTGCTGCGTTGCGTTGCGTATATTTTTTTTTTGGAGTCGATTAGTTCAGCGCGGAACTAGCTCGATTGCGACCACTTACTCAGCTCACGCGCATTTATCGATATCTGGTAATTGCACTGCCGCTAGTAAAGCGCGCAATTTTTCAATGTGCACAGCTATAGAACGGAAATATTTGCAACAGCTCAAGTCACTTTCAAAAACCATGTCAGCTTAGTTTGTACTGAAAGCCTGTTTATTACGTTTATAAGTCCTACACATGCCTGGCGGCGCTGAATGAGCTTATCAAGGGCATAACTTATATTTGCTTATAATATAAGAACCGTATAAGACGAAAACGATTCATTTCAAGTGAACTAAATGAACGCTTGTACAGGAATCACTGTGCGAGCTAATTAACATCTGTTAACAGCACATATCGATACCGATAGCTATTGAATGTTTTAACTCTTTTATAATTTCTAACAAGCTGCAAAAGATTAATTAAAGCTATCGTCACTTAGTATGTTATTATATCAAAATTAACTGCTTTGAGTACTCAAACTACATTTCGTGCATATCGATATTTGACGCGCTTTAACCTATCGTCTCGCATTGCAGCGCTACTCACATCCCTAAGCTCTCCGACCACACATTGGCATTTTCACTCCAAGCAAACGTTTGCAAATTGCGATTACTCGGCTCGAAATCACTGAGAATTGCAAAATTAATGCACAGTATAAAAAGCAATATCTGAAGCGGAGCCATGGACGAAGGTAAGGTAGTGTGCGCCCCTCCTGGGCATAACAGTGTGCCCAACAATTGTGTTTAAAAAAAAAAAAAAAAAAAAAAAAAACAATAAAAAAAAACAATTCTGTGTGTTCCGTCTTGCTCTTTCCCAATCGCGGCGCGGCTTTGGCGTTGCGCTCACAGAATATTCGACGGCATCTTCGGCCGGTGGCGGTGGCGGCAAAAAGGCGGGCGTTGGTAAACAGCATAACACGCTGCCATTGTGGGGCAACGAGACGTCGATGAACCTCAATCCCCTCATCTTGGCCAACATACAGAGTTCCAGCTATTTCAAAGGTAAGACGCGCGGCTTACTAATTTGCCCGCCAAAAAAAAATAAAAAAAAAGAAAAGCACAAAATGAGTCGTTCATGCATCGTTGTTTTTGCCCAAAACAGTTCACCTATTCAAGCTGAAAACCTACCATGAAGTGGTCGACGAGATCTACTACCAGGTCAAGCACATGGAGCCCTGGGAGCGCGGCTCACGGAAAACCTCCGGCCAGACGGGCATGTGCGGCGGTGTGAGTTTATGAAATGTAGCGCTAATCGTTGGCGATAATACCTAATCCAAGCCCTTCCCCTCCCCACTCCACTATGCTATTAAGTGCCCGTCATGCTAATAAGCTGCTCTTCTCTCATCTCATTTGATATCAGGTGCGTGGCGTTGGCGCCGGCGGCATCGTATCCACTGCCTACTGTCTGCTCTACAAGCTGTACACGCTGCGCCTGACCCGCAAGCAACTGAATGGACTACTCAACCACACAGACTCCGCCTACATTCGGGCACTAGGTAGGTGTTGGTAAGTCGCATGAGTTCAGCCGTGTCTCACTCGTTGCTTGCTCCTGCTCCTCCCGCGTTTTAAACTCAACTCTCTCACACTCTCTAGGCTAGTACGCAGCTCAAGTTAGGCACCAGCAAAATGTAGACCAAAAAAAAAACATTTCAATTGAATAGCATAGACTCTTTAATTAACGTAACTCACATCATTTAAATGTAATTTAAAGACTTCGAATCTGCCTTAAGTAGTGCAAACAAAATCGCGGCAAAGCAAGCCTTAGGATATCAAGTTTCACGCGGAACCCAATCCTGTGATATAGTTTCTTAAATTATAGGAACGCTCTGGTTGCTAAATTGATTCTAAATGCCAAATTGGGCACGAAGTATGGGGCTAGGGCGAGTTTATGTAGATTTGCTTTCGATTTTTAGCATTTATCAATACGACCCGGACAACGCCGGGCAATTTCCTCGTGCTAGCAATAAAATGATAGAACCACATGTTTTACACATTTAAACAGAATAAAACAAATTTCTCAAGAATTATAATTTGGTATTTAAGTCTATAAAAATACCAATTTTAAATACCAGAAACTTGAATATTTATTTTTAAACTCCATTTACAGTATTTTGCAATATTATAAAATGATTTAAAACTTTGCCTTTTATTTGTAGGGACAATTTAGAAACTTTCCAAATTTAAGAACTAAAGTATCTTGAGGGGTTAAACATAAAAATTGTTCAATCTTATAAATTATATATATTATATCTATTGAATCATTCGATTGGGAAGCTCGAAGGGTTGACTTCTGCAAAGCTCTCGTCGCTTTCTTCTCCAGTCTCCGAGGATGGGCTGTTAGAGCTGTTGGACTGTTGTCGTTTAGCTTAGGAAAGACATTGAGAATTTGGTTTAAATAACTAATTAAGGTTTAATTTTGCACGGTGCCCCGGCGCTGAGCTGCATACTGGCCGGCCGTGAAAGACATGTGTCCGTTAATTTGTAATTTTTAATTGCCAATTCATTTGATTTTTCTCCGATCAGGTTTTATGTACTTACGCTATACGCAACCGCCGGGAGATTTGTATGACTGGTACGAGGATTATCTGCAGGACGAGGAGGAGATTGACGTGAAGGCGGGCGGCGGCCAGGTGAGTCAACTGTATGAGCCACCAATCAATATGCACAACTAGACCTTAGCATGCCTTATTGTACGCTTCGCGCTCGGCCCAAATGCTCTTTAACCGTTTTTTGCTCTTCTTGTTTTTCGTCCAGGTGCTGACCATTGGCCAAATGGTGTACCAGTTTATGACCAAACTGGACTGGTTCTCGACGCTCTTTCCGCGCATACCTGTGCCCATCCAGAAGCAGATCGAGAAGAAAATTGAGCAATATTGCCGGGAGCAGGGCATCACGGTTAATCAGCTGAGCACGGGTCGGGGCTCGGCTGCACCGGCGACGTCGGCGCCCGGCGCCATCGCAGCCGTTTCGACTGGCTGCGATGATTACGAGGGCAGCGGCAGTGCGAGTGGCCGTGCCGGCAGCCATGCCGTGGCACGTTCCGGCGGCGGCGGCGGCAGCGGTGGCGGCTATCCGCCAACAAACTATCGCAATGATCACGACGATCGCGACTATTATGCAGCTCAGGCCTCTGGGTCGGCGTACGGACGCGCCAGGGGCTACGACGACTACCCACCGCCAACGCCAATGTCGTCGATGCTGCCGTACGGCAGCTCCGAGCGGGAAAAGGACTATGGCGAGCGCGGCGAGCGTCGTCGCAGCAGCAAACACAAGAAGAAGCACAAGCATAGGCAATACTCGCGCAGTCGCAGCCGCAGCCGCAGCAAGACACGCAGCGCCAGCCGTGGCCATCATCGGCACGAACGGAAGCGCGAGGAGCGCGGCAGCAGGCACAGGCACAACGACGAACGGGAGCGAGAGCGGGAGCGGGAAAGAGAGCGCGAACGGGAGCGGGAACGACGCTATCGGTGAACCTGACGCAGCGTTTGTTTTCCTTCTTCTTTATTATTATTATTATTTTTTTTTTTTTTTTTAGTAAACTGAACATGTTTCTGTCTAGCACTTGATTTAGTATTTTTTGAAATACTTATTTTTTTATTTTCTATTTTCTGTAACTCCTCCTGCCCCCCCTCCCCTTCCCTCATCAAGCCCTTTTCATTGTGGTCCAGTCAAGTTCATGCAAGCCCCGCTATCAGCTGGACTCTTACTCAGGTTAAAACAGACACATCCATGCAAACACACACACACACACACAGTCACACTCACACACACACACTAATACATACACGAGCAAACGTGCATACAGACAAACAGCGTATGGCTATATTTTGTAATTCGTAACTCTTAAATATAAATGCTGATTGTACATTTTTCAAGTTGTGTTTTATGCTAAATAAAAAATAACATTTGTTTAAGCCCAACGTTTTCTAAATGCCGTCCGCTCAGAATTCTGAATAAAGTTTTTGACTGAAAACACAAACCCTTAACGTAATTTCGAATTTTTATATATGTTTGTCGAAGAAGCACTCAACAAAATATTGCATGCCACATTGACTCAATGTTAAATTTGACAATAGATTTAGCTAAAAGCCAACAACAGGTTAAAATACCGTTAAAAGCGCGTCACGCCTGAGTGTTGGCAACGCCTTGTCATTAAAAACTGGCAGCTCCGCGCCTGTAAGCTGGCAGCACTTTAACGCTATCCAAACTGCAAGGTGGCAACACTCTGGCTAAATAGCAAGTGTATGTTAAAATTAAATTTGGTTTGCCAGCATGTTTGAAGTAAATGTTAAATTTAACAGTAGCATGCGAGAAAACGAGCGTTAATCAAGCCGGGCCGACAGCAAATAAAAGTATTGTACACAGGCAAATACAATATAAAGTAAAAAAAACAAAAAAAATAGGCAACTCTGCGACAGGCAATTGACAGACGAGTGCGAAGTGTGCGTTCAATGAATTAATGTTAATATTTAACTAGCCAAAATGCGCGCCCAAAATAAACAAGATGTTCTGTGTGCGTCTGTGTGTGTATTTGTTTTTTCTTTTATTCTTGCTGCTGCGTACGTGAGCTTTAAAATATCTCTTATACATATACATACATGCATATGTATGTATGTGCGCACACAAACATGCAAGCATAGATGTGCATGTGTCTTATATTTTTATTTTTTTTTTGTATAAGTATGTGCGCATAAAAAGCAACAAAAACCAGCCTAAATTATTAACTAGCGGCGTTGAGTTAAGTCGAGCTGAGCGGAGCAGAGCAGAGCAGAGCTTAGACAGCGGGCAAGCCTCCGGCGGGCTTCGGTCGCGTCGCGCCGATCCGCCCCGTCGCGTCCCGCAACGCAGGCAGCTCCGCAAGCGATGTGTAAGAATTTGAGTCAGTTTCTGTTTAAGTCGGAACGAAAAAAATAAATAAAAAAGAAAAAAAGAAAACAGTTGCTTGCGCACAGTGAAACGCGAAACAAGCGCTGCCAACGTCGCCGCGTTCTCTTCTCCGGCTCAGTTGTCATCGTGCGCGTCAAACGTGTTGCCTTCGCGACAACCGTTACAAAAGCAAAAGGCAAAAAGCAAAAAATCAAAACGAAACGCAAAAACTCAAAAGAAAAAGCTGCAGGCCAAAAAGCTATAAGAGTTAAAATGTAATTTGCATGTGTTTCAAACAGCTGCTAAATTCAATATCTAAACACACACAGACACACACACAGACAGACAGACAGACACACATGCATACTCGCACACATTGAGAGGCTTTAAAGTGTTTGCAATTGATCAATGTCAGCCGCATGGGAAAATGCAATGAATGAAACTACCAGGGCTGCAGCAATTGTATAGCTTACCAACCGCAACCGCAAACAATTTATGCTAACATGCGTCTGCTGTCAAATAATGTTAATAACTACGCACCGATAACAGTTTGCCTAATTATAAGTTGTTAATATCGACGCTCTGAACGCATACACACTTACTTTTCTATTGGCGCATACGTGCCAGCCCTGGCAACGATAAACGCCGATCGCACAATGTGCGCGTGCGTGCGCGCGTCACTCACTTGCTTTGACCATTTTCGTGTGCGCACAGTGCGCAATGTGCAATAAACATAAAGCTAAGGCTAAAGTGTGAATTAGATACATATATATAATGTGTTTGTACATAATTGTGCCCCTCCTCCAATCGGTAATCTTTTGCGGCAACAGCCTTTAATTAAAAGTTAAATTCGGTCACTGGGCCAGCAGCAAGCACGACCCAAATACATGCATACATATATATGTATAAGAGAGAGGAGCACAGGAGCGTAAGAGAGAGGGAGAGAGCGCGCGCTTATAATCCTTCAATTTACTTGGTGCTTGCCACTTCGCCAATTGCATTGACGTAATGCAACTCGCCGTTCAAGCGAAACACAAACACATACATATGCACATAATTACTAATACACACAGTTTGGCGTCTATCGCAGGTGTGTAGCCTAAAGTGGTTTCCATTTCGCAACTAGACAACGGGACGTTGGCAGTCGGCGTCATATCAGCGTCAGCAGCAAACGTCAGCGTCTTGTCAAAAATTTGCACTTACTTGTTATGATTGTTGTAGCTGTTGTTGTTCTTGTTGTTGTTGTTCTATTTTAATTGTTTTTGTTATTTATGCCGCTTGATGGGGCGGCAATTTTGCAGTCAAGCATGCGCCGCTGCCAACGTCGACGCCGACGCCGCCCACCGGTTGCATGACTGATCGTGAGTGTTTAACACACACACACACACTTGCGCATACACATGCGCATGCATACATAAGTATGCAATGTATTTATGTTTGTATGTGCGCCCTTGTCTCTTTATCTCTCTCGCTCTCTCTCTCTCGTTCTCTCTTTTGCCTGTTCATTGGCCACTGGCCGCGGTCGCGTCTGCGTCTGACAATTATACGCGCGTCACGCTGTCGACGTCGGCCCCTGCGACTGACGTCATAGCCAGAACGGCGCGAACAAAGTGCGACGCCGCACAATGGGCCACCGTTCGTAAATAGCTGGTGAAATTGATATTGAGCTGACATTACCTGTCCATTAGCTGTTGGTTATCGATCATTGTCATCGCCCCGATTGGTCATTGGCAAAAGCTCTCTTTGCATTATTGCCTTATTCCGTTGTCCATCATTTGTTGTCATTTCAAATGATGCGCGTGACAAATTGGCAACATTTGCTTTTTTACGGCACAACTAATGCGTCTGGTTGAATCACAGCCGAATTCCATTGCACATTTAACATACGTTCCATTCGCACAGCTTTTCTCAGGGCCACATGTTCTGTTTGGGGTGTGTTATGTTCGTACGTATGCACATACATACATACATACGCATATGAATGGGTACATATGTGTCCATGCATGTATCTGTGATAACATACGTTAGTACCTACATTCATATGTGTTTGTTACTGATGAATTGCTTGTTATCAAAACATGCTACCATGGTAATCGCATATCGAGACGACTTGCAGATGCCCTACTCATGAAAGGATTCATTCGAAATATATATATATATATTTATTCGCATACCTAAAATCAAGAATCAAATTGAATTGAAACTGAATTCATAATAACTATTGTGAACGTCATTGTCCTAAAGTACATCCCAATAACTTTACAGACATGACATACCGTTTTAAGCGAGTATCAAAAATAAATACTCATAAAAAATGACAGTACATTTTTTTTTTATTTTATTTTTTATTTAGTTAGCTCTGATTGCAATATTATCATTTTAAGATATCATAAAAGCCAGCACAGTATTACTAATAAATCTTCTTGAATAACTTTTTAGTACTTCTCTTAAACTTATAATTAAAAATATTGAGTGGACGAAACATTTATTTTTACTATCAAAAATTTATTTAGCGCTCATTCCGATTGCACCAAATGACGCTTGAGACAACTGCAAACGTCATTTGACACATTCTCCGAATTGATGCTGGGCGCAATAATCAGAAAGTGGATGTGCGACCCACTGTGCGTCGGCATATGAGAGCACGACGTCTGTCAGTCTGTCAGTCGCTGTGCATGTATGTGTGTGTGTGTGTGTGTGTGTTTTTGTGCTTAAATGCAATTACGCGCTCAAGTTAAGAAAACTAGCAAAGCAATTGGAGCGCAGCAACAAAAATGAAATACGAGTATAAATAAATAAATAAGCAGCAATAAGTGTTTCGGTGTGCGAATGTGTGCGTGTGTGTGTACGTGCGGGATCATTGCACATTGCGTCAACGTTTCAAGATCACACACAATTCCAATTCCAATTCCAATTCTGCTTACAATTGCAGCCGCAGCCGCAGCCGCAGCAGCAGTAGCAGCAGCAGTAGCAGCAGTAGCAGCAGCGACAGCCGCAGCGGCCGCATCAAAACAGCCAGCGTCACTGAGAGCCGCAGCGGTCGCGGTCGCGTAAGCGGGCAATGAGCAACTACGAAAATTCAATAGAACTGGGTAAACGCCAGCAGCGACAGCGGCACCACCTTCTCCATCAGCAGCAGCAGCAGCAGCAGCAGCAGAAGCAGCAACATTATAACCAGCGTCACGCTGCGCGCCGTCGCAGTTGCCGTTGCCGTTGCCGTTGACGACGCCGTCGCCGTCGCTGTTGGCGTCGCTGTTGAAGACCGAGTTTATAGTCAGAGCGACAGTTAAGCGACGGCAGCGGCAGGTGTCATTTGAATTTCAAGTGCGCGGACGCGTAAAAATCTAAAACCGAGTTTAAAACGCACGCGACGCCGACGCCGACGCTGACGCGGACGCGACGTTGACAGCGATGAGTGCGCGCCGCGATGGTCAACAAAATGCCGATGTTGTCGCCGCCGTGTCCGTAACTAAAATCGTAACCGAAACCGAATCCGAAACCGAGTCAATGCTCAAGATAATGACAGCGACGCCGGCGTCAGCGACAACGACAGCGACAACGGCAACGACATCAGCGTCGACGGCGCTGACAACGGTTAACGCTCAAAATAAATGCGCGACGGCAGCGCCAACGACTTTTAGTTATCAGAGAGCAGCGAAGCGTTGCGCACGCCTCGAACAGACAACAGCGGCAGAATTGGCACCAGCATCGGCAATAGAAAAAGAACCAAAAGAAGCATTGGCAAAAGAGAGAGCAACAACAACAACAACTATTGCGTGTGTTATTCCATGTGAACGTCAGCTTCGTCTCGCTGAGCACAAGGCGCAATTGCGCGCAGCTTTCTTCCAGGATTTCAACGCAATCGCAGCGCAGCAGCAGCAGCAACAGCAACAGCAGCATCCAGTGAGAGAGCGAGAGAGCGAAAAAGCTTTTGATTCCAGGACGCGTATACGACAGCTGATTGAAAAGTTTCAGGCAATGATTGTACAGCAGCCAGCAGCAGAGCAGCCGCAGCTGAAGCCAGCTGTGATTGCGGGCAGCGCTGCCAATTCGGATGAGGGCTGCAATGCGGGCGGCTTGAGTCCCTGTAGCAGCGACAACGAATGCGATGCTGTCGCCCGCCGCAAGCCAAAGGTGACGCGTTGTGCGAGCAGCGACTCGGCGCTGGGCCTCGATGTTGATGATGTTACAATGGAAACACTGCCGACGCCGCAGCGACGCATGACGCTGACCGTTACCGATTTACCGTTGCGCCCGGCCCTGCTGCCACTGGCCGAGCCGACAGCGCTGCCCGATTCGCCGTTAACCTCGCCGACCAGCGCCACAGCTGCCCTCGGTCTGGGCGTGGGCGTGGGCGTGGGTGTGGGCGCCGGCGTGCCCACCAAAGTGCTGCTGGAGGAGCGTGTCGTTGCGGCGCTGGCAGCGCCGCCCGGCTCACGCCGCGAGTCCACGCAAAGCTGCGTCAGCGAGCTGGGCAGCATGGCGGGTGTACGGTATGTGCGAACGCCATCTGTGGTCGTGTCCGACTATTCGGATGATATAACCGCTTGCGGCATCAGCATGGAGGAGATGGAGTATTTTCGATTGCAGCGCGCACGCTGCCAGCGTCGCTGTTCGCTGGAAGCGAGTGCCGCTGCCGCCGGCAGCATCGGCGGCGCCAAGGATGAAGCTCAGTCGGATGTGAGCGCGGCGAGCAGCTGCAGCAATTTGTATTATTGCGGCTCAACAATTTCCGCCTTGGATGGCGGCGAGTGCATTGTTAACGGCATACGCGTTGCTCTCGCCCGCAAATCGAGTCACAGCAGCAGCGGCGAATTGAGCGGCGGCGACGACGAGGACATCGATGAACAGTTGCAATTGGAGCAGCAGCAGCAGCAGCGCCAGCTCGAACGGGAAAGAGAGCGACAGCTGAGCGAGCTTTTGGCTGCCACGCAGCTCAGCGATGGCACTAAGAAGGTAGGCAGCAGCAAGCAGCGCTGCAGCAACGACGGCGACGATGGCAGCGACGGCAGCGTCACAATTATGGCAAATCTCAATTAAGTTTAAAAGCCACACAACGTAGGTTGCGCAGAGGGGCAGGGGGTGCTGGGGGCTGGCCACGCAATTGGCCGTTGGGGAGTGCGGGGGGGGGGTGGGGGTGGGGGATGGGGAACGGTTCGTGTGTGCTCTGTGTATTATGTTTTTTGTTGTTGTTTAAATTTAGCATTGCTATCGTATTCTTATATAAGTGCACTACATACATACTTATATATATATATATATTTATATATATATGTGAATTTATTTTTTTTTTTTTTTATGATATAGAGAAAGAGTTCGAGATATTAGAGTTAGAGAAGTGGGGCGTAAGTGTGTGTGCGGGTAATTAATTTGGCGTTTATCTTATCGCCATGCGAGAGATTCCATTGCCGCGGAACGTACAACGGGTGGGTTTTTTTTTGTTGTTTTTTTTTGTTGTGTGTGTGTGTTTGTTTTTTTTTTTTTGTATCTTATGACTCGACGCCGACAAATGATGATGTTGAAATTGGGTGCGCTGATAAAAGTTGTGGCACCGACTTCACAGATATATATATATATATATGCACATATAACAGTGTCTTATCACAACACACACACGCACACACACACACACGCACAACAACAACAACGACGGACGCTTATCTTAGTGATTAACTCTGTATATTTTAGTATTATAGATATATACGCCTATATGTGTATTATTTCTCCTATATGCCTTTAATGTCTCTTATATACATATATACTACTTATATAAAAACAAGACAGACAGACAGACAGACAGACAGACAACAACAACAACAACAGCAAGAACTATTGCTATTTCTTAAGTCAACAAAAAAGCAAACTTGGATATATAAACTATATGTAATAAAAACCAAATATCATAATATAAATATTTGACAAACCTTACGCATGTATGCATAGCTACATATATATGTTCGTATAGCTAACATATATATATGTATATATACTATCTGGCTTATCTGGGCTTTACTCTATATCTATATCTTTATCTATGTGAATGGCATTTTTTATTTGCTGCCCCTCCAGACGATCGAGCATTGTGCGTGTCTGCAGGTTATTCTTCTGTTTTTTTTTTTTTATGGTTCACAATAGTCATATAGTTCAAGAACACCTGTTAGTATCTGTATTATGTGTGCTTTAATGCACCAGGGTTGCTCTAGGCATAAGAAAGGACTCGCTCATAAATTGGAAAGTTTCGACTATAGAGCTGATTACGTTTTGGGAATCAAGAAAACTATAAGAGAATTAATATACTATATTTCAAATTTCATGTATTCTTCAGAAAATCAAAAACTCTCAAGAAATAAGTATTTAGAGTATATTTGAGCATAATATGCAAGTCGAACAAAAGTTTTCCCTTGCTCTGGTGTGCAGCGTACTAGCTTTAAGCTAGGCCCATTTGGCAAATAAGTATATCAATTTGTACGTGCATAAGCCATGTTTTTAGAAATTTCAACTTGCTCACGAATTCGCATCAGGAATTCGGCCTAATTTCATGTAGCTCCCAAAAAATCAAATATTATTAATTAATGTCTTTGTGTGAGCACAATTTGTACTTATATGCAATATTTTAAAGACGCACTTGTTGCTAATTTCGGCTTAGAAGAGATTTCAAGTCGAGCAAAGTTGCTGGTTCGAATTCCCAGAACAAAAATATTGAGCTTTGTGGACCAATTAATTGGATACATAGATAAAAACGCGCCTTTTCCACAATTTGGCATTGAAAATATTTCAAGTTGAGTTTTCTTAGTGGGCAAAAGTCTTGAAAATTAGCAAAGTTGCTGGTTCGAATCCCCAGCATATCGTGAGTAGTCATGTTTATGTAAGCAGGGTAAATTGCTTGGGTAAGGTTGAGCCAATTTGTAGATAGATGAGTTCTTAGGCTCTATAGAACTTTTGGGGATAAACCTAATTTCATTTTAAAGTTCATATAGGCATCATCCTAGTCTATATATATATATGTATATATCTATTCTTTACGCTCAGAGAAATAATGTACATTTCTAGACCATAATATATATGCCTAAAGCTGGCGTATTCCAAATGCAAATGACATATAATTGGATATGCATTGAATATACCCGTCCATATATATTTGAACTAGACACTTGATTTTTTTAATTAAGTTCCACATCTTAGTTTTATGGCAGATGCTGCGCGGTCTGATGGGTAATAGCTCCGCGGGGAGATATGACGTTCCAAAACGACATAACTCCAGGCGGTATGATGGGTAATGGCTCCGCGGGGAGATATGACGTTCCAAAACGACATAACTCCCTCCGCTCGGATGGAAATAGTTCCGCGGGGAGATATGACGTTCCAAAACGACATAACTCCAGGCGGTATGATGGGTAATAGCTCCGCGGGGAGATATGACGTTTCAAAACGACATAACTCCCTCCGCTCGGATGGAAATAGCTCCGCGGGGAGATATGACGTTCCAAAACGACATAGCTCCGCGCGGTATGATGGATAATAGCTCCGCGGGGAGATAGCTGTGCCTGTAAATGTACTCATAAGCAAGCAAGTATTATGAATGTACTCATTAGCAAGCAAGTATTATGAATGTACTCATTAGCAAGCAAGTATATATGAGTACATTCATCGGGGCGCATATCTTAAAGCTGAACTAGTTTCGCTTATCATCCGCACAAGCCAATGCCATATGTATATATATATATATATATATATATATATATATATATATATATATTTTCATTGCCTTTCATTCCTTTGCCTTTGCCAGCATTCGTATAATTCATTCAAATTCGGCGGATTGCGCCTCATTCAGTTGGATATACGATATGCGAGGCATATCTACGTCATGGTTATTTTTATAATACGTAATAAGTATAATAGTTGCATATGACTTGAAAAGCGACTTGACTGGAGGCTAACATTCTGTTATTCTGATTAATCGGAGCTCTTTAAATAGAAGATTATATGCCGAAAACTTTGTCAACTGTTCAAGAAGTTTTACGGCGAAAGCGAATTGAAATATTTATTTCTTCTACAAATAGACGTTACCATGGAATTGTCCCAGATCAGTATATCTATCAACTCTGTGTTTATCTTTTATCTTTATCTTGTTTTATTTTTTATCCAGCTTATTTATTGTCTTTTGATATCAGTGTGTGGTATTCCGTGGATCCACATTTCCTGGTAAACCAACCAACCAACGAACTAGCTATATATGTACTATATATGTATGGGGAGGAGCAGGCGGGGGAGTGCGAGTGAGAGGGGGCGTTTGGAGCATCTGTTTTGCATTCCCATTTTGGAGATGCCTGTCCAGCCTGTCTGTCTCGCCCGCTGCCCTGTCCGCCTCTCCGCCTGTCTGCCACCTTGCCACGCGAGATTGCGGCGTGGGCTACGTGAAGCAGTCAGAACGTTGATTACTTTAGATAAAGATCCCCCTCTCTTCCCCCCTCTGTGTGTGTGTGTGTGTGTGGGTGTCAAGGCAGCGCGCGCTGTGACGTCACTGGGCTCCATTTTGCTTATGACTTGCGGCTCCAGTCGCGGTCATTAATAATGGCAAATCTTGGGTCTGAGTTGCCGCGGCCGCCGAGGCCATAAAAACTTTACAGCAAAAACAAAAAACAACACAGATAAACAATTGCCACAACAACGACATTGTAATGCTCTATAATAGTTTATGGATATAGATTTCTCTACTTTTGACTTCAGCTCGAATTGAAAATTGTTATGCTCGCTTTTTGATATTTTACATAAATTTTCTCTACGTTTTGTTAAAACTCTCTTCTTGTGTTTTGATATTTTTCATAAATTTTGGAATTCCCTAGTTTAGATTTCCGTTTTAACTCGGGCTTGTAGATTTTGCACGTTGCTTTCGAATATTTAATATATATTTTCTCTAATCGCTTTATAGATTTATCCCGCGTTTAAACTGGATAGCCAAGAATCTAGCTATATATTTTAAATATTGTATTTTCCGCTGAGATCCTTTGAAAATAGCCAAATTTAGCTAGAAATCTACTATTTTGGCTAGCTGAATTGGCCATAACTGTGAACCTTCTACTTTGTACCCTCTACTTTGTATCTTCTACTTTTTACCTTCTACTTTTTACCTTGTACTTTGTACCTTGTACTTTGTACCTTCAACTTTGTTCCTTGTACTTTGTACCTTGTACTTAGTTTTTGACTATTTCATTATGCTTTATATTTATTTTGTACCAAAATTAACTTGATGTATATATAAATATCTGGAAATATGCTTATTAAGCATTGTGTTAAAAAAAACTTATGTATATGTATATATATTTGCCAAAAATTGTAGCTTGTTGAATTTGCAAGCAGCTTGTAAATATGCACTTCCAGCCATAAATTGCCGCAATCAATCTTTTCAGTTTGGCTCGATTTTCATCAGCGCAAACGCCGCTCCCAACTAATTTAGCAGACCAGCAAATATAGTTTTACTGTGGCTTTAAAATTGTATTGGAAATTTGACACCTAGAGTCAATAAATTTAACATGAAGCTCTCCAGCGAACAGCTCAGCTCAGCTCAGCGAGATTTGCTATTGAAGCAGCTGAGAGGGGGGGACAGCTAAATAGGGATAAATATGTATCTGTCACATCAATCAGGGCGCATTTATCATCGAAATGTGACCATATTTCACCAGCTCTGACATGGAAATATTGCTGGCTAACGGTAACAGTATCATGGTGATCATTTTGATGATGGGCCCCATAATACTCGGCATTATAATTGGATACTGCTGGCATGAACGGAGGGTGGCGGGTTGATTGTTGTTGGCGGTTTGTTTTTGTTGCTGTTGCTGTTGTTGTTGTTGTTGTTGTTTATTTTATATGGCATAGTCGCGGCCATCCGTCAGCCCATGAACAGCCCATAGTTGTTGTTCATATCTAATCGGAGCCCATCAACGCCACGTCGCCAACGTCGCTGCCGGCGTCGCTGCCAGACGGCTTGGGGGTGGCTGGCCGCTTGAATTATGACGCCCGCTAATGGCGCGAGAAATCGATTAGGCTGCAAATAGGATGGGGGTATTGGTGGGGTAAGGGGCGACCGTTACGGTCACGCAGTCTCGCGGTCTCACAAGCACAGCCTCTGAGGCGGCCTCGACGCCGACGCCGACGCCGACGCCGACGTTGATGCCGACGTTGATGCCGATGTCGGCGGTGACTTCCGTTGACGTCAGCGGCCCATCAACGGCCACCGTGTGATCGTCAGAGTAATTACATGATCAAGCGGGCGTTGCTGTAAGCCACCAAACAACAACAACAACAACAACAACAACAACAATGGCAAAATAAATAAATAACAGCGAAAGCCGCAAGTCAAGAGTAGCATAAGGCAAACAACACCAACAACAACGAGCAACAACAAAGTAAAAAAAAAAAAAAAGGAAAGAACTGTGTTGGGTATTCACTGTGCGCAATTTGCGTCATTTGCTCTTGTCCGTGTTGCTCGTATACCCTGCCGTTGTGCACTTAAGCTATGCCATGCAGTGCGTAACAATTTGTTGTAGAGTGCCGACACTTCAATTGTATTCATCATATTATAGGGAAAAGTCAGCCAATCAGTCGATCAGACAGTAAGTCAGTCAGTCAGTCAGTGTCACTAAAGTGAATCAAGTAAGTCACTCTCAATAAGTCAGTTTGTTAGTTTGACGGTAAGTCGGCCAGTCAATCACGCAATCAGACAATCAGTTAGTCAGTCAATATCCCAGTGAGTCAATTATAGTCAGTCCGTCAGTCAGTGAGTCATCCAGTCAATTAGTTGGTCAGTCAGTCAGTCAATCAGTCAGTTAATTGGTCTGTCAATCATTCAATCAGTTAGTCTGCCAGTCACTTGGTCAGTTTGTCATTAGGTCAGTATCTTTAACAGTCAGTCAGTCAATCAGTGACGTAGTCAGTCAATCAGTCAGTCAGTTTATAATAAATCAATCCTATAAATAACCCGGCCAGGCTATCAGTTGGTCAGTTGCTCTAATGGATAGTCAACCAGTTAGTCAATCGGTCCGTCTGTGGGTCAATCTGCCAGTCAGCCAATTAGTTAATCAATCGGCCAGTCAGTTATTCAGTCACTCAGTAAGTCAGTCAATCAATCGCTTAGCTTGTCAATCAGTAAGTTAGTCAGTCAATCACCCTGTAGATTGGTCAGTCAGTCAATCGATTGATCAGTCAGTCGATCAATATATCGGTCAATCAACCAATCAATTCGTCAGATAGTTGCTCAACCGGTTAGTCAATTAGCCAATAACCCAAGGGTATCCCAAATGGTATAAAAATAAATTATAAAAATATATTTTTATTGGGTTTTCTGTTTCTCTTGGGAATTAATAATAAAATGTATGAAATTAATAATAGATCGATATATATATATTAATTATGTACATAACAATTCCTAGGGTATTTGCGATTTCGTTAGTCGCGACTTTTGCCTTTGGGTCTTGTTTTGTTTGTGCTTTTTGTGCGTTTTCAATTTCCAGTAAATCGAATCCGAGTCCGAGTTGTCGCTGCCGGCAGATCAAATGCAACTCGAGTTGCTGCAGTTGTTGTTGCAGTTGTTGTTGTTGTTGTTGCAGTTGTTGCATTTGTTGTTGGCATCGTTTGTCCCCGTCGGGAGTTGCGTGCCGGGTGCCGCCAGCATATTTGTCATTCCTGCGGCCGCCTTGTTGCAAGCTGCTAGCTGTGCTTATGCCACTTCTCTTCCGCACTTCCTGCAACTGCAACTGCAACTGCCACTGCAATTGCCACTGCAACTGTTGCTGCAGCACTCAGTGCTCCGATTGCCTTAAAGGTTATGTCGCCTGTCGCGCGACACCCAAACACGACGACGATGCCAACAACTCGCACACGGCAACACCGTGCTGCATGCAACATCGGCCCGCGATCTCCACAACTGCTACACTGCAAAAAAATGTCAGCTACTGCTCAAATCTACTTTGCGTAGGGTACGGTAATATTTCCGAAAAAAACAATTGTGAATATTTTTACTTAAAGCAAGTACAGTTGACTCAAAATTCGCATGAACCGCTGAGAAATGTGTAAGAACTTATAAGGGAAAGTTTGTAGAGCATCTAAAAGATCGAGAGAGTTGTAATTTTAAACGTAGCTCCTTCTGGTGCCCACGCCCACTATCGATAACCGACTATCGATAACCGACAGACAAATCGATATCGATATGCGGTTTTTAGGAATATATTAAAGCTTTCATGAGCTGGAGACGACATTTATTGTTTTCTTTTTTTAAAATATAATGAGAGTTTTGGATACATATACTTTAAAAATTTCATAAAGATCGGACAATAAGTTCCGAATTTATTAATATTAACATTATTGTTATTATTATGAATATTATTATCATTAGCATTATTATTATAATTATTATTATTATTATTATTATTATTATGATTATTATTACTAAGTATTATCATTATTTTTATTATTTATATTATTATCATTAGCATTATTATTATTATTATTATTATTATAATTATTATTATCATTATTATTATTTTTATTATCATTAGATGATAATTAGATGTTTGGTTACTGCGTCAAACGTACTGCTTGGGGCAGTAAGTACTGCTCTATTCGTGCAGTGTAAGATGGGAAATTATGGCGACAACATTTTGTGGCATGTCACAAACGGACACTGGTACGGCCCAGGGACAGACATTGGGCGCAAATGCAGCACAGGAAATGCAACAACTTCGTCTCTGACTAAAAGATCGTTTGCCAGTTGGGCGCCAGTGCAGTTAAGACTGCCCAGTAGTGTATATATATATATATATGTTTAAGAACTTTGGCAAGTCGCAGGATTCTAAGCGGGCGTGCACAATATACAGATACCCCGGCTCTAGGGAACAGTTGTCTAGCTTTTTTCTATGCATATGCATATATATGTATATGCATGTATGTATATGCATATGTATGCATATGTATATGTATGTGTATATATACATTCCTTCTGATGCCAAAAATGACTTCTTGTTCCTGTGAAAATGTTTGAGTTTTCCCTAGGAATCGATATATATATATGTATATAACTCTCATATGATAACATCTGAAGTATCTGAAAATGGAAGTGTTGTTAACTTGCTCCGCTATTTCGCTGGAATAAGATGCATATAAGAAGAAGCAGACGTTTTGTTTTGTTTTCTTTTTTTTTTTTGGTAATTGGAGACAAGCGAAATGATTGGATGGCATTGATATTGAAAAGACTTGTCCCATGAAACAAGCACAGAAATAGTCGAATAGATGCGATAAGATACGCGCATTTCCGATCGTAGACTAGAAGAAGAAGAAGCAGCAGCAGCAGCAGGCAGATTGATTGAATTGTTCGACTGGGCATAATGGAGCGTTAAATTCGATTAGTATGCGAATCAATTGGCAAATGCGAATATTGTGTGCCAAGCCCATTTGCCAACTGATCTCTCTTCAAGTTTTGCCATTTTTGCAATAGTTTTTTTTTGTCAGTATTTTTTTCGCATTATTTTTCTCGATTTTTTTTTATTGGCGTCTCATTGCGTATGTATCGCTTTGTATCTCTGTTGCATGTGGCCGAACATGGGCGATATCTATGACAGCTATGAGCTATGTGAGCCCAGGCTCTTTCGGTCCCCAACGAGTGTGTGTATCGGCTGGGCGCTTATCGGGCCGCCCCATCTGCCTGACTTCATAAAACACTTAAACGCAACGTCTTTGGGCTTATTGGGCCCGGAGACACACACACATACACTGGGGGCCACAGGCGTCAAGTGGGCAATTAATACCGTACAAATATTGTGACAGCCGCCAGAGCCTGTCATAAACATTGCCGGCCCGATTGGGCCAAAGCCAATTTGCATATTGGCACTGCCAAACGGTACACCGTATCGCCGATCCATTGATCGTCGTCGTCGTCGTCGTCGTCAGCATTCGACTATTATGCAAATCAAATGCAATGCCGGCAATTTGCCAACGCAATTAGCAGCCTTGTTGAGGATCGGGCCATGATCCCCCGAGCAGGCTGGCAACCCTGACAGTTGTCGCTATGCTTTTCATGTTTCAATCAGGCCCATTATTCCATCATGTTGTCGCTGTCGTTGTCGTTGACGTTGTTTCTGTTGCCCATGTTGATGCCCTTGTTGTTGTTGTTGTTGCTGATTTATGCCGTGATCAGTGCCTGGGATTAGGATGAGGCACAGGCAACAGCTACAGAGTGCAACACACTCACAGACTGTCTGACTGGCAACGCCAGCTTGTCACCATTAATGTACCAAAAACTGGTACCTTTTTTGTGTATTGGTACATTTATTCTATTCCTACAAAGTGATACTTTTTAGTCGTCTAATTTGAACAAAATGTGCAAAGATTTGTTTTTAATGTACCAAAAATCATAAGTGCGCTGAAATTTTTCACAAAAAATGGTACATTTGTAGTCCCTAACAATGCTCTTTAGTAATTGGCAGACAAGGACTTAGACGCACTGAAATGTACCAAAAACAGGTACCTTTTTTATGCATTGGCACATTGAACATATTCTTACATAATGGTACATGTCCATTTAATGTACCAGAAATCAATGGTACACTAAATTGTACCAAATATTTTGTTTTAATACTTTGTGTAATGACAGCTTTTTGTCACAAACTAATATTTGATTGCCTTCCATCTTGAATAAAATGTGAAAATATTTTAATTAAAAGGTTTTGCTACCAGAAAAACTGGAGGTATATTTTTGCAATGGTATACTATTATTTTTAAAAATAGTATACTGTAAATGTATACAAAAAGGATGCGTTTGAGTATATTTAAATTGAAGAACAATAATGGTACAATAATGGTATGTCATCATACATATTGGGATAAAATATTTTCCAAAAATTTTATGGATCAGCTGTTCCAGTTGTACCAGCGTCTTTAAAGAACTGCTAAATACTAGGAATAAGTTGGGATTGATTAGTTTAAATTGAAAAATGCTTCGCTTATGTCTACATTTTTATGCATACTACAATTTATGCTTATAAATACACTTATAATTATACACTTATACCTACACCATTAGAATGGTACATTTTCATAGAAATGATTTAATTTCCCCTGTAATTTGTGGTACACAGTATTTGATTTTGGCAATTGGCATTCGTGTGTGCGCGTTGCAGCTGCTCGCTACGGCTCGGCTGTGCCGTTCGGCAGCTCCTCGGCTCCTCGGCTCCTCGGGCTGCAGCCGTTAGTTGGCGGTGCAAGCTTTCGAGCTTTGCTTGCGGCTGCCGGCCGAACGTTGTGTTCAGTTGCTCGTGCGCCGTTGCAAAGTCAACAAGCGATCGGCCAATTGTGTGCCTCGTGCGTGAACGTATCGCCTGCTCTCACGCTGTCTCGCTCTATCGCTCTCTCGCGCTGTCTCGCTCTGACACTCGCTCGCTGCCGTTCGCCTGGGCCACACGATCGGGCTGCAGTGCAGTCCGTTTGCTCTTTGCAAATAGAAAAACTATTCTTTATTATTTATTGAGACTTTTTTGTTTGTTTGTTTTTTTTTTTTTTTTATATTTATTTTAATTTTATTTGTTTTTTTTTTGTTGTTGTTGTTGTTATTTGTTGTTGTTTTGGCAGCAGCATAATTGTTTTGTGTGTGAATTCGGGCTGCGAGCGTAGCTGAGGCTGTCGCAGCAGCTGTAACAGTAACGGTAACGGTAACTGTATCTGAATCTGTATCTGTAGCTGTATCTGTAGCTGTATCTGTAGCTGTATCTGTATCTGCAGCTAAGCAGCGCCCGCGCAACCAGCACCAAGTGAGTATCTCAAGTATCTTAGCCCGAAAGTTATCTGTGAGCTATCCGAACGCCTTTGGCTGTGTTTTGTTTCGTTCTGTTCTCTTCTGTTCTGTTTGCCCGAGAAACGCGGCACCAAATTGATTTTGTTGATATTGCTGGCTGGCTTGTTAATTAAAAGTAATTTTTTTTTTTTTTTTTTTGTTACCTGCGATTTATTAATTTGCAATCTATACCCAACTGGCAGCCAGCTGGCAGATACATTACTTTCAGCTAACTTATTGACTGCATAAGCAAATGTCGGTTCATTAGCTGAAATGCAATTTTTCAGCTGAAATTTTCTGTTTACCGCATCTGAAAAATAATTTTCAAACATTTGTATTAACTCAATACTAGATGCATTTTTTTGTAGCCAACATATGTTCTGAAATAATAGCTAATTTGTTGGTGAAAGATACTTTTCATATTACCAGATACTTTACCTTAAGCTATAGATACTTTGTATTGTGTGCTTACTGATTTTGCAGCAATGCATATTTATTCTATTCTAACATTATATGTGTCACTTTGAAATGCTCTCGCTTTTACACTTGGATGCTTTTCGAGCCTTTGATTCAATCAATTCGAAATAAATCTATTTTGTATTTTAAAGATACTTTTGTTCAGGCTGAAACTTTATAAGAATAAGTTGACTTTTGGCTTGCGCCTTTTACTGTCAAAAACTCTTTTCGAACTGGTCCTAAGAAATATGTATCTGAAAGATACTTTTACAAGTTCTAGGAACTTTCTTGCTAAACACTTGTTACTTACACGGCTAGCTATAAAGCTTTTCATGATGTTTCTATCACGAAACATGATATGTTGCTTCTAAAATATTATATATTTGTCAAGTATCTTTCATTTTATACCTATCGCCACCTCTCCGCTACCACCGCAGAGCTATTAATCAAGTTAATAACCCAACTTTTATTGCCAACCAATTTAAGCCGAAATTTAAATGCAATTGACTTTTTCAGTATACACAAATATTCTATGATACAATAAGATATACTGTAGAAAAACAACATTTTTGAACCCATCGATGTTTAATTTGTTTTAATGCCAATTGATGGTAGGGATTCAAAAAGGTACGCATTCAAAAACGTACGCATTCAAAAAGGTATCAGACATTATTTACCCGAGATATTAAAAAAAAATCATCGAAAAAGTTTCGATTTTCGCAACGACCTGGGTTTTGAAAAAAATCGTGATTTGGAAGGTCATATCTCCGCGCGGAGTTATGTCGTTTTGGAACGTCATATCTCCGCGCGGAGTTATGTCGTTTCGGAACGTCATATCTCCGCGCGGAGTTATGTCGTTTTGGAACGTCATATCTCCGCGCGGAGTTATGTCGTTTTGGAACGTCATATCTCCCGCGGAGCTATTATCCGAGCGGAGTTATGTCGTTTTAGAACGTCATATCTCCCGCGAAGTTATGTCGTTTTAGAACGTTATATCTCCCGCGGAGTTATGTCGTTTTGGAACGTCATATCTCCCCGCGGAGCTATTATCCGAGCGGAGTTATGTCGTTTTAGAACGTCATATCTCCCGCGAAGTTATGTCGTTTTAGAACGTCATATCTCCCGCGGAGTTATGTCGTTTTGGAACGTCATATCTCCCCGCGGAGCTATTATCCGAGCGGAGTTATGTCGTTTTAGAAAGTCATATCTCCCGCGAAGTTATGTCGTTTTAGAACGTCATATCTCCCGCGGAGTTATGTCGTTTTGGAACGTCATATCTCCGCGCGGAGCTATTATCCGAGCGGAGTTATGTCGTTTTAGAACGTCATATCTCCCGCGAAGTTATGTCGTTTTAGAACGTCATATCTCCCGCGGAGTTATGTCGTTTTGGAACGCCATATCTCCGCGCGGAGCTATGTCGTTTTGGAATGTCATATCTCCCGCGGAGTTATGTCGTTTTGGAACGTCATATCTCCCCGCGGAGTTATGTCGTTTTAGAACGTCATATCTCCCGCGGAGCTATGTCGTTTTGGAACGTCATATCTCCGCGCGGAGTTATGTCGTTTTGGAACGTCATATCTCCGCGCGGAGCTATTATCCGAGCGGAGTTATGTCGTTTTGGAACGTCATATCTCCCGCGGAGCTATTATCCGAGCGGAGTTATGTCGTTTTAGAGCGTCATATCTCCCGCGAAGTTATGTCGTTTTAGAACGTCATATCTCCCGCGGAGTTATGTCGTTTTGGAACGTCATATCTCCCCGCGGAGTTATGTCGTTTTGGAATGTCATATCTCCCGCGGAGTTATGTCGTTTTGGAACGTCATATCTCCGCGCGGAGCTATGTCGTTTTGGAACGTCATATCTCCCGCGGAGCTATTATCCGAGCGGAGTTATGTCGTTTTAGAACGTCATATCTCCCGCGAAGTTATGTCGTTTTAAAACGTCATATCTCCCGCGGAGTTATGTCGTTTTGGAACGTCATATCTCCCCGCGGAGTTATGTCGTTTTGGAATGTCATATCTCCCGCGGAGTTATGTCGTTTTGGAACGTCATATCTCCGCGCGGAGCTATGTCGTTTTGGAATGTCATATCTCCCGCGGAGCTATTATCCGAGCGGAGTTATGTCGTTTTAGAACGTCATATCTCCCGCGAAGTTATGTCGTTTTAAAACGTCATATCTCCCGCGGAGTTATGTCGTTTTGGAACGTCATATCTCCCCGCGGAGTTATGCCGTTTTGGAACGTCATATCTCCCCGCGGAGTTATGTCGTTTTAAAACGTCATATCTCCCGCGGAGTTATGTCGTTTTGGAACGTCATATCTCCCCGCGGAGTTATGTCGTTTTGGAATGTCATATCTCCCGCGGAGTTATGTCGTTTTGGAACGTCATAGCTCCGCGCGAAGATATGACGTTCCAAAACGACATAACTCCGCTCGGATAATAGCTCCGCGCGGAGATATGACGTTCCAAAACGACATAACTCCGCGCGGAGATATGACGTTCCAAAACGACATAACTCCGCGCGGAGATATGACGTTCCAAAACGACATAACTCCGCGGGAGATATGACATTCCAAAACGACATAACTCCGCGGGGAGATATGACGCTCCAAAACGACAAAACGACATAACTCCGCGGGAGATATGACGTTCTAAAACGACAAAACGACATAACTCCGCGGGGAGATATGACGTTCCAAAACGACATAGCTCCGCGGGAGATATGACATTCCAAAACGACATAACTCCGCGGGGAGATATGACGTTCCAAAACGACATAACTCCGCGGGAGATATGACGTTCTAAAACGACATAACTTCGCGGGATATATGACGTTCTAAAACGACATAACTCCGCTCGGATAATAGCTCCTCGGGAGATATGACGTTCTTAAACGACATAACTTCGCGGGAGATATGACATTCCAAAACGACATAACTCCGCGGGAGATATGACATTCCAAAACGACATAACTCCGCGGGGAGATATGACGTTCCAAAACGACATAACTCCGCGGGAGATATGACGTTCTAAAACGACATAATTTCGCGGGAGATATGACGTTCTAAAACGACATAGCTCCGCGCGGAGATATGACGTTCCAAAACGACATAACTCCGCTCGGATAATAGCTCCGCGCGGAGATATGACGTTCCAAAACGACATAACTCCGCGCGGAGATATGACGTACCAAAACGACATAACTCCGCGCGGAGATATGACGTATCAAAACGACATAACTCCGCGGGAGATATGACGTTCTTAAACGACATAACTTCGCGGGAGATATGACGTTTTAAAACGACATAACTCCGCTCGGATAATAGCTCCGCGCGGAGATATGACGTTCTAAAACGACATAACTTCGCGGGAGATATGACGTTCTAAAACGACATAGCTCCGCTCGGATAATAGCTCCGCGGGAGATATGACGTTCTAAAACGACATAACTTCGCGGGAGATATGACATTCCAAAACGACATAACTCCGCGGGAGATATGACATTCCAAAACGACATAACTCCGCGGGGAGATATGACGTTCCAAAACGACATAACTCCGCGGGAGATATGACGTTCTAAAACGACATAATTTCGCGGGAGATATGACGTTCTAAAACGACATAGCTCCGCGCGGAGATATGACGTTCCAAAACGACATAACTCCGCTCGGATAATAGCTCCGCGCGGAGATATGACGTTCCAAAACGACATAACTCCGCGCGGAGATATGACGTACCAAAACGACATAACTCCGCGCGGAGATATGACGTACCAAAACGACATAACTCCGCGGGAGATATGACGTTCTTAAACGACATAACTTCGCGGGAGATATGACGTTTTAAAACGACATAACTCCGCTCGGATAATAGCTCCGCGCGGAGATATGACGTTCTAAAACGACATAACTTCGCGGGAGATATGACGTTCTAAAACGACATAGCTCCGCTCGGATAATAGCTCCGCGGGAGATATGACGTTCCAAAACGACATAACTCCGCTCGGATAATAGCTCCGCGGGGAGATATGACGTTCCAAAACGACATAACTCCGCGGGAGATATAACGTTCTAAAACGACATAACTTCGCGGGAGATATGACGTTCTAAAACGACATAACTCCGCTCGGATAATAGCTCCGCGGGAGATATGACGTTCCAAAACGACATAACTCCGCGCGGAGATATGACGTTCCACAACGACATAACTCCGCGCGGAGATATGACGTTCCGAAACGACATAACTCCGCGCGGAGATATGACGTTCCAAAACGACATAACTCCGCGCGGAGATATGACCTTCCAAATCACGATTTTTTTACAAAACCCAGGTCGTTGCGAAAATCGAAACTTTTTCGATGATTTTTTTTTAATATCTCGGGTAAATAATGTCTGATACCTTTTTGAATGCGTACGTTTTTGAATGCGTACCTTTTTGAATCCCTACCATCAATTGGCATTCAAACAAATTAAACATCGATGGGTTCAAAAATGTTGTTGACATAAAACCGATTCGTTTGTAAAGTCAATCTTTTTGATGATTTTTTAGAATAGTTCGAAACTTTTGGAGTTGAGATGTATTCATTTAGCTGTACATTCATAGATACTTTTTGATAGATACAATTTCAAGGGAGATACGTACAGATAGAATCTTGTAGTTGTGCATTCACAGATCTCGTTTAGGCTTGTCCGAAATGTATGCTCCATAGTTGATTATTGCTGTGCACTCTAAAGATACTTTCATCAAGCCATAGTTAGGTTAGATACTTTTGAATAGATATTTTTTAAGCTTACAGCTACAACTTGTTATTGCTTTTATGCAAGCTAAAGACAGATTCTTCGAGATACATTTCAATAGATACTTTTTAAGTTTGTCTGCAATATGTACTCCGCAGCAGCCTTTGTGTACTCTAAAGATACTTTCAACGATTTGTAGATTTGCAGATACTTGATTTGCTATTGATTATATTTAATCGAAAGCTACTTTTCACGAGTTGAGCAATACTTAAAGAAAATCTTAGAAATAAGATGCGTGCTGCCAGAATAAATTGAGATTAATTTTCAAAATTGCAGCAAGAACGCGCATTAGCTAAAGATACTTGGAAAGAGTGTGCATTCGTGGCTTGCAGCCGTTGCGTAGCCGATGTACGAGGAAAAAAAAAAAGGAGAGATACATTTCTACGTGATAGATACAGGTTTGCTGCAGCCGGCAGCAGGCAGCAGGCAGCAGACAGCAGTCGGTGCGGCTAAAAAGATACTTTTGTATCTGCGCCACGCAAACGGATTGACCCTTGCGAACTGGCAACTGGCAACTACCATAAACAGCAGCCAGGCACTCGCAGTTGCAGTTGCGCATTTATGGCGAACAGGCAACGGCAACAGGCAGCTGCAGCTGCAGTTGCAGTTGCAGGTTGAGATGCTTAGCCGACTCTTGCCACATGGCCACTGCCAGCCAGTGCCTGCCACATGAATCATCACAGGACGGCGATAAACTTTGACATGGCTGCGTGCAGCAGCAGCATCTCCAGCAGCATATACAGCAGCAACAGCCGACGCCAAATGAAGCGATCTTCATAAATCAAAAACTGCATTGGCCACTGGTCAAGAGCCTGCAGCCGAGTTGCAGCGGCATTTGCTGCCTCTGGCGGCGGCACATTTGATTTATCGGCCTCGGCCAGCGGCCGCCAACAAGTTAATTGAAAACGAGGCGTGACAGTGAAATTTGCCGCCGCACGCCATGCGCCCGACTCGGCCGCCAGGCCCCAGTCCCCAGTCCCCAGATCTGGCCAAGTTGTGGGGCCGGGAACAAGGTTGGGCCGCGGCGACGCCACTTTACTGGTTAAGCCGTTCAATTTTCCCCATTTTCCAAATGCGCCACTAAACTGACAGATTTGGCCATAATAAAAAATAACAAAAATAATAAACAGAAACAAAAAAAAATAGTAATAAATAAAATAAAATAAAACGAAAAATCACCAGAGCCGGGAAAATAAGTTGCCAACTTTAATTTATTGTGACATAACGGTATAATCTGACATAAATTATTGATAAGACGAGCGACCATAAAAGTACAAGACAGTTGCCTAAAGCAACAACAACAACAACAACAACAGCCATGATCGACCACAGACAATTTATGTCCAACGTCGACGTTTAGTTACCCTCAACATGGCATATTGCTAAAACCCTGCTGAAACCCTCCACGAATCGCTCACAAAAGTCTATATAGATAATAAATATACTATAAATCACGATCGTTTACAAATATAATTCATATGCTCAAGCGAGCCACAGCTCTTCTTTTAACAGAAGCCAACAGTCGAAACAATTGAATATACGAAACGAGATCGACTGATCTTTAGCTGTTGACTTGTTCTACTGATCTTCATCTGATCAAAGTATTCAGAATGACACTAATTAGCAAAATTGACCAACTAATTAACGAGATTAAGAGCTTATCTACACGATCAGCTGATCGTCATTTGGCTTCAACATACTGCAACTGATCTTGAAAATCAAAAAAAGTCATCTGTATAGAAAATAATAGCTACTTAATAATCAAACGGAGAGCATTTAATAGGCAAGTGAACAGCATCACGAAATGATTTCCATGCTCTACAAATAATTTATGTTTACTAGATCAATTGTAGTTATCTGCGATCATGGGCCGATCTCCGATATCAATTTGATAATCAGTTTATATTCTTATTTAGCTGAACAATTGCAGCGTTGCACACGATCCTCACAAATTTTGAACAATTTAATGTACAAAATAAAGTGATCGATGTGCTAAATAAAAGAAGAATGAATTGTCAGCTTGATCAGTTGCAGATCAATGCTGTTGCGATCTACAATTTAAATGCTTTGCTTAAATCATATTAACAGATCATCGAATCTGCGACAAATTCCGGGAATTATAAATTTGAACACGATCAGCAAGATGCGATCTGCAAGATGCGATCAGACCGCCATGATTTATAATCCTAACACTTTACTAGATCACTTACAATTTATTTGCGCATTGAAAGCAGGATGTGCAATCGATTATACTTATACCATATTTTAATCTCGCAACGATTATTCATTGATTTACAACCGATTATCTTGATCTTCAGTTTAGTTAAATAGATTAATTACAGTCTTAGCATGGCTATTAAATCACGGCTGTTTGCTGTAGAAAACAATCTATATAATTCTCTTGGAGCTCAAAATTGATCTTGGCGCGGATAAAAAATCTACAGCTTAAGTAGCCTAATTGCTTTCCATAAAACCATTTTCTGTGCAATCGACTTTTACAACTTTCGACTGCAACTAGAAATTTAATCAAAACACGATCATAAATCGAAGATCGTGCTGTGAATCAACAATATCTGGCTTCCCAGTAAAAGTAATCTCTGGTCCAGTTAATAGTTCATATAAAGCTAAGAAAATTAAGTTCAGAAATTAAGAGGATAATTAAAGATACGATCCAATATTAAAAGTTAATTGTTATTATTATTATTATTATTATTATTATTATTATTATTATTATTATTATTATTATTATTATTATTATTATTATTATTATTATTATTATTTTTATTATTATTGGGTAACTTTATTGTCTGTCAATCAATTGGTCTTAAGCTAATATTTAAAGTGCTTTGTGCAAATTACTTTGGGTTTTCACACTTTACAAGAGATTCACGACGGTTTGGTGGAATTGGGGTTCATATTTGGTGGCTAAAGCTTATAATTAAGAAAATTAACTTGATACATTTTTTACAGTTTTCGTACAATCCACGATTCTAAAGTAAAATAATAGGGAATTCCTGGCTTTATTTAAAGTTTCGTCGTTCGGTTTTAAAGTAAAAACTTAATGATCGCGTGTTTCAGCGCTTATGTATTTTCCACTCGCAAGTGTGGAAAATCGTTTGTGAAAATGATTTAGAGACATGTTTGACGCTTTTCGATAAATTCACGGCAACTTGTTGGAAATGGGGGTGTGAGAAGTTTCGGATAAAAACTTATTTCCAAGAGCCCTATGAAAACTCATTTGATACGCAAAAAAACCTTAGCCCGAGCAGGACGAGGTAATACTTAGAGGTGTATCTATATACATAGATATATGTGTATATTTATGTGTATGTTATGCCTTTTGTCACGTTGAATTTGTGTGGCTCATCTTGTGGCTGTAGTCAGGGTATAGCAGCAACTGCTTATAAATCATTCGACTAACAGCAACAGCAGCAACAACAACAACAACAACAACAGCAGCAGCAGCAACAACAACAGCAGCAACAGCTACAGCAACAACTGCCTTGCAACGAGTTGTGGCAAAGTATCTATTGGATCTATTATTTGACTTTTATGTGCGCATAAATGCGGCAATATGACGACGACTGCAAACGATGCCAACTGCCAGCAAAGCTGAATGCGGCCGGGCGGAAGGGGGAGTGGGGGCCAGTTTCGGTTTGGCTGTGGACGAGTTTTTGGCCGTGCCAACGGCAAACTTGCAACTGGATACATGCCACAGCTAGCCAACTTGCCACAGTCGGTCAGCGGACTCCGGACTCCGGACTCCAGACTTCGCATTGCACTTTCATGTTAATTAACAAGAAATTTTTATCAGCTGCGATTATGCGAATGCCACACATCCAATCTAGCCATATATGCACCTGAGCTAGATTAACACGCCACGCCCAGCGCGCCACAGCGCCCCATCCATATTGGCGATAAGCAGCGACAGACAACAAATTGTGGCACATCAGTTAGCGGCAGCAGCAACAGGCTGCGATAAAAGCCAGCACCAGCTGGAGAAGCCAAATGTGGAAGGCATCCAAAATGAAAATAATCAGATTGGCTAAATAGCCAAAGATCAGAAAGAGACGCTACACGAACTTCACTTAGATTACAGGCAAGAAAGTCGCACCGAACTTGCAATACCCTTGCAGACATCTGGCTAAGAAGTGCTTTTATGCAAGAGCTTCGATTCGGCAAGACAGAAGATATACAAACTGGTATTCGAAGGCCTTGACCGATCTTTTTATAAAATTTATCAAGTTTCCATCCATTTCACGACGGTGGAAAATTTTACGCATGGTGAGAAGCTTGCAGCCATGCAACGTTCAACGTTCATGCAACGTTTGAGTGGAATGTTTCCGCCAAGAGCGGTGGATTTTGCGAAAAGTGTGCAAATAATACGACCAATTTCCGACAATTTGGATAAGTGTGGATTTTGCGAAAAGTGTGAAACATGTCCTTAATAAGTTCTTATAAAATTTGACTGGCACGTTTATTTTGTGAAAAGTGTAGAAATTGTCTTAATTTCACATTTCCACAGAATGTGTGAAACATATCGCAAATACATTTCGTGTAAAAGAAAATGTGCTTGAAGCGGATCGGAAAGGAAAATGAAGAGGACAGAAAACAATAATAAACATAAAACTTTCCACACTTGTGAGTGGAATTTCCCAAAGTCGCGCTTTAGTGTTAACAAGAGGTAGTAGCTATACAAAGAATTACCTCTTACAATCTAAGCTATGCGTCGGTTATCAGTTTGTCAGTCAGTCTGGATAGCCAGTTTTATATATAGAGTAGATGGAGTCGGATACGTCTTCTTCTGCCTGTTTCATATAAGAAAATATCGGTTTTTGGGATTTGTATGGGCGGCACTTGGTCAATATTTGTCAAAATTGGTTTGTCAGAGATTTTGTCTAAAGCAAAACTTATTTGACAAATTAGATCGTTGAGCGAGGGCGTACTGTACTCAGTTTCAAGTCGCATATTTTCTTTAGTATTTTCGCATTCACGCGGACAGGACGGACGGAGGGGCAGCTAAAATGACATTAGACTTACTCATATACCCGTCTTCACATTGTGAATAGAGTATTAAAATAAAGTTTAATTAAATTGACATGCTCTTATTCTAATTCTCTCTCTCTCTCTCTTTGTTACTCTCGCTCTCGTTACAGGTATGTTGCACTTTGGTCGTAGTTAAAGCGAATTCCGTTCGAAAGTTAACACTGAGCAAAACAAAAGACTTAAGCAAAGAACTTGCCGCAGCGGCCCAGGCGCAGTGTGGCCAGATAATCGTATAACGCATTCGTGTGAGAGCACGGCCAGAAACATGGCCCTGTTTCCATCCTCCTCGCGTCCGCGCACGCTGATGGAGCAGCTGTTGGCGCGCAAAATCGAAGCAGCCGCGGCAGCCGGTGGCGCTGGTTCCGGTTCCGGTTCAGGCTCCGGTTCGGCTGGCGGCGCCGGTGCCGGCGTCACTGTGCCTGGCGCAGCCGCTGCCGCTGCTGGCAGCGGCGCTGCCTCCATTGTGAGCCGCCTGCGTCGCACCGATTCGCTGGACTCGACGAGCAGCCTGGGCTCCCTGGCATTTGGCGAGGATGTGTGCCGCTGCGACGACTGTCTGCTGGGCATTGTTGATCTGTACGTGATCAGCGCGGCTGAGGCGGCCAAGAAGAAGGTAGGTGGGTCGCGGAGTGTTTGGAAGGGGGAGGGGCAAAAGCTTTTGCGCTCGCTTTGGCTGGCGTGTGGCGTTAATTAGTTTAGTCGGAGCGAGCAAAAGCTCGCAACTGGTTTGCAACTCGGCTAAATTGATCAATTCGAAAGCTTCGCGCTGCTTGCGCTAGCTAGCGACAGCAGCGCCAGCAGAGACAGTCAACGCAGCTTTGGCCAAGTCGGCTTTGGACTCAGCTTCAGCCGACGCCGTCTACGTTGCGGCCGTTGTGGCCGTTGTCGCATTGAATTATTGGACTGTTGGACCGGTCCGAAAGCTGCTGTTCGCGCTGCCAGCGTAGTCGTTGCCATTGACGTCACAGGCTTTATGATGCGACGTACGCCCCGACGCTGACGCGCTTGGCCTTAACTTACCTGCGCGCGCGCCCGAGAGAGACACACAGAGAGAGAGAGAGAGAGTGTGTGTGTGAGAGCGCACGGAGTGCAGCCGCAGCAGCAGCTCAAGCGTTGAAGACTCAGCGACGGGGCGCAGGGGAAAGTTCATTGAGAAAAATATTAAAATCTGGAAAGCTGCACAAGGAGCAGCAAAGAGAGCAACAAGATCTAGAAGTTTGCGGCTCAAGAAAAAGTGTGTGTGAGCGAGAGAGAGAGAGTGAGTGAGCGAGAGAGATGAGAGGAGAGAGCGATGCACAAGTTTCGAATTTAATGAATGGAGAAAGCGACAGATTAATAAACTGCACATTTCGAAATTACGCTTTTCACAAATACGAATTATCCAAATATTTATTATTATTTTTACATTGTCAAATACATCTCTTGGGCTTTTTTTTTTTTTTTATTTAAATTGGCCCCCAAACAAATTAGCACATTTTCTTGCAGAAATTCTTCAATTTAAAACATAATTTAGCACATTTTATAATTTGATTAATTTGCTGCTTGAAAAGGAAATTGGCTTAAATTCGAGAATCGAAATCGAATTCGAAACCGTATTATTCCACAAGAAGCTGGTAACAAGCGACTCACGCTCGAAGCTGCGCTTCAAAAGGCCGCTTTGGCCTCATCTTTTCGCTCAAATTAAGCTCTTATCCTTTTGTGTGCTGCGACGTACACACACACACACACTCACACATGCACACACATACACACGCGCGCGCACACGCGTGCGCTTAGCTGTTTACACTGTGGCGCTCTCAGTAAACAACGCAAAGAAGACACGCGGACAGACGCAGAGCGCGCTGAGCAGCTAATAATGAGCTTTGCCCGGCGCACAGCCTAATGAAAGCTACACAATTTGCCATTTCCACTATCAATTTCCATTGTTTGTGTCTGGGCGCTTGGCCTTCCAACATTGAACGTCATGCCCACTCCCACTCCCACTGCCCTCTCTCAGCTCCATCTTTCTCTCTCTCTCTGTTACATGCGCTCTCTCTTTGCTTTGGCATTTACTGTTATCAGTCGCGCGCCCATTGGGGTTAGGACTTCAATGCTGCGACTGCGACGCAACGTCGCTGCCGCTCACTGCTCACTGCCGCTAGCTGTCTGCTGCTCATCGCGGCAGCGGCAGCGGCAGCGGCAGCAGCTCTGACTGTGTATGCCTGCCTGTGTCCCCCGACCAGTTGAGCTTTTGCAGCGATCGCGTGCGGCTGGGCTCTGTCTCTGCATCTGTTACCAGCAAACGGCTACTGTTATTGTCACTGTTACGGCAACTGCGACTGCGACTGCTATACGCTATTGCTTGTGCTCTGCTGCTGTCGCTGTCAAACGAATTTTCCCGTCGCCGTTGCCGTTGCCGTTGCCGTTGCGCGTTTGCGTTTGCGTTTTTCAAGCCAATGTCTGGCACGCGTCGCGTCGAGCGCCAGCAGCTGCAGCAACGCAAACAGAAACAGTAACAATACAACAACAAAAACAACCGCAAACCAAACAAACAAACGAAACAAAATTTAAGCCAAGCAAACGAAACAAGAACAACTTTAACAACAATAACATTAAGCAGAGCTGTTTTGACTGCTTGTCTGTTGTTTCAAAAACAAAAACAAAAAAAAAAAAAAAAAACAGAAAAAAAAACGGACAAAAATTCCAACTGAAAAAAAATTTAATTAAATTTCGCCTCGGTTCGCGATTTTGTGTGTTTTCATTTTGTCTTCTTATTTTATTGTTGTTTTTTGCTGTGTGTGTGTGTGTGTGTGCGTGTATTTATGCACTTGTGTATGTTAAGTGCTGTTGTTTCATATATATATACATATATATACATTTACATATACATATACATATATATGTATGTGTATAAATACATGTATATTTCTTGTTGCTGCTTGTTTAACATGAAAGCTCTCACGTTGACAATTTTTCTGCTGGAAGCGCTGGAAATGCCCAACGTTGCAAGCTGCGCAGTTGTTGTTGCTGCTGCCGCTGCCGCTGCTGCTGCTTCTTCCTCTTCTTCTACTTCTGGTTTGCTGTAAAAAGTGTTAATTGAAGCACGCGCTGACGCGTCGCACGCCGACGCGTCACAGAGTGGGCGCGCGTTACGTTTGGCTGCTGCGCGTCTGATGAAGTGTTCGATGAAGAGTGGACATGTAGGGGGGAGGGGGAGGGGGGGGCGGTATTGATCTGCTCTGCAATGAAATTAATTCAAGTTTATGTAAACATTTCAACGCCGACGTCAATGGAGAATGCTACGCACTTTGCCAGCGCGTAAGAGAGAGTGTGATGGAGGGAGGGACGGTTGGTAGGGGGGGGTGCAGCTGAGTTGCTTGACTCGGCAACGCGCGCGCGCACCAATTGGGAATTATATAATAATAAAAGACGCGTCGCATGTTTTATTAAACAATTTTGGTTTGCCAGCAATTTTGGCAATTGAAGCTCATTTATCGCCCGAATCCCACAAATGGCAGTCCAAGTCCATTTTACCATGCACACACACATTCACAAACCACCCCCCCCGCCCTCCCTTGCCACCATCATGCCGCCTCCACCATAATTGGCATCAATCGTTCAATATACATCCGCTGGTGCCTCTCCAGCAGCGCCCATACCCACCCACCCACCCACACGCTCAGCCACCCAGCCTTAAACGCCCTCAATGACGATCAATGTACCCCCCCCCCCCCCCCTCCCACATATACACACACACACACACACACCCCCCAAGCGCCTAATTCTATCGCATTTTGTGCGTCAATGGCGACCGCCCGACGCAACTGAAATAGAAAAAAGTGTTTACTTTATTAATTTTAAGCTTTCGGCAGTTAAGAAACAAAAAAAAAAACAACACAGACACAAACACATCTACATGCAGCAAAAAAAAAAAAACGTTGCTTTTTTCATTGTTATGCGGGGTGAATGCCGCACATTAAGCGCAGTCCGGCGGAGCATTAGAGGAGAATTGACGGGGTAGGGGGGCATAGGTGTCCGGGTAAGAGCTGGCGTTACGTATCCCCACACCCAGCTATACAGGGTTTTGTATCTTTAGATACATTTGTATCTATTGCCCCAACAATAATATCTATAGATATCTACACATGTATGTACATATATGTATATCTATTATCTAGGCGTAGATCGGGCCTTCGACGACGGCATGTGCGAAACGGTGTTTATTAGATAACGAATAGCAAATTACCTATTTGAAGCGCAGTCAAAACAGACGGCACGATAGGCAAGGCGAGAGGGAAAGTGAATGGGAGCGGGAATAAGAGAGCGTGAAGGATTATAGAGAGAAGCAACAGGATAAAATGACAAAAGATCGGGACAATCTAAGGATCGAGTGGGGGAGAAACAAAGGCAAAATTAGGAAGAGGCAGAAAGAAAGCGGAGGGCGAAAGAGACGAAGAAAGAGAAAAAGGAAAGTATACAAAAACGAGTTTGACAGAGAGAGAGAGAGATGAGTAGAGAATGGCGAAAGTGAGCTGGAGAGAGTGGAAAAGATATTGCGATCAGATATAGAAAGAGAGATATGAACAGACGAACATAGCGAAAATTGCTGAAAAAGTTAAGGACACGTTGAGAAAGGAGAGAGATAGAGTATAAAGACAGCGAGTTGACAAAGGGGATTAAAAGATCGGTCACGATTTTGTGAATACATAAAATACAGAGCTATACAATGGGGCTTACAAACAGATGAAACAGACATGAAATCCACAACAATGTCTAGAATAAACAGTTAAATAAAGATACAAGTGAAAGTGGCATGAAAGAAAGTATCTGAAATAACAAGCAATGGATTACTTTGCAAAGTAAATAAACTGAAAGACAAGAGGTAAAAGAGAGAGAGAGAGAGAGAGAGAGAGGGAGAGAGAGAAGGGAGACAGACTGAAAGAGGGAAAGCCAGAGAGGAACTGATAAAGAGAGTGAAAGAGAGGGAAAAATAGGAAGAGAAAACACAAAAAGAGAGAGAGAGAGAGAAGGAGAAAAAGAGAGAGAACCACTTAATGGGTTCTACTTACTCGATTCTCGAACTTCAGGGATAGTCACAGAAAACAAAGAAATGAAGCTGTTGCGTTTAGAGAACTTTTATTATCTGAAAAAAAAAACAAAGAGTTTTTCTAGAGAAGTTTCTATTGTGTCTATGTCAGCTATATGATATAGTCTACCGATTCTCGTCGACATGGAAATGTTAACTGTGTGGAAGAATATAAAACCAAAAATAATCTCATCCCTAGTTTCATCAGGATAGCTTCAGAACTGAGCTAGTTCGCACAGTCAGCTGGATAGTAAGTATATGGCCTTAGAGATTCGACCATAAAAGCTGATCAAAAAAGGAAAATACATATATATATAATATAAATATCAAAACTTTAGTTGAGAAAGTTCAAGAAAATGAAAAGGAAATTGGGAAAATCTTCGGGAATTGAAAGTATACAAAAGATCTAGAATGTCTGAAGGGAACTAAGGAGGTACATATATACATATATATATAGAGCATACGCAAAAGTAAAACGCAGACAAAATAATCGCTATTTTTGGGATATTCTAGATGTGTTTATATTAGATTCAACATTAGTAAATAACGCATTTGATATACCCTAGAGTCAACAGGCTAAAGTCTAGATGATGCATTTCAGATTATCTGGCGGTACATTGAGTAAAAATCTAGCATTAATTGAGATACTCTCTAAATATGAGAGTTTAGCTTGGGTCCCTTTATCAGTGCGCTTTGCACACGGTTCAGTTCCGATTGACCGCGATATTTCTAGTATACATTTACTATATGTACATATACATGTATATGTATATATATGTGTGTGTGTGTGTGTGTGTATACGAGGTGCATGTTTAGACGGATGTTTATGCACATGTCCAGCTGCGCCCTGTCAGCCCCTCCCCCTTACTCGGTGCCCTCTTCTTGTGGACTGCAGCTGCAGTTTCATTTGTTCCGGCATATCTCGCCGCTTCCATATCGATCGGCCTACTTATAGTCGCCATATTGTGGCCTATAATGCGGGCACACACACACACACACACACACACACCGCACACACACATCGCACACACAAAAGGTGCCTCATACAACGGCGACGTTCCAAGGTTTCGAATTATTGTTGTTGTGGTTCGTTATCGCAGCGTACAACTTTTGCAAATGACGTCAAATGTTTCAGAGCGAAGAGCACAGCAGTCAGAAAGAGACAGAAAATTACACACAGAGAGAGAGAGGGAGAGAGAGGGAGAGAGAGGGAGCGAGAGAGCGTACAGTGATCGCTCGGCAATTAAAACTTACACTGAATACAATTGTTCCAATAATAGAAACGGAAATTTTCTGGAAACGTAATTTCTTATTTTTCGAAAAAAAAAAAAAAAATAACGTGTAGAAATGTGCACAAGATATATTGTGAAACTATTAAGTACACAATTGATCAGTATCAAAATTCAATTCTTTGTGAACAGATCCTAACTATCCAACCGTTTAGCCAACTATGCGAACTCACTTCGTGTGAAAGCTATCTTCTTGAAATTTGAAACAGATATGTATTTTTGCTGCAGCCAGCACATATATCAAGATCAGGCTGAACGGCAGACTATATCTGATAGTTGTCATAAGTAAAGATCGGCCAGAAGAGTCTAAGCGAACTTCAACTAGATTCTCTGAAAACTAAATACATGAATTTGATTCGTGTCTAAAAAAAATACACGGAAAAAAGTTGGTTTAGTTTGTTTGCGCGAAAAAAAATATGCACACTGAAAGTACACTAAAAAAAATTGGTCTTAAATTCAAGATAATTGTCGAAATAAAAGTAAGGAAAGTAATTTCTGATTATTTTCCGTTTTTTTTCATGATTTTAGAGAGTATATTATTCTAGAAGAATACAAAAATGTTTTGAGATTTTTTTCTTGATTTCTAAAAAGCATTTACGATAATATTTTAGTAGGAGTCATTTTTTTTTTAAATCAAGAAAAATATTCTGTGTTTTTATCCACCCAGGATAATATTCTTCTTCGATAATATTATTTTATGATAAAATACGATATAATATGGGAGCAAACTTTTGAAGTCAAGCAAAATATACTTTTTTAGTATTTTCTTAAAGGAGTACAATTTTTGAAATTAAGAAATGTTTTTTTGTTTCTTCTTCTAGGCTAATATATTTTTGTAGGTCAATATCCTGCTAGGATTATATGTATAAAGGATATGGTTATGCTAAGATTATATATATACATATATAGGATAAAGGATATGGGAGTAAATTGTTTATTTGGGATAATTTTCTTCTAGGAGTAATTTCCCGCAAGTAAAGCAAAACATTCTTCTTTTTGGAGGATTTTCTTTAATTTAGAAAACATTTTTGTTTAGTTCTTTGAAGCATATTTTCCTGAAGTTAAGAAAAATAATCTTATATCTTTGCTATAAAAATACAAAAATCTTAGAAAATTTCTTGTGCTTAAATTAAGAAATATTTTCATCTTATTGTTAAAGTTAAGTCTTAAGTTAAAGTTAAAGAGCACATTACTTTTTTTGAGTGTACTTCCAGAACGTCGTATTTTTTTTATGCAAAAGTCTGATTTATTTGTGGAACACTGTAGTTGGCATTCAGAGTCGAGTGTGTGAGTGTGTGTGTAACTGGATAGCTAGGTTTCCATTCCTGATACTCTATTGTTACCATTGTTGTTGTTGTTGTTGTTGTTGTTGTTGGCATTAACATTTCCATTATTATCATAATGCGATTGTTGTTCGGGTTTGCCTTGTCCCCGACTCTGCTTGGGCCGTTTAGTTCCGATTTTGGTTGATGTTACGTATTCCAATTTCGTTGTGCTTGTGGTTAAAGAGTCCACACACGCACACACACACACACACACACACACACGCAATTACCTAAGGCGGTTTTGGCGGTTTTGCAAACCGAACCGCAGATGGTTGTGCGAAGCGGCCGAGATGCCAGCACGCTCCTGCAATGCCTACTTAGATGCTGTTCTTGCTGTTGTTGCTACTCTCGCATATATCTGTATTAAATTTAATCAATTTTGATTGATGTGTGCGCCAATGCAACAGCAACAGCGACTGCGACACGCCGACAACAACCCAAAACAAGCACAAGTTTGTCGCAGCTTCAATTTGAGTTGAGCCACAACGAATTCCCGATGCGCTTACTGCACTTATTCAGCTGCATCTATTATAGGGTTCAAGAGTTGTTTAGACTTTAATCTTGATTTTTTGTGGAAATTAATTGCCTAATTTCTTAATCGCAAGCTACTTCGTCTCATGCCCCAATTCGCTGCCTGCTTCGTCTTCAACTTCATCTTCACCTCAGGGTAAAACCTTAACACTAAATAGCTCTCAGTTCTGTAGCTCTTAGGCATCTGAAAAGGAGACGCATTCGGGCTGCTCAAGTCCAATCTACACAGATTTAGAAACCATAAAGATAAAGAGATTTTCCATGGCTGGCTGCTCGACTTGCGACCTGCTCGACCCTCAAAATTATTCTTCTCCTAACCCCAGAAATCCTTTCTTGAAGACCTTCGGTGCATATTGTCCGATCTTAATGAAGAATAGACGTATGCATGCATATATTTGTATATATCTGTTCTTCTTTTTGGCTTGGGTTCGCATTGCATGGTTTCTGGTTTCTAACAATTTGCCAACACTGTTCATTGTAGGGTATACGCATAGTCAGCGTGCTCTTAGAGCTGCATATACATTTGGTTTTTGTGACGTGAGCTGCATTCGTCGGCGGGTCGCTCGGTGGGTCAATGGTGGTTGGCTAAGGCGCGAACAGGTTCGCAAATGCGCAGAAATCAATCACAGTCAAAGGCAGCAGCAGCAGCAGCAACAACAACAACAGCAGCAGCAGCAACAGGTGACAGGTGCCACAGAAATTGATGGTTCTCGATTTTCGGTTCTCGCTGTGCAGCTCATTGTGCCCGGTGGATGCAGTGCGTCTAATGCGCAAGTGCAAGTCGCATGTCCTGTAAAATGTCTGTGTGCGCACTCGCACTCGCACGACCGCCCGCAACAGCTGCCGTAGCAAGTACCGTTAACGGACAAGTAGGAACGACAAAAACAACGCCGCCAACATCGACGCCGCCAACGCCGCCGCCATCGCCGCAGGTGCGCATCTACGAGGACTTTGACAGAATGAGCGCCAAGGAGGTCTATTACAATGAGGCGGGCAAGAAGGTTACCGTCAAGCTGCTGCACTTTCCCGACGTTCTGCCCGAGGACATTGCCAAGCTGCGCTTCGATGACGAGGACGATCCCAATGCCGATGCCGATGTCGATGACGACGATGGTGTCGATAGCGATGCGGGTCGCGCTGCCGGCAGCAAGTCGCCCGCTAAGACCAGCGCCGACAGCGAGGATGGCGGCAGCGAGGCCGAAGCGCCCGCTCAGGATGCCAATTGCAATGCCACAGCAGCTGCCGGCACAAGCGGTGGCAACAGCAGCGGCGGCGGCGGCGGCGCCACAAAGAAAATCTTTCGACGCAAGCTATCCGGCAACAATATGCAGGCACGCAAATGCAGCCTGGCCTTTGCCCAGGCGCACGGCATCAAGCAGCGCGCCGAAAAGAAACTATCGATGCCCACCATTAGCATTACGGCCAATCCGGGCGAGCATGTCAGCTTGTCGGCCGGACGCAAATTATCGCAGCAGCATTCGCTGCCGCTGATGATGATGTCGACGCCGCCGCGTCGCAGCCATTCACCGCTGGGCCAGAGCCTCTGTCCCGGCTACATACAGTACTCCAAGTCGCTGCTGGAGGTGCCCATGCCGCGCGATTATGGCTATGCCAGCAGCGACGATCTGAGCTCCGAGTGGGACTCTGATGTGTCCACGTCGGCGGCCTCAACCACAGCGGGAACGGGCTCGGGCACTGCGGCCGCGTCCGCAGCAAGCGGCACCAAGAAGGTAAGACGACGTTGGCTGCCCTGCTACGTGTTGCTGAACGGTGATCAATTGGCTTTACTCGGCTTTATCCGAGCTTAATCGGCTTTATCCGGAGTTATCCGCAATTATCCGGAATAATGCAAAATACAAATTACTGCTGTTCAAGTTAAAAAATTGACCGATAGTGCCGCCCTTAAGTCCAATGTGTTTATCCGTGGTTATCCGGCTACATTTTACCGACGATATCCCACATTTTCAGCCCTTGGCGTGTTATTCTCTGGCTACAACCGGTTAAAACATATCTGGCGCTTAACCAGTACATTAAGAATATTGGCTACGCTCTTGTGCTTATCCGGCGCTAGTCGACATTTTACGGCACTTGTGCAATGCTTAGACGTCACTGTTAAGCGTTGTTAAGCATTGACGTCATTGGCTGTACTTTAAGATCTAAACTGTCTGCTTATCCTGAACTATTCAGCGCTTATGTGGTGCTTACTCAGTTGTTTCTTAAGCACATACGCCATTGGATATACTTTCAGTTCTGTTCGGTATTATCCGACATTATCCGGCGTTATCCGCAGCTTTACAACGTCCATTTGGACTCGTCGTAGGCGCGCCTCAAGAACTAAGTGGCGCGCATCTGGCGTTAATCAAGATTTGGCCGACCTTATCCGGCCATATCTGAGGCTTACCCAACCCGCTTATCCAACGCTTAGCTAGTAGTTACTCAATCACTGACGTCATTCGCTCCGGCTGTACATCCGAAACTCGTCCCATTTCGAGCTATCAACTTTTATCGTCTTGTATTCGTAATGGGCACCGACCGGGGAGGTGGCGGGCGTCCATTACGGCGTCGCGGGGCGCAGCTGTTGGAAATATCACAAACCAAGTTTTCAATGAATCGTTTTATTTAAGTGTCGCCATCTGACGAGCAATTACAACAGCCGCCAGATGGCGCCACGGCTATAAACAAATATTGTCATTCAAGTAGTTGACATATTGATAAAACATTAAAAACCATATTTAATTACGTTTTTCTCGCTTTTATCTTTTGTCAGAGCTCCGGCTGGCGCAAAATACGAAACATTGTGCAATGGACGCCCTTCTTTCAGACATACAAGAAGCAGCGCTATCCGTGGGTGCAGCTAGCCGGTCACCAGGGCAACTTCAAGGCCGGTCCCGAGCCGGGCACCGTCCTCAAGAAGCTCTGCCCCAAGGAGGAGGAGTGCTTTCAGGTGCTCATGCAGGATGTGCTGCGGCCCTATGTGCCCGTCTACAAGGGCCAGGTGACCAGCGAGGATGGCGAACGTAAGTCCTATAATAAATCAGTATAACTATGATTGACTGACTGACCGATTGACTAACTAGCTGATGTAATGTCTGGCTGCGTCAGTATTTGTGCTGACTGACTACATGATTGAGATTGCGCTGAGCGAATGATTGATTGAATTGCTTGATTGACTAATAGATATTCTGACTGAATAACTTGATGACGGGCTGACTCATTGATTGTGCGACTGACTGATTTACTGTATGCCTGACAAACTGATGAACAGACCTAAATATTATTTTGATTGATTGCCTTTTTGTGCTGATTGCCCGAATAAAAAGCCAACTTACTGTCTGACTCATGAACTGACTTGATGACCGTCTAATTAGGTTACCAGGTTAATTTTCATACTGAGTTGATTGATTGACTGACAGATTTACAAGCTGACCGATTGGATAACTGACTTATCGGCTGACTCATACACTGACTGACTAATCAAATGTGTAATTGTTTTATAAATTGACTTAGTGTCTAGCTAGATTGATTGAGCGAATGATTGAATTTCTGACTGATTGATTAACCACTTAATGACTGATTGATTGACTGCATGATCAAATACGCAACTTTCTGACAGACTATGTGATTGATTGATAAATTGATTGATTTACTGACTGATTGATTGGTAGACTGATAGGTTGACTGTGCAATTGATTGATTTACTGACTGATTGATTGGCAGACTGATTGGTTGACTGTACGATAAATTGATTGACTTACTGGCTGTTTGATTGACCACTAACTGACTGATTGATTGACAGACTAATCAAAAACGTAACCTTCTGAGAGACTGGCTGATTAACTATGTGATTGATTGATTAATTAATTGATAAATTGATTGACTTACTGACTGATTGAATGACCAATTCTCTGAAGCTCTGTATAATCTCAACTCTGTGTTACTTTCAGTCTATTTGCAGCTGCAGGATCTGCTTAGCGACTATGTGCAGCCCTGCGTGATGGACTGCAAAGTGGGTGTGCGCACCTATCTGGAGGAAGAGCTGTCCAAGGCCAAGGAGAAGCCGAAGCTGCGCAAGGACATGTACGACAAAATGATACAAATCGATGCACAGGCTCCCAATGCCGAGGAGCATGCGGCCAAGGCGGTTACCAAGCCACGATACATGGTCTGGCGCGAGACCATCTCTAGCACCGCAACGCTGGGCTTTCGCATTGAGGTGGGCTTTCGCATTGTGGTCTGCTTCTGATCTAAGCTCATCTCTTTATTTCCTTCTCTCAACAGGGCATTAAGAAAAGCGATGGCACCAGTTCCAAAGATTTCAAAACGACCAAGTCACGCGAACAAATTAAATTGGCCTTCAACGAGTTCCTCAGCGGCCATCCACATATTCTGGTGCGTTAAACCCTGTAACCTGTTCTATATTCCCCGGCAGTGGGTATTATGTCATAAGTAATCCCAGATCTGTCATGTCCGAGTCCTTAAGGTCATGTCGCGTCTATCTAACCATGTGCATTATCTCAGCATCGAGCTATGCCCATCGAACTTACATAGATTCGTTGTTTTGGCTGCAGTCTGTATATACACTCGTGGCCAAAATAATAAGTACACTGATTGTTATAGTTATTTCATCTGCTTTCTACTTTATTTGAACTTTGTTTCTTTCTGTACGAAACTTATAATACTTGCTGATCCAGAATTTGTATGCTTAGTAGATAGATCTCCTATTCTATATGCCCCTAACCGTTTATATTGATAACGTTATATTACCGCCTGCTTAATCCGACCTTTGGTTTGTGCTGCTTTTACAGCCACGCTATATACAACGCTTGCGGGCCATTCGCGCCACCCTGGCCGTATCCGAGTTCTTTCAGACGCACGAGGTGATCGGGAGCTCGCTGCTCTTTGTGCACGATCAGACGCACGCGAGCGTTTGGCTAATTGACTTCGCCAAGACGGTGGCACTGCCTCCGCAGATGCATATCGATCATTATTCGGCGTGGAAGGTGGGCAATCATGAGGATGGCTATTTGATTGGCATCAACAATCTCATTGACATATTCGTCGAGCTGCAGGCGGCCATCGAAACGGAGACCGCAACGGGCACAGCATCTGGCACCGGTTCCGGCACTGGTTCCGGCTCCGGTTCGGGTTCAGCTTCCGGTTCCGGTTCGGTTTCACCAGCGCCCGCCTCGAGCGGCCAGGATGAGGAGGCCGGCAAGATGTGAAAGCCAGAGCAAGAAAATAAAAATCGATAAAATATATATATATATAAACATATATATACATATCGAGATATATAGAAAACTATATAGTTAACGATAATACTGAAGCGTTCCATGGGGCTGCGCCCCGCCAAGGAAATTTCCTAGCACATTCCGCAGAAATGTGTTAAAAAAAAGCAACAAAATGAAATATGAAAAATCAATTAATTAACCATTACCCAAACTTAGTCTAGTTGTCAATCATATATATATATATATATGCATATATACCTACTTGCGTATGTATGCAATTTTTTTTTTGTTTTTTTTCCCACTCTCTCTTTAACCCGTTAAGATTAAAAGCAAAGACTGAACAACAATATGCGTATACCTATACACAGATATACATATATATCTACACACACACACACACACACACACATATACATATTATATATATATATATATATATATACACATATATCTATATATATGTATATATAGTTAAATTCGTTGTGCTCCTGCGTTGCTATTGTAGTTGTAATTTATTAATGCAATTCGCACAGAAACAATGCGCAGCAAATACTGTAACAACAACAAAAACAAGTTCAAGTACTATTTACTTATAAAAATAATGTTATTAATATTATGTGTATTTGATTATCTTCTAATAACTACATACTAATTATGTGCACTATTAAAACTCATGTAAACCGTTTAACAAACAAAACTCGATCACTTTTATTTTTTGTGCTCTTTCAACGCGTTTTTAAAAATTTGAAAATTGCGCGCGTATTTTTGCCGCGCGCCCTGAAAGTAGGCAAAAAATATTGTTACCCTTTGCAGCTTGCTTCAAGTCGCACGGCCAAAACGTATATTTATCAGTTTTGACATTGTGCGCATAAAGAGATTAGAGACATATGTTTATTTAAAGTGTTTGCTGTTGCTTATCAATTAATTTGTGGTGTTTTAGGGTGCCACAGGTAAAAACATAAGTGCTCAGGCAGTTAGCCCGCACAGTTTCTCTTACTTGCTGGCTTCTATATATGTGTATAGCATACTTTTAGCTGCTTTCCAAAATGCAGCAGCGCATAAAATACCATAACGCTGGTATTTAAGTGTGTCTGGTAGTTTTCTTAGCTCTTTGCTTGTGCCGTATTTTTATGCTTGCCAATAGCGGTCACATTGTTTATCAGTTAGTTAATGTTTGTTGCTGCGCGGTTGGCACGTCGCGCCTTTTAACGCGCACGCATTACAGTTACACTTGTTTTTTTTTTTAAATGTTCGTTGTTGCATTTGCCGACGTCGCGCGCAGTTGGCGTGCTTTTTAAAAAAAAAACTCGTGCGTTTTTATTCATTTTTTTTTTGTTTGATCAAACTGAAAAGTGTGTGCTAATTTTTTTTGTCGGATGTGTGTGTGTTGGTTGGGTGTTGTTTTGGTGTTGTTGCTGGAGTATTTTTAAAAATAATACACCGAAAAGCGCATATGTACGCACTTGTACCCATAGTTGTCTGTGTGTGTGTGTGTGTTGAGCAGCGGCGTCTGTGACTGTTAAAAAAGTTTCTGGTTTCGTTGGCGCGACAACAACAACAACAGCGGCAGCAACAATAAATAAAACTTCAATATGCGCCGACCGGCCTTCGACTCACAATATTAACAATATATGTGTATGTATGCGTATGCTTGGACAACAAACCAACAACAACTACAACAACAGTCTTGTGTCTGGAAAGGGCGCGGGGGGCGGCGGCAATTGCGTTTTTTTGAAAATTTGTTCGAGCATCTCATCATCGGCCGCTCTCTCTCTCCCGCGTCTCACAGCGCCTGGGACCACAGCTGTTGCAGGCAAAAAGGCTAAAATAGCCCAAATAATAATCTCACACACGGACACACTGAAAAGAGCAAAGCGCGCGCGGCACCAAAGGCGAGAGAGAGAGAGAGAGTGGAATCCGCATTGAGCTTGAGCCGTGCGTAAAGAAATCAACAGAAAAACAAAAACCAGCAAAAAGCAAATAATAAAAAAAACAACAAAAATCGTGATTAATTAATATATAAATACATATATATATATACGTATTTTTTTTTTATATTTTTGTTTTCTTGCGGTGCTCTTGAAACGCGCTTTTGTTGAGCTTTTAATCAAAAAAGGCTGCAGCCGCAACAACAAAAAGTGGAAATTCGAAACTAAAACTCGACGCTGAAACCGTTTTGGTCGAAGACAAGTGCAATAAAATCAAATATATGGCAAATAAATAGCAACAAAAGCAGCGGCGACAACAAAATCAATATTCAAATTAAGCAGCTAACAACAACAACAACAACGAGTAGAACAGCAACAACAAGCAGCAGCAGCGGCAGCAGCAGCGGCAGCTATTCGACAACTTGTCGATAAGCCGAAAGATAACGAGCGTCGAGAAGCAGCCGCCGCAGGAGAGCGCACGCCACAGGCGGCGAGAGAGAGGGAGAGAGAGAGAGAGAGCGCGCGCAGCATCCCATAAGGAAGAGGAAGCAGAAAAAAAATCACCACCCACCCAAAAAAGAAAGAAAGAAAACATGGGACGTCGCACGTATCGAAATCGCGCCCATGCAATTTCCTACCCCAGCCGCGTCGAGGGCTGGCTGGATGTTTGCGGTAAGTCCCCCACCCTACCCCTTCGACTGCCCCCTTCCTGCTGCAACCCTAAATCATCATCTACTTATTTCTATTTATGGAGCTCCGATTGGGCTTTGCCTAAGAATCTTGAAGGGCTTAAAGGCAAAATGTCATTTTTAAGGATATCACAAAGTTGTTGAGGCTAGAAAAAAAAGAGGAAGCACTCAGCTGCATACGGTACTCATGTATATACACATGAATGCATACAGATAACCCGGCGTTGTCCGGTTGTTGCTCTCTTTCTGTTTCTTTTCGAATTCAAATTGACCCTTTCTCAAATGATGTAGTCGTTCGATCCGACCCAATTTTCATTTTCACGTTTTTTTTTTTTTCAAAATCGAGGTCGGTGCGAAAATCGAAACTTTTTCGATGATTTTTTTTTTAATATCTCATGTAATAGCTCCGCGTGGAGATATGACGTTCCAAAACGACATAACTCCGCGCGGAGATATGACGTTCCAAAACGACATAGCTCCGCGTGGAGATATGACGTTCCAAAACGACATAACTCCGCGCGGAGATATGACGTTCCAAAACGACATAACTCCGCTCGGATAATAGCTCCGCGCGGAGATATGACGTTCCAAAACGACATAACTCCGCGGGGAGATATGACGTTCCAAAACGACATAACTCCGCTCGGATAATAGCTCCGCGCGGAGATATGACGTTCCAAAACGACATAACTCCGCGGGGAGATATGACGTTCCAAAACGACATAGCTCCGCGTGGAGATATGACGTTCCAAAACGACATAGCTCCGCGTGGAGATATGACGTTCCAAAACGACATAACTCCGCGCGGAGATATGACGTTCCAAAACGACATAACTCCGCGGGGAGATATGACGTTCCAAAACGACATAACTCCGCGGGGAGATATGACGTTCCAAAACGACATAACTCCGCGGGGAGATATGACGTTCCAAAGCGACATAACTCCGCGGGGAGATATGACGTTCCAAAACGACATAACTCCGCGCGGAGATATGACGTTCCAAAACGACATAACTCCGCTCGGATAATAGCTCCGCGCGGAGATATGACGTTCCAAAACGACATAACTCCGCTCAGATAATAGCTCCGCGCGGAGATATGACGTTCCAAAACGACATAACTCCGCGGGGAGATATGACGTTCCAAAACGACATAACTCCGCTCGGATAATAGCTCCGCGCGGAGATATGACGTTCCAAAACGACATAACTCCGCGCGGAGATATGACGTTCCAAAACGACATAACTCCGCGGGGAGATATGACGTTCCAAAACGACATAACTCCGCGGGGAGATATGACGTTCCAAAACGACATAACTCCGCGCGGAGATATGACGTTCCAAAACGACATAACTCCGCTCGGAAAATAGCTCCGCGCGGAGATATGACGTTCCAAAACGACATAACTCCGCGGGGAGATATGACGTTCCAAAACGACATAACTCCACGCGGAGATATTACCTTCCAAATCATCACGATTTTTTTCAAAATCGAGGTCGGTGGGAAAATCGAAACTGTTTCGATGATTTTATTTTAATATCTCGCGATATTAGCTCCGCGTGGAGATATGACGTTCCAAAACGACATAACTCCGCGCGGAGATATGACGTTCCAAAACGACATAACTCCGCTCGGATAATAGCTCCGCGCGGAGATATGACGTTCCAAAACGACATAACTCCGCGCGGAGATATGACGTTCCAAAACGACATAACTCCGCGGGGAGATATGACGTTCCAAAACGACATAACTCCACGCGGAGATATGACCTTCCAAATCATCACGATTTTTTTCAAAATCGAGGTCGGTGCGAAAATCGAAACTTTTTCGATGATTTTTTTTTAATATCTCGGGTATTAGCTCCGCGTGGAGATATGACGTTCCAAAACGACATAACTCCGCGCGGAGATATGACGTTCCAAAACGACATAACTCCTCTCGGATAATAGCTCCGCGTGGAGATATGACGTTCCAAAACGACATAACTCCGCTCGGATAATAGCTCCGCGCGGAGATATGACGTTCCAAAACGACATAACTCCGCGCGGAGATATGACGTTCCAAAACGACATAACTCCGCGCGGAGATATGACGTTCCAAAACGACATAACTCCGCGCGGAGATATGACGTTCCAAAACGACAAACTCCACGCGGAGATATGACCTTCCAAATCATCACGATTTTTTTCAAAATCGAGGTCGGTGCGAAAATCGAAACTTTTTCGATGATTTTTTTTTAATATCTCGGGTATTAGCTCCGCGTGGAGATATGACGTTCCAAAACGACATAACTCCGCGCGGAGATATGACGTTCCAAAACGACATAACTCCGCGCGGAGATATGACGTTCCAAAACGACATAACTCCGCTCGGATAATAGCTCCGCGCGGAGATATGACGTTCCAAAACGACATAACTCCGCGCGGAGATATGACCTTCCAAAACGACATAACTCCGCGCGGAGATATGACGTTCCAAAACGACATAACTCCGCGGGGAGATATGACGTTCCAAAACGACATAACTCCACGCGGAGATATGACCTTCCAAATCATCACGATTTTTTTCAAAATCGAGGTCGGTGCGAAAATCGAAACTTTTTCGATGATTTTTTTAATATCTCGGGTAATAGCTCCGCGTGGAGATATGACGTTCCAAAACGACATAACTCCGCGCGGAGATATGACGTTCCAAAACGACATAACTCCGCGCGGAGATATGACGTTCCAAAACGACATAACTCCGCGTGGAGATATGACGTTCCAAAACGACATAACTCCGCGCGGAGATATAACCTTCCAAATCATCACGATTTTTTTCAAAATCGATGTATGTAACAGGCAGAAGAAAGCATCTCCAACCCCATAAAGTATATATATTCTTGATCAGTATCTATAGCCGAGTCGATCTAGCCATGTCCGTCTGTCTGTCCGTCCGTCCGTCCGTATGTATGAACGCAAGGATCTCAGAACCTATAAGCGCTAGAGGCTTGAAATTTTAGATGTAGATGCTCCTAGTTCCCGCGCAGATCGAGTTTGTTTCCGATAATCGATAACTTACTCAGTTTCGAAGCAATCGATAAAAATCGATATCGATATCGATGGGCAATTTTTTTAAATAATAAGAGCTAGAGTCACCAAACTTGACATATAGCTTCTAAAATAGAATATATATACGCATTTGATGTTGGAAGAAGAGGGTTCAGGGTATCCCCGAGTCGGGAGCTCCCGACTAGAACCTCTTATTTGTTTTTTTTTGGTTATAGTAATGCATATATACATATATTTGTCGCCTTTGTGTTCCATTGATTTGGGAGAAAGTTAATAAGTTCACGTAATTGCAGCCAATACTAAAAGAGCTCTCCACACCTGCGAATGGCGTGTGCTCCGCTGACCAAGCTGAAGGCGGATGTGCGCTCCAATTTCGATGATCGACAAGGCAACGAAAATGTGAATCAAATTCAAGAAACCTATTTAAAGATAAATAGAAAAAGAGAGAGGGGCAGAGAGAGCAAGAGCGACTCTTTTATATTCTTTATTCAATTTCATTTTCTAGTTTGTTTTCATTCTATTCCCCAACTCAATTTTGGCAAATGCAAAATATAAAGTCTGGCAACCCTGTTGGCGAGAGAGAGGAAGAGAAAGGGGGAGTGAGAGCGAGAGGGAATCATTTATGTTTGAATCTTATTTCATTTTCTTAATTCCTGTTCCCAAATCAATTTTGGCAAATGAAATTTTTGAATTCTGGCTACCCTGTTGGCAAGAGAGAGAGAGAGAGAGAGAGAGAGAGAGAGAGCGATTCATTTATATTTGTACTTTATTTAATTTTGTAATTTCTTTACATTCTATGCCCTAACTCAATTTTGGCAAATGCAATTTTTGAAATCTGGCAACCCCGTTCGGGCGCTGCATTTATGTTTGCTTTTGCATGCTGGCAACGCTCAGCTGTTGCGGATGCTGTCCGAACTGTTTGTCTTGCACTCTCCTGCTCTCACCTTTGAGCACCTGTGCAAATGCAGGCAATGCTCCGCTTGGCCTGGGAAAACTCAACAGGGCTGCCTCTCAGCAACGACAACAACAACCCAAACAACGACAACAAACAGCGACAACCTGCCCAAAGTTGTTGTTGTTGTTGTTGTTTTCCCGTTATCTACTATTAGCATTTTTACCTGTCGCTCATCCGCTTCAGTTTATTGCAGTCGTCGTCGTCGTCATTGTTGTTGTTGTGCTGCGAGGGGTTGCTTGGCTCGCCGCAAGGCAAACGCAGACGCACACACACACATGCATACACACACACACACACACACACACAGTCAACGTTTGTTGTGTGTGCTCAGGCGACAAAAAGAAGAAAACAAAGTAAGAAACACGGTGGCAATATTTGCTTTTAAGCTGACCTTGCACTTTTATACCCTTGTACATTGAGAAAGGTGCAAGCATATGTCTACGACCAAGTAAGGTGTATTTATATATAAATATATATATAAATATATAATATATAATATATTCTCGATCAGTATCCATGCATAGCCATATTGCCACCTCTCTCTGCCTGTCGAGGGCTATTCTTACGAAACTTTGCCCAGTTCCTTGTCTTGCCTGCCAGATCGGAACATTATTTCCAGATCGAAACATATCATCCAAATGTTGTATGATGCTCTTTAGAAGTAAACTAAAACTTTTCCATATCGGACTACTATATCATATAAATTCAATCGCAAAATGGGCTCTCTTTTTATTTAATAATCTTTTTTGTTTATCAAGAAATCTTCGCCACACTTCAATAACAAGCTTGACTCTTTTCTCAGCATATCTACAAAATCTCGAAAGAATCGGAATACCTTTTTGATATTTAGGTACAATCGATCGACAAGTTAGTTTTGTTTATTATTTATATATATTATCTTTTATTTTCTGCGATAAATCTTTAACAAACTCTTCAATTTCAAGCTACACTTCTCGCTCGCTCGCTCAGATCGTAATACAATATTGTAATAAATAAGAAATAAAATTAAAAAAAAAGCTATTGCTTAACATCATTTCCAGGGCATATATCTGGAAGGGTATGTGGTCGGCGGTGTTGGCCACATATTAGCCCGCTTTCTTGTCTTTTATGCATACTCAATTCATTAAAATATTCACGTTTTTTTATATGCAAAGATAAAGCTTCAACAACAACTTATAAAACAACAAAAGTATGATATGCTCTGGCATAGCATATATATTTCTTTAGCTTGCAAATTCTAATTAATAGAGTTTTTAAATACGTCACGTAGCTCGCATTTATAAGTTACCCTATCATTTTAAATTTGTAAATAATTCAATTTTAAATAAACATATATATAAATAAATATGTGCTATTCCATATTTGAAATTTAATTATTCAACAGAAAATGATTCCACTGTTTAGCCTCAGGTTAAATGTTGTTTTGGTAGCTTCATTTTTAACAAGCAGCTCTTATCAGAGGCTAATTGTAGAACATATCAATTAATTTATAAAAAGTAGTTGTAGTTATTTGGTAAGGTTTCTCAGCATGCATTACTCGAAAGAAGCGAAGTTTATGTAGCTACTAATCCCAACAGGAGGATATGCTCCTGCTAAAGTGCGTTATGAATGTTGCCATCCTCCTGGTAAATAACTGTTGTATAAGTTATATAGATGTCCAGTAGATGGAGGCACTTTTTTTCAATATGAATCACTTGATATGCTCCATCACCAGCAATTTTAACCTGTTCTAACGAAATGTTGAAGTGCTCCTGCTAAAGTCCGTGGTAAAGGTTAGAAACCTCCTGGTAGATTTTTTTGTTGCCCTCTAAACTTAATTGAGATAATTGATATCGATCTGCAGTTGTAGAAGGCAACTCGTTTTCAATATGAATCATCTGATACCCTCCTGCTAAAGTCTGTGGTAAATGTTAGCAACCTCCTTTTAAAGTCGATTTTATTGGCTTATAAACCTAATTTAGATAGGTAACTCTTTTCAATATGAATCACTTGGCATGCGAATCAAATTGAAACACATTTTGTTGCTTGGCAACAACTGCAATTGTTGTTGTTGTTGTTGTTGTTGTTGTTGTTGTTGTGGGTGCTTCCCATCGATAAAGTCGTGCCGTGCCGTGACGAAGTGAAAAATAAAAGGCTTCAAGGCATTTGCCGTCGCAGCAAGTGGCAAATGGCAAATGGCAAAGCTCTATGCTGCTCGCCTCTCTTCTGGCCATATTTGGTTTTTTTCTTTTAGTCTCTTCATACTCTTTCACAAAGTGCAAACGGGTATATTGGCGACCACGCCCAATGGGGGCGCAGCCAATGTCTGCATATTTTATGCTAACAACCTTCACTGAACTTCAGTTTAGCTACCTTTTGTGGGCCCCGCCCACTCCAAACGTCATAGTTTAAGTTTAAAAGCTGCTTTTATGAAATTTGCCATGAAGTTTACCATTTAGCTGCTCGCTAACTGGCTGTTAATGAATTTGTTTGGACTGCGAAAGGGTATTGCGCAGTCGGGAGCATTCGACTGCCAAATTCTACCTTTTAATGTATTTTGTTAATATTGTTTTGTGTATTTATTTAATGTGCACGCTGCGGCAGGAAGGTGTGTTGCGGCGGGTGTGTGTGTTGGTGTGTGTGTGTGTGTGCGGGTTGGTGTGTCAAGGTCATTTGTGACATTCTAACAGCCTTTGAGCTTTTGGCCGCTTGGCCATGCCTTTGCCCGCCCGCACACACACACACACACACACACACATGCACAGCTCTTGACCGGGCTTGGCCTCTGCTGCGAGCAGCTGTTGTTGTTGTCGTTGTTGTTGTTGTTCCTGTTTGTGTGCCCGCTGGCTTGACATCATTTCTGTCATGTTTGCCTGGCCGCCTCGTGTCTCATGTTTCATGTTTCAGGTTGCATGTTGTTAGCCGCTTTCGCTTTGCATGTCACTTGGCCGTCTTGGTTAACATGTCTTCGCTTTTGGCTACGCTTTTGGCCAGCTAACGTCTTGGCCCGGTTCTTGGGCCACGCACTGCCAGCGCTTTTGGATCTAAGCAAAGTGGCTTTCAGGCCAATTTGCCATTTCTTTGCGTGATACCCTCTGCTAACCCAATACCCAAAGGGGTAGTTCGGACCTTGTCTGTGCATAGGTATTTATACAAGAAAACGTTGACTTGATTTGTCACATCTAGTCGATGCTCTATTCGGAACTTTACTTTTTTGTATAAACATGTATGCTATATAAGGCAGACACAGGGTATCTCTAAGTCGCGCCATGCTCTTGACTAGATCATTCTTGACTTCTATTTTTTTTCTGAGCCCGTGAAAAGAGCACAGCGAAACGCGCATTAAAGGAAGACTAGACAAAAAGAAAGAGCGAGTGAGAGAGCGCAAGAATAGTGAGAGCGAGCGAGCGAGAGGGAGTGAGAAGTCGTGTGAGGGGGGGAGGGGGGGGGTTTAAAGAGAGAAATCGTAAACGTCGTCGAAACTGCGCGACGATTGGCGATGGCGTCATTAACAAAGCGTCGCCGTGGCACAGTTATTTTTTTTGTTTGTTTCTTATTTATTTATTTTATTTTATTTTTATTTTTAGCCAAAGTGCAGCCGCGATTTGTTACCGTTTTTTCGCATTTGATTTGTGATTCGATTTGATTTGTGGGTTAAACTGCGCTCGCAGCGCCACCTGTTGATAGAAAGTTCAATGCGCTCTTTGAGCTTAGCTTAAGCGACTGTAAGCGGCGGGTGGCGGAAAGGGGGTGGCTCCATCGGAGGCGTGTGTCTCTTTGACTGTCTGTGTGTGTGTGCGAATGGGACATTGGAAAGTGAAACAGGCTGCAGCAGAATTCGGCACTCGACACACTTGTTATTGTTGTTGTATTTTCTATTTTCAAGTATCGGCAACTGCCCCACCCCTCTCCCCTGTCTCTACCACCTTCACCAGCCCGGCCCGTCGCAAATGTTGCCCAGCAACTTTCTATGAAAAAATTCACTTTTTCCTCAATCGTTTGGGACGTCGACGCGCTGTCGGGCCAGGCCCAAGCAGGCTTTAAAAATGTCCCCCACTCCGCGCACCACCTCCTCTTCTTCCGCGTTCCCCACCAGCTGTGTGCTTGTTATTGTTGTTGTTGTTGCTTTTTAGCAAATCGAACGTCGAGGGGGATTAACACGTTGCCGCCGCGTCTGAATCGCAGGTTTTTCCGACAATCCATTGCACTCGACGGCGGGATACTCTGTTTGCTGTGTTGAAGAAAAACTAACGAAAGTCTGAGTCCATTGCGTACAAGCTTCTTGTAAATGCATTTGACAGTCAGAAAGAGACTCTGAATCCCTAAAAAATATAGATGCCTGATCAAGATGATAAACAGAGTCTAGACGGACGAAGCATGTGCATTGCTTGTGCTTCTATATATATTCCTGATCAGGATCATGAACTGAGTCCATTTAGAGGCATCCGTCTGCCTAAGCGTGTCGATCTTTCTTCAGATCAGCCATACGTATACGCGCCAAACGATATTTCGATAGCTCCATTAGCAATTAATCGATACATATCGATTTTGGCTTAAGAGTTTTTAGGCTTAACTCGAAAATCTTATGAGCTGACTGCAGCAAACTCTTTGTGTAGAAAATACAGATGTAGAATAGGTCACATTTTTAAAGAACCTTTCCTCATTCTCCCAAAAATGGAATGGAACTTACTTTAAAAGTTCGAACCTTGCGCTTTGGTATGCAAATACATTTGAATGCCATTTCTAAACCCTGAAAGTTGCATAAAGATCGGAATATAAAGAGCTGAGTTAACAAGAAATGCATTTCTCAAGCACATTATCAGGAGGCAAAGGAGAGAAGGAAGCTTGAATGTTTTGACGAGTGTATCTCCAAGTCGGATACCTTCGACTTCTACTTGTTTTCTCTACGCATTTCAAAAAGATTTGCTTCGCGCACAAAACCAATATACATATGTTTAGCTCCATAGAGGCAGAGTATTAGACAAACTTTTAGAAATGAAGAAAAAGGAAATTCGCAAAACCTGTTAAACGCATGAAATTATAGCCGCCATATGCCTAAACGAGATATGACTGAGATACAGCTCCGCGAAGGGGAGAATGGCGGCAAGGGGATGGATCGGAAAATGATCCAAGTGGTCCGAGTAATACGAGTAAGTGCGCACACATATTACCACATCTGCAGATCGATTGGAAACTGAAAGTCACACAAAAGTCATTGAAGAAATGAAACGAAAACGCGACAAACAAAAACAAAAGGCAAAGAGCTGCAAGAACTGGAAATACTTTGAATAGATTTATAAAGCCAGTTACCTTGATAAAGTAGTCGAGAGCCTATCTTTATATATATTCAAAGATATGTGTCCAAAGCAAATAAATCAACTTTGATATGGTTTTTATTGCATGCGAGGCAACATATATTTCCATGCAACAGGTTGTTGTCACAGCAAGAGGCAGCAAAGAGGAGAAATACATAAGAACTGAGCTGATAGTTCGTAAAGCGGAAAACTTATTTATTTTTATGAGAGCAAAGGAAAGTAATATGTACGAAAGCAACGATATCTTTGGCAGACCGAAGATTCAATACCCTTGCAGACATTTGCCTTTGCCAGATATATAATGTAATCTATATGCTTTATGGGGCCGGAGATGTCTCCTTCAATGCATTACAAAATACAAAAAATATACAAAATTGGAACTGTTCTGTTCTAAAATTTAGCAACATTTCAGCTCTCCATTGTGCTTGCATTCTAGCAAAAATAATATCAACATCGGATTATTCGTATCTTCTAAACATGGACATGGATCCCTTAGGAGAGATCAAGTAACACCCCTGTCTGACTGATAGAAGTTGCATATCTGCTAAATATGTCGTAACACATACATATATACATATATATATATATATATATATATATATATATATATGTATATATATATCATATCATCGGGCAGGATGTTTAGTCTTCGGTATTGCTCTCTCTCTCTCTCTCTGTTGCCTTATACAGCTCCGCCCCTGCTTGCCACCCCTGTTTAATTAATTCCATGGAATTACCAAATCGACACAAATCGTGAGCTAATAATCTGCTTTATTATTGCCAACCAAATTTTTAAGTATCTCCCACAGACGGCGATGCAAATATCAACGAGCGAATTAAAGAAGTAGAAAATTCGCGTGTCTTCTAAGAAATATTACAAAATTGCGTTGCGTATACGCCCTGTAAAGAAGAAGAAGAAGAAGCTGTTGGAAAAAAATCACTAAGACCACGTTCGTTATTACGCGCGCGCGTGTGTGTGTGTTTGTGTGTGTATCTGCGTTTCTTTAGTCTGAATTTCGCAATCGCTAAGATACAAACAAACAAAAAACAAGCAATAGAGCGCATGTGCCCGACCAGATGATACCCTGTAGCCAGAATCAAGCTGCCTTTGATGCCTTAAACAAGACACACACACACACACAAATGGTGTATTTACCTCTTATATTTTCGAGTTATGCTTAAGAAACCTTGGCTCAAAATCGATATTTATCGATATTACAATAATGGGAGGAGTTAACGAAGAATGATGATATTCGTGAGCGTTATATAGGAAAATATGTGTGTATTTCAGATTGTATTTCAGATTTAAAGTCCCCCTTTACCCCTCTTATTGCACAATGCAAGAAGAAAAGGCTGGCGCGACAATCGATATTTATCTGTTTAACTAAAGTTATCGATAATGCTCTCTCTCCTTGTCTCTCCCTCAACTCTTTCTCTAGTCAAACATAGAGTAACATATTTGACAGCCCAGTCTGGCATGCGCCATTTGCACGCGTCTACTGGCTACAGGGTATTATATAAACCGGAGAAGCAAACCAAAAAACAATCTATAAATGAATTGACAAATAAAACGCGACGCGACGCGGTTCAGTTTCGGGCTTTGAGCTGATTACATGATGCGAAATTCAAGTTATGCTATAATTCTGCATTGTTTGCCCAGAGGCAGAGGCGTGGCAGCCGAAGGGGGCGCGGCACCCGGAGGGGGCTTGGTGCCGCTTTTGTTTGTATTTCTTTTTCTCTGCGTTTTTTCTCTTTCAATATTTGCGCTGATTTTTTTTCTTAACATTACGTTTCGCATATTTCCCATAAACCTAATTAAAAGTTGTTGCATTTACGCAACCTAATGCGCAGTGCTGGAGCGGATAGAGAGGAGGGGGACGGGGTTGTGGTTGGGGCGCAGCTGTAGGAAGCTGCCTAGACATACACATGTTTCCACTTCTGGCGCGGGGCTACGCATATGGCCCAAATCCAACCCAAAAAAAAAAAAACCTAAAGAGAAGAAAAAAACTCGATCATCTATAAACTTTCGGCCCACACCCCCCCAGCCGCTGCCCCAAGCCCTGGTGCGGGTGTTGTTCGTCTGTCAGTCTGCATCAGTTGCACCCACACACATAGTTCGTGTGGAGGGGGGAGTTGGGGACTGGGTTGGGGTTGGGTGCCTCTGTTTGGGGCAATGTCTGGAACAGCAGCTGCCTGCCTATGCGGAAGTAGCTGATGCCGCGTCTCAGCTTCCATTGTTGTCGCCTGTTGTTGCTTCTCATGTTGGCGCCTGCCACGACAAAAACTAAAACACATTTCGAATGCCCTAGCCCAGCGGCGGGTATCACAATTTATGCACGTGTGCTACTCACGCAGGCAATATATATATATATATATATATATATATATATCAGCACATATATATCTATATATATATATAATTCTCCGTCAGTGTATAACTTGATCGGCTGACATTCGACATATATATTTGCTGCAAGCGGTCAATCAGATGGGTTATACAAAAACACACACACACACACAGGTTTACACCTAAATTTGGAATGTCATATGTTCCTGTTGGGTGTTTAATATGCGCCATTTTTAAAATAACTCAATTCCCATGCACATGCCCTTGCCAATGGGCATTTTAACTTTGTCACGAAGCGTGTAACACATAAGAAAAGGCGAAAAGATGATAATTGAATGACCTGATATTGCGACTAAGTAGTTAATATATTATGTCTGTTCACTTATCAGGAAAGACAGGATATTATCTATTATCAAAAAACTGTTAATCGATATTTATCGATTGCATAGAAACAATGTGAGCGATCGATTGTAAAATTGTTAATGAGTTGAGTTCTTGTCAGAACTGCCTTTACTAAGATTTCCTTTTTAATATTGAATCCCCAGAGTTCATTATATCCCTGTAGAGGCTATTATAGAAGGAGATCAGCATCAACAAACGACTTGATATAGCCATGCCTGTGTGTCTGTCTGTTTCTATGCGAACTCGCTTTTATTGCTTCACAATTCTCACAAGGGTATCCAATCTTCGGCGAGCCCAAGATGTTCTTACTCTCTTGCTTAAACGAACTTTGCTGCTTGGTCAGAAATTCTTGTAAAAATTGACAAGGGTATTCAATAGTTGGCCAAGCAAGCACAGCTCTTTTTGACTTATGTTTTTCTTGTTCATGGTTTCGATTTTGGTTTTGCTGCGACAGGGCGAGTGAAAACAGCTTAGCTCCAAGCAGGGGCGGGGGCGTGGGCGGGGGAGGGGGAGGGGGAAACAAACTTGGCGCGTCGATCGTCACTAGAACTGAACCGTCTGTCGCCTCCCACTTCCCACATCCCAATCCCCATTTAACCGCAACACATGTACGTGCTGCCACACCCTCCCACGCACACACACACACACACACACAAACACACTAGGGCTTTAATGACGCATCGCATAAATTATTTTAAATTACTTTTAATTGGCGAAGTTTTTGTTTTTGTTTTTCTTTTAGTTTTTTTTTCTTCTTATTTTTTATTTATTTTTTCTACATTTGTTTTGAATTCCTTTGGGTGCTTTTGACATTTATTAAATGTATTTTGCTTATCTAGTTGGTTATTTTTTTACTTTAACTATATCCTTGGAGACTTTTTATCGAACTTATATTTCGAATTAAAGTTCATATTTTTGTTTGTACTTCATTTATTTTTCTTTGTCTTTCATTCCTTTTCGCGCTTTGGCATTTATGAAATGCATATCTCTTCTCAAGCTTCTTTCTTTTTTCTTTATTAATTTGACTATATCCTTGGAGATTGGGAATTGATATCTAAGAGTTTTCACCGACAGGCAGAAAAATATTAGCAAGACAACTCTCTGCTCGATATCGATCAAGAATCAAGAACATATATACGTTATGGGCATGTGCACAAAACTAGTATACCCCTTTTAAACGACTTTCAATGGGTATTCAATCAGACTTTCGCTCGTATTTCAAAGCAAATAAATATAACATTGTTTCGTCTAACAGTTATTTAATATGCTTGAAATAAACTTAGCCTAGGATATATATAAAATATTTATACAAAGAAAATTTAAAAATATTTGTATACGTTCCAAAACGACATAACTCCGCGCGGAGATATGACGTTCCAAAACGACATAACTCCGCGGGGAGATATGACGTTCCAAAACGAATTAGCTACGCGGGGAGATATGACGTTCCAAAACGACATAACTCCGCGGGGAGATATGACGTTCCAAAACGACATAGCTCCGCGGGGAGATATGACGTTCCAAAACGACATAACTCCGCGGGGAGATATGACGTTCCAAAACGACATAACTCCGCTCGGATATTAGCTTCGCGCGGAGATATGACGTTCCAAAACGACTTAACTCCGCGCGGAGATATGACGTTCCAAAACGACATAACTCCGCGGGGAGATATGACGTTCCAAAACGACATAACTCCGCGGGGAGATATGACGTTCCAAAACGACATAACTCCGCGGGGAGATATGACGTTCCAAAACGACATAACTCCGCGGGGAGATATGACGTTCCAAAACGACATAGCTCCGCGGGGAGATATGACGTTCCAAAACGACATAACTCCGCGGGGAGATATGACGTTCCAAAACGACATAACTCCGCGCGGAGATATGACGTTCCAAAACGACATAACTCCGCGCGGAGATATGACGTTCCAAAACGAAATAGCTCCGCCGGGAGATATGACGTTCCAAAACGACATAACTCCGCGGGGAGATATGACGTTCCAAAACGACAAAACTCCGCGCGGAGATATGACGTTCCAAAACGACATAACTCCGCTCGGATAATAGCTTCGCGCGGAGATATGACGTTCCAAAACGACTTAACTCCGCGGGGAGATATGACGTTCCAAAACGACATAACTCCGCGGGGAGATATGACGTTCCAAAACGACATAACTCCGCGGGGAGATATGACGTTCCAAAACGACATAACTCCGCGGGGAGATATGACGTTCCAAAACGACTTAACTCCGCGGGGAGATATGACGTTCCAATACGACATAACTCCGCTCGGATAATAGCTCCGCGCGGAGATATAACGTTCCAAAACGACTTAACTCCGCGGGGAGATATGACGTTCCAAAACGACATAACTCCGCGCGGGGATATGACGTTCCAAATCGAAATAGCTCCGCCGGGAGATATGACGTTCCAAAACGACATAACTCCGCGGGGAGATATGACGTTCCAAAACGACATAACTCCGCGGGGAGATATGACGTTCCAAAACGACATAACTCCGCGGGGAGATATGACGTTCCAAAACGACATAACTCCGCTCGGATAATAGCTTCGCGCGGAGATATGACGTTCCAAAACGACTTAACTCCGCGGGGAGATATGACGTTCCAAAACGACATAACTCCGCGGGGAGATATGACGTTCCAAAACGACATAACTCCGCGGGGAGATATGACGTTCCAAAACGACATAACTCCGCGGGGAGATATAACGTTCCAAAACGACATAACTCCGCGGGGAGATATGACGTTCCAAAACGACATAACTCCGCGCGGAGATATGACGTTCCAAAACGACATAACTCCGCGCGGAGATATGACGTTCCAAAACGACATAGCTCCGCGGGGAGATATGACGTTCCAAAACGACATAACTCCGCGGGGAGATATGACGTTCCAAAACGACATAACTCCGCGGGGAGATATGACGTTCCAAAACGACAAAACTCCGCGCGGAGATATGACGTTCCAAAACGACATAACTCCGCGGGGAGATATGACGTTCCAATACGACATAACTCCACGCGGAGATATGACGTTCCAAAATGACATAGCTCCGCGCGGAGATATGACCTTCCAAATCACGATTTTTTTCAAATGATTTTTTTTTAATATCTCGGGTAAATGTCTGATTTTAAAATGTTATATCTTTTTGAATGCGTACGGATCCCTACCATCAATTGGCAGTCAAACAAATTAAACATCGAGGGGTTCAAAAATGTTGTTGACAAAAAACCGATTCGTTCTTAAAGTCAACCTTTTTGATGATTTTGTGGAATATTTCCGTCAAAAAATGTCCGATTTTAGAATTTTATACGTCATATCTCCGCGCGGAGCTATTATCCGAGCGGAGTTATGTCGTTTTGGAACGTCATTGCCATTTTGTGGATTTGGGTTAAAATTTTGAATTAAGCACTTATGGTTAAAAAAAAGGAACTTAAATAGCATCACAGAATAAATATGTATACTTTATGGGGTCGGATATGCTTCCTTCTGCCTGTTACATACATTTGGATTTTGCACAAATACAATATACCCTTATACCCATTTTTAATGGATTCAGGGTATAAAAAAGGTTCAGTTTACGGCTTGAACTTATGTGAGATTCAAAAAGAATTTGTTGGAAAAATTTGTTGTTAATTATAGAAGCAAGCATATGCAAATAAAGCACAGTACCAAGTTTTATAAATAGTATGTAACAATAAAAATACATATATAAATAAAGTGCATCAATTGTCATGTAATGCTAGAAATAAATGTTCAGGCAAGTGCATTACGAGAATTCGGGTTCAATACCCAGGCAGGGATGCTAAAAAAAATAAGTTCGAATCTTAAATAAATACTAATGTTAAATTAATAAAAATAATAATAATAACAATAATAATGATATTACCAATGACAATGGCAATGCTAATGGCAATACTAATGAAAACGCTAATGATAAGGCTAATGATAACGCTAAAGCGAATGCCAATGCTAATGCTAATGCTAATGATACTGGTAATGATGGCAACACTAATAATATCATTAATAATAATAAAATGAATAAATAATAATATTAATATGTAATGCCCTGTAATGCCCGATGACAAAGTCCAAAGTCTTGGTAACAGCTGGGCAAAAAAAAATGTTATTTACAAAATATGATGCAACAATAAATAAATAAATTTGATACTAACAACGTTTGTGAATCATAAAACTCATACCATTTACAAACTAAAATCACGCACTGATCTCTGATCTTTGATTCACGTCGAAGTGCTGTTTCCTAGACAAATGCGATATGAGAAAATGTAGGTACATATTACATACAAACATTATCTAGAAATCTGGTAGCCCTGTTAAAGATCTAGTTGCATGCGCATAGCTTGTTGATATCTCATGCTGCGTTCTACAGGGCATATGCCTCAGTCAACTAAGCTCACATTCTATGCCCCCCTCTCGACTATCTCTGGAAACACCTGAGAACCATTGTTTAGATTTATTACGGTGCATGATATTTTATAAATTATTGAAACTCTCACGAAATGCAATTATCAGCGTATGCAATTAACCGGGCAGTGTTGCAAAACGCAATGCGCCAGTGAGGGTCAATCGATACGATAATTGATCGATACGCTGGCGGTGACGTAACAAACAGCTGTTGTCTGGCACAGGTGGTCCGCCCCAAATCCACGCCTCAGTGCTCAACGCCGCGCCGCGCCGCACTGCGCCGCCCTTGACAGAGCCCAGTGCAAAGCTCTCGGCTGGCTTTGACCAAAGTGCATTGAACTCGGCAAGCGAGAAATTCTTATGCAAAAAAAAAAAAAAAAAAAAAACAAAAAAACGAGCAACGAACGTTTCAAAATTAACGCAAAGTTGCTGAGCAACGCTGCCGTCGCCGCCGCCGCCGCGTGCAGTCGACGTCAGCCGCGGCTGTGGTCTTCACAATTACACACAATATTTATGTTAAATGGGCAGACGGGCGCCGCAGCTAAAAAAAAAAAAAAAAATATGTGGCTCGTTTTTAGTCTGTGAAAATGATAGAGCAACAGGGCCCCCCCCCCTCACCCCATCCTCCTCCCGCTTACCCCACCACCTGTACACTGCCCCCTCGAGCAACCTCTTGTCTTTATATCAAGTACTTGCCGCACGCTTTACCCCAAGTTTGGGTTAAGTTCTGTTTGTGATACCCTTGCGAAGGGCATTTGAATTATGTCATCAAACGTGTTACACATAGAAGAAGCAAACTCTTCTAAATCGGATCAGTATTTTGTATAGCAAATAAACTCCTCAATATGTATATATATAATATATTATAGTGTATTCTGTATATAGTGTATTTATTCTATATTTCTGCTCTATTTTCGTCGTGTCGATATAAGTATGCTCTATTTTAACAGCATGGTTATTGCGACTTTTTTCTATAATAATATTTAAGTTCCTTTCTTTATCATAAATCGAAACTTTTTCGATGATTTTTTTTGTTTTAATATCTCAGATAATAGCTCCGCGCGGAGATATGATGTTCCAAAACAACAGAACTCCGCGCGGAGATATGACGTTCCAAAACGACATAACTCCGCGCGGAGATATGACGTTCCAAAACGACATAACTGCGCGGGGAGATATGCCGTTCCAAAACGACATAACTCCGCGCGGAGATATGACGTTCCAAAACGACATAGCTCCGCTCGGATAATAGCTCCGCGTGGAGATATGACGTTCCAAAACGACATAGCTCCGCGGGGAGATATGACGTTCCAAAACGACATAACTCAGCGGGGAGATATGACGTTCCAAAACGACATAACTCCGCGGGGAGATATGACGTTCCAAAACGACATAACTCCGCGCGGAGATATGACGTTCCAAAACGACATAACTCCGCGCGGAGATATGACGTTCCAAAACGACATAACTCTGCTCGGATAATAGATCCGCGCGGAGATATGACGTTCCAAAACGACATAGCTCCGCGGGGAGATATGACGTTCCAAAACGACATAACTCCGCGGGGAGATATGACGTTCCAAAACGACATAACTCTGCGGGGAGATATGACGTTCCAAAACGACATAACTTCGCGGGGAGATATGACGTTCCAAAACGACATAACTCCGCTCGGGTAATAGCTCCGCGCGGAGATATGACGTTCCAAAACGACATAGCTCCGCGGAGAGATATGACGTTCCAAAACGACATAACTCCGCGCGGAGATATGACGTTCCAAAACGACATAGCTCCGCTCGAATAATAGCTCCACGTGGAGATATGACGTTCCAAAACGACATAGCTCCGCGGGGAGATATGACGTTCCAAAACGACATAACTCCGTGGGGAGATATGACGTTCCAAAACGACATAACTCTGCTCGGATAATAGATCCGCGCGGAGATATGACGTTTCAAAACGACATAGCTCCGCGGGGAGATATGACGTTCCAAAACGACATAACTCCGCGTGGAGATATGACGTTCCAAAACGACATAGCTCCGCTCGGATAATAGCTCCGCGTGGAGATATGACGTTCCAAAACGACATAGCTCCGCGGGGAGATATGACGTTCCAAAACGACATAACTCCGCGGGGAGATATGACGTTCCAAAACGACATAACTCCACGGGGAGATATGACGTTCCAAAACGACACAACTGCGCGGGGAGATATGACGTTCCAAAACGACCTAACTCCGCGCGGAGATATGACGTTCCAAAACGACATAACTCCGCGGGGAGATATGACGTTCCGCAACGACATAACTCCGCGCGGAGATATGACGTTCCAAAACGACATAGCTCCGCTCGGATAATAGCTCCGCGGGGAGATATGACGTTCCAAAACGACATAGCTCCGCGGCAAGATATGACGTTCCAAAACGACTGAACTCTGCGGGGAGATATGACGTTCCAAAACGACATAACTCCGCGCGGAGATATGACGTTCCAAAACGACATAGCTTCGCTCGGATAATAGCTCCACGTGGAGATATGACGTTCCAAAACGACATAGCTCCGCGGGGAGATATGACGTTCCAAAACGACATAACTCCGCGGGGAGATATGACGTTCCAAAACGACATAACTCCGCGGGGAGATATGGCGTTCCAAAACGACATAACTGCGGAGGGAGATATGACGTTCCAAAACGACATAACTCCGCGGGGAGATATGACGTTCCAAAACGACATAACTCCGCGGGGAGATATGACGTTCCAAAACGACATAGCTCCGCGGGGATATATGACGTTCCAAAACGACATAACTCCGCGGGGAGATAAGACGTTCCAAAACGACAAAACTCCGCGGGGAGATATGACGTTCCAAAACGACATAACTCCACGGGGAGATATGACGTTCCAAAACGACACAACTGCGCGGGGAGATATGACGTTCCAAAACGACCTAATTCCGCGCGGAGATATGACGTTCCGCAACGACATAACTCCGCGCGGAGATATGACGTTCCAAAACGACATAGCTCCGCTCGGATAATAGCTCCGCGGGGAGATATGACGTTCCAAAACGACATAGCTCCGCGGGGAGATATGACGTTCCACAACGACAGAACTCCGCGGGGAGATATGACATTCCAAAACGACATAACTCCGCGCGGAGATATGACGTTCCAAAACGACATAACTCCGCGCGGAGATATGACGTTCCAAAACGACATAACTGCGCGGGGAGATATGACGTTCCAAAACGACATAACTCCGCGCGGAGATATGACGTTCCAAAACGACACAGCTCCGCTCGGATAATAGCTCCGCGTGGAGATATGACGTTCCAAAACGACATAGCTCCGCGTGGAGATATGACGTTCCAAAACGACAAAGCTCCGCGGGGAGATATGACGTTCCAAAACGACATAACTCCGTGGGGAGATATGACGTTCCAAAACGACATAACTCCGCGGGGAGATATGACGTTCCAAAACGACATAACTCCGCGTGGAGATATGACGTTCCAAAACGACATAACTCCGCGTGGAGATATGACGTTCCAAAACGACATAACTCTGCTCGGATAATAGATCCGCGCGGAGATATGACGTTCCAAAACGATATAACTCCGCGGGGAGATATGACGTTCCAAAACGACATAACTCCGCGTGGAGATATGACGTTCCAAAACGACATAGCTCCGCTCGGATAATAGCTCCGCGTGGAGATATGACGTTCCAAAACGACATAGCTCCGCGGGGAGATATGACGTTCCAAAACGACATAACTCCGCGGGGAGATATGACGTTCCAAAACGACATAACTCCGCGGGGAGATATGACGTTCCAAAACGACATAACTCCGCGTGGAGATATGACGTTCCAAAACGACATAGCTCCGCTCGGATAATAGCTCCGCGTGGAGATATGACGTTCCGCAACGACATAGCTCCGCGTGGAGATATGACGTTCCAAAACGACATAGCGCCGCGGGGAGATATGACGTTCCGCAACGACATAGCTCCGCGTGGAGATATGACGTTCCAAAACGACATAGCTCCGCGGGGAGATATGACGTTCCAAAACGACATAACTCCGCGGGGAGATATGACGTTCCAAAACGACATAACTCCGCGGGGAGATATGACGTTCCAAAACGACATAACTCCGCGGGGAGATATGACGTTCCAAAACGACATAACTCCGCGGGGAGATATGACGTTCCAAAACGACATAGCTCCGCTCGGATAATAGCTCCGCGCGGAGATATGACGTTCCAAAACGACATAACTCCGCGGGGAGATATGACGTTCCAAAACGACATAACTCCGCGGGGAGATATAACGTTCCAAAACGACATAACTCCGCGGGGAGATATGACGTTCCAAAACGACATAACTCCGCGGGGAGATATGACGTTCCAAAACGACATAACTCCGCTCGGATAATAGCTCCGCGGGGAGATATGAAGTTCCAAAACGACATAACTCCGCGGGGAGATATGACGTTCCAAAACGACATAACTCCGCGGGGAGATATGACGTTCCAACACGACATAACTCCGCTCGGATAATAGCTCCGCGGGGAGATATGACGTCCCAAAACGACATAACTCCGCGGGGAGATATGACGTTCCAAAACGACACAACTCCGCGGGGAGATATGACGTTCCAAAACGACATAACTCCACGGGGAGATATGACGTTCCAAAACGACATAACTGCGCAGGGAGATATGACGTTCCAAAACGACATAACTCCGCGGGGAGATATGACGTTCCAAAACGACATAACTCCGCGGGGAGATATGACGTTCCAAAACGACATAACTCCGCGGGGAGATATGACGTTCCAAAACGACATAACTCCGCTCGGATAATAGCTCCGCGGGGAGATATGACGTTCCAAAACGACATAACTCCGCGGGAAGATATGACGTTCCAAAACGACATAACTCCGCGTGGAGATATGACGTTCCAAAACGACATAACTCCGCGGGGAGATATGACGTTCCAAAACGACATAACTCCACGGGGAGATATGACGTTCCAAAACGACATAACTCCTCTCGGATAATAGCTCCGCGTGGAGATATGACGTTCCAAAACGACATAACTCCGCGGGGAGATATGACGTTCCAAAACGACATAACTCCGCTCGGATAATAGCTCCGCGGGGAGATATGACGTTCCAAAACGACATAGCTCCGCGGGGAGATATGACGTTCCAAAAGAACATAACTCCACGGGGAGATATGACGTTCCAAAACGACATAACTGCGCGGGGAGATATGACGTTCCAAAACGACATAACTCCGCGGGGAGATATGACGTTCCAAAACGACATAACTCCCCTCGGATAATAGCTCCGCCTGGAGATATGACGTTCCAAAACGACATAGCTCCGCGGGGAGATATGACGTTCCAAAACGACATAACTCCGCGGGGAGATATGACGTTCCAAAACGACATAACTCCGCGGGGAGATATGACGTTCCAAAACGACATAACTCCGCTCGGATAATAGCTCCGCGCGGAGATATGACGTTCCAAAACGACATAACTCCGCGGGGAGATATGACGTTCCAAAACGACATAACTCCGCGGGGAGATATGACGTTCCAAAACGACATAACTCCTCTCGGATAATAGCTCCGCGGGGAGATATGACGTTCCAAAACGACATAACTCCGCGGGGAGATATGACGTTCCAAAACGACATAACTCCGCGGGGAGATATGACGTTCCAAAACGACATAACTCCTCTCGGATAATAGCTCCGCGGGGAGATATGACGTTCCAAAACGACATAACTCCGCGGGGAGATATGACGTTCCAAAACGACATAACTCCTCTCGGATAATAGCTCCGCGGGGAGATATGACGTTCCAAAACGACATAACTCCGCGGGGAGATATGACGTTCCAAAACGACATAACTCCGCGGGGAGATATGACGTTCCAAAACGACATAACTCCCCTCGGATAATAGCTCCGCCTGGAGATATGACGTTCCAAAACGACATAGCTCCGCGGGGAGATATGACGTTCCAAAACGACATAACTCCGCGGGGAGATATGACGTTCCAAAACGACATAACTCCGCGGGGAGATATGACGTTCCAAAACGACATAACTCCGCTCGGATAATAGCTCCGCGCGGAGATATGACGTTCCAAAACGACATAACTCCGCGGGGAGATATGACGTTCCAAAACGACATAACTCCGCGGGGAGATATGACGTTCCAAAACGACATAACTCCTCTCGGATAATAGCTCCGCGGGGAGATATGACGTTCCAAAACGACATAACTCCGCGGGGAGATATGACGTTCCAAAACGACATAACTGCGTGGGGAGATATGACGTTCCAAAACGACATAACTCCGCGCGGAGATATGACGTTCAAAAGCGACATAACTCCGCGCGGAGATATGACGTTCCAAAACGACATAACTCCGCGCGGAGATATGACGTTCCAAAACGACATAACTCCGCGGGGAGATATGACGTTCCAAAACGTCCGTCCGTCCGTATGTATGAACACAAGGATCGCTGAACCTATAAGAGCTAGAGACTTGAAATTTTAGATGTAGGTGCTTACTTCGTTTCCAAGCAACCGATTAAAATCGATATCGATATCCTGTTATTTGGGCAATTTTGGTAAATAATAAGAGCTAGAGTCACCAAACTTGACATATAGCTTCTAAAATAGAATATATATATATGCATTCGATGTTGGATGAAGAGGGCTCAGGGCATCATCTGGTCGGGAGCTCCCGACTAGAACGTGTTACTTGTTTTTTTTTTTCAGCCTGCAGGGTATTTACTCTTCGGCAAGCCTGAAACAAACATTTCTCATTCATATGCTGTTTTGACTTTTTATGTTGTTTCTGCTTCTCTTTTCTTTTTTTGGGTCGCGTTAGGTCGTCGCGTCTTCACAGCCTCCGCCTGCGCCTCCCTCACACACTCTTTCGCTGCCCCCCCCCCCCCCCCCCTCTCTCTCTCTCTCTCTCACTTTAACAAATTAAAACAGTTTTCTTTTTTTTTTTACTTTTATTATTTATCTTGTTGTTGTTGTTGCTGCTGCGCTTCACATTGTTATCGCATACGTTGACGCTGACGTCGACGCTGACGCCGACGCCGACACCGACGCGCGCCGTCAAGAACGTAGAAGAAACGAAGTGAAACGAACTTTGTGAATTTTGCGGGGCCACACAACATAGATCGTGGGGGGAGGGTGGCGGGCTGGTGAGTCGGGACAGACGGATGGGATTGAATTATTGAATCAGATGCGGGCTAGGCAAATGTTGGAGCTGGGTCTGGCCGGGTAGGGAGAGTGGGATAAGCAGTTACTTAGTTCAAGTTGGTTGCGCATTGCTTGCCTTTCTTCTTCTCCAGCTACTGCTTGCAATGCATACAATTTTCCACAATTTTCCACACAGCAACAGCCAAACGGCATTTGACGCAGTTGCAGTTGCAGTCGCAGTTGCATTCATAATTTTATTCTTCTTGTTTGTAGTCCCGCTGTCTTATTAGCAACACGCATGCGTGCAGCGGCAGCGTAACAGACAGTTTGTTGATTGTCTGCATGCGCGGGGGTTGGGGGCACACGGTCGCTTGGTTCTGCCTGATTTTGGTATTTTTTGGTGCCTTTTTCTGTTCGCCTTTTCAAATTGATGCGCGCGCATTATGTATTGTAATATTGGGCGCCGCCTGAAAGCAGGCAACAAAATTCGGACTTAGCTAGTGCCGATGCGATGTCGTCGCTAGCCGTTAGATGGCGCTAGACTACAATTTATAATTTGAAAAAGAGCTTGGAATTTTTGGTATGTGAAGACTAATGTGGACTTAAATTGTTAAACCTGTGCTATACGTTTGTGTGTCAAGAGAACATTCGATAAGCTAGAAGAAGAACTTGGTAAGCCAAAGCATTTGCTAATGCTGCTGCGCGTCGACAGATTCCATTTTATTCCAAAACTAACTAACTTTAGCATGCCCTTCTCATCTCCCTCGTTTATCTCTTATACAATTTAATCTAAATGTCTTCCCTTTTTGATTACAGAAACGGAGGGTGAACTGACACGCCTGATCAAAACACTACCATGGGGTCCGCTGTATTGTGTGCTGCAGCAGGATGATCAAACATTTACTGCCTACTGCAGCGAAGAGATTTCGGTAAGTAACGAGTAGCGAGTAACAAAATGCTAGCAACGAATATTCTGTGTGGCCAACGAGTAGCGAGCCTCGAGTTGTAGGTGACAAGTTGCAAGATATGCGAAACCTAGTCGAGAAGAGGGACTGAAAAGTGGTCCAGGTACTCAGGTAACGAGTAGCAATTAGCAATTGGTTAGGAAAGAATTTCGAGTAAGTGGTAGTAGCGTATAAGTGGTAGACCAAGTTCATAATTGCAATTGGGTACCAACGAGAAGCAAGTGAAACGTAACGAATGACGAGATTAACGAGAAGCAATCAACAATATGCGTTGAACTAGTTGCGAGAACTATCGACGATTAGCGAGCAACAAAAGTGACGATCAACAAGACGCAAGTAACGAGGTAAACGATACAGAAAGTAACTAATTGAAATTGGGGACTAACGAGTAGCAAGTCAAAAGTAACTAGTGGCGAGTAGCATGCAATGAGTGACGATTAACAATTAGCTGGTAACGAGACGCGCTAAACTCGCTCTAGAAAGTGATTAACGAGTAGCAACTTTTAATAAAGGACTAACGAGTAGCATGTAGATCGTAACGAACGGCGAGTAGCATATCTCTATCGCTTTTGCCCATATCGTATTTCATTCATCTCTAACGCTTATTTTCTTTATATATGTATTCTGTGCATTTGTCTCTCTCTATTTCCTTCACATTCTTGCACCCACTAATATGGATCATACTAAAAAATGCTACTAACTTGTAGATATTTCCGGCTACACCCAAAAAGGAGCTGGAGGTGGGTAATGCTCGAACAACCAACAAACGAGAAGCTGCTATTTACTCCTTCTTTTTTTTATTATTTGTTTACTGAGCCCATTCTCTCCCTCTCTTTATATATACATATCTAACTCTCTTTCTCTGATGCCTCTCTGCAGCTTGGCGATGTGTGCTATGAGGATATACCGCGCGTGCGCCTGGATCGCGCCCGTCGCCCCGCCAAAGCACTGTGGGACGGGCCGCCCACGCTGGCCGAGGAGAACGAGAACGACTCCGACACGTGCCTCGGCAATGGAATGAGCGGACTCAACGATATTGTGCTAAACACAACGCTCTACAATGATCTAGGTAAGTGCTTGTTTGTGTGTGTGTGGGGGGTGGTATTTATAAAGTGTTAAGTGTGACCATTTCGCTTGACCTCTTACATTTAGCTGCCTCTCTGCTGCGATCAAGCGGCGCTTTAATTGCACTGAGCGACGCCTTGCGTCGACTGAGACGCATTCGGTAATTGCAGTTGTTGTTGTTGTTGGGGCTCTGCTGTTGCCGATCGTATCGAAAGCCAGCGCTGCTCTCCCACTCTTTCGCTCGCTCTCTCTCGCTCTCTCTCTCTCTCTCTCTCTGCTGCCTGCTGTGTGTGCAAGTGTGTGTGCGTGCGCACTCAGGAAATTTGTTTGCCGCGTCGTCACGCATGCCAGCGCATTGGGCACAATAGCAACAGGCAGACTGGAAGGCGAAGGAGCTGGAGGGCTGCGGCGGGTGTGGGAGCACTGTTGGCTGGGGGTTAGCTCAGAGAGCTGAGCAGACTAACGGAAGAGCGTCCACCCGACAACAATGGCGATCATGTTAATGACAATACACGCGCGATTGAGCAGCGCTGTTGCCTTAGAGCGTAGTCCAGCAGTTCAGTGCAGGCGACAAAATTGTTGCTAACAAAAAAAAAAATAATAAGAATTATCTACTAAATAAATGTGTATTCATTTATTTAATTATTTTGAGAATTCACTCGTGTGCTTATATAGTAAATATAATAAGTAGCTGCATATAAATAAATATAAAGATATATTCTATTTATTCTATAAGACCGCTAGTAAATGCTTAAAATAAATTTATATTCGCGTCGGATTTATAATGTGCCTGAAACGTTTTTGTATATGTTGCCAAACGGAATGTTTGGTATGTGAAACATTCGGTAAACATATTTGCATATTTCTATTTGTAATGGAAACAAATGTTAGACGTGTGCTCGACTAGAAGATACCCTCGCTGCAACTCACAGCTGACATTTGGTATAACATTCGGCAAAAAGTACCAAAATATGAATGCATCACACATTCCGATCTCATCATATCTATATACTCTTGATCAGTACTAATATCTATTTACTCACACATCTATCTACCCGACTTTGATGCTTTCAACACATACATATGACGTACAGCCAACCTATATTATATCAGCTGCAATTTGAACGATTGGTCTAAAATTAAATTCTTGCGCGAAAATGCAGCTATTTTTAAATATATTTTATATCTGTAAAAACTGCTATTTACAAATTACATTAATATCGCTTGATGCAGGTCTGCTGGAGTTTTGTTTATGAAAAAGTAGTCCAATTTGCGAACTTTTGAAATAGGTCTACTGGAGTATTAAAACTTCGTACTTAAAACAGTTTGGAAATAGTTCTACTAGAGTATTCAAACTTCGGCGTGCTGCAAATATGACCTAAAAAAGGGCAAAAAAGAGTATACGTTTTTTAAGTTTTTGGGCAAAAAAGTATCTTTAGCTAAAACCCAAAAAACAAAAACAACAAAATATTTCTCAACATAATTTCCGAAGTTGAACCTCAAATAAGTTAGTTTTTTTTTTTGGCTGGCTTGTTTTAACCTCAATAGTTATTTATCGTAATCGTTATCGTTTTTGTTATTGTTTTTTTTTTTTTTTGGCTGTCCAGTGTTGCCATTGTCGCTTACAATGTTTTCCTTGTTAAGCCTTGGGTGTGCACACACACACACACTCATCTATTTACTCAATTATTGGCCGCTCTTGTTGTTGCTTTTCTTATGTTTATGTTGTTGTTAATGTTGTTAATGGCTGCGTATCAAGGCTGCTGCTTGGCCAATTCAAAGCTAAATAGCCGCTGAAGCGGAGACTGCGCAGGCGTCGCTGCTCGACACCAAAACTAAAATGCAATTAAAAATCTGTGATTAGCTTAAGTTGCTGCTGCTGCTGCTGCTGCCTCTTCTTCTTGCACAGTTGCTGCTGCTTCCTCTTCTAGCACTGGCTGCAAATGTAAACAAAGCGCTGCAACAACAACAACAACAACAACGGCGAACACTTGCAACGCTTCGTGCTTTGCGCCGCTTGCAACTTCGTTTCGGCTGCCAAACTGTTCCATCGATGAACCGAGAACACAGAGCGTGCGAGCGAGCAAGTGAGAGAGCGAGAGAGAGAGAGAGAAGTTCAGAGAGTGTCTCATTTCCGTTGCGTTTCATTTCATTGCAAGACCATGCACAGTGGAGCAAATGTTTTGCTACAACTGATGAAAAATTATGACAGCTTGTCTCGAGAACGCATGGGCTTAGATATTTTTGTTCTTTTCTTGTACACTCTCAATTAAGCTCAATGAATGAGAGCTCAATCGGTTTTTTGCAATCTAAAATCGTTTGTGCTCTATTGAGCTATCATATATTATAATAGCCACACATTAAATTATGATATCATATATATTTACAATTGAGCGAAAGAATTACTTTTAGCAATTTACAAACAGGTTTTTGTGCTCTTCAGCAGACGTCTTTAGAATGTTGTTTCTGGCATACAGCAAAAGCAATTAGTTTCTTTTTAGAATTTTTACCAATTAACATAAGAGCTTTCCATTAAGAGCGTGCATCAACTCCGACTTGAATGCTGCCAGCACGCTTTTTCTTCAGCTGCGGCCTACTGTGCACGTCTTATGGCCAGCTTTGGCGCTGCCGCTGTCGCTGCTGCTGCTGCTGCTGCGGCGTTTCGGTTCGGTTCGATTCGTTTCAGTCCACTTTAAGCTTCCGGCGCAGGCGGTTGGGTTCGTCGTCAGCTCTCGCTTCGGTGCGTTGTGTTTAGACAGTTTGTTTTTTTTTTTTTTTGTATTTGAATTTTAACCGTTGCGCTCGATTCACAGCTGAGCGGCGGCTGCTGTTGTTGTTTTTTCTATATTTATTAATTTTTTTTTTGCTCGTGTTTTTGTTTGTGTTTCGGTGGCATCCAGCAAAAAAAACAAAAAACATATGTTTTTTTTTGTTGTTTTTGACAAGCTGAAATGAATTTCCATCAAACACAAATTCTTACAAGTTTTTTGTTGTTGTTGTTGAATGAAAAATTGCTGGGCGCAAAAAAAAAAAAATGTTGGAAAACAAAAAACACAACAAAATTGTGTGTTGTAAAACTACGCGTTGCGAATTCGAAATGAAAATGTTCTAAAAATAGAATGCAAACAACAAACAAACACACAAAACAACAACAAGACGAAGAAGAAGAAGAAGAACACAAATAAACGTACGACGCACGGCCCAAAAACTAAACGCAAAAATTGCCCGTACAAACTGGGCAACAACTACAACACACACACACACACACACACACACACACAACCATACACACACACACGCACACATAGATCATCATCTGCAACCTCAACTGGGCTATAAATTTAGCAAAAGCAAACGGAACAAAATAATTTTCTACAAAGAAAAATTCGAAAACGTATCAAAAAAAAAAAAAATATATATATATAAGAAAAACGCCCACAAACGCACGCGGCGCGTTTCGAGCGCGTTTCGGGCGCGTTTCCAAAACGTCAAGTGTTAAAGGCAAACGGCACAAAATGAAAGACAAAACAAAATAATAACAATAAGTGCAAAAGAAAATTGTTAACTAAATTAGGGAAATGAGCGCTTGACACCAATCGCTGAGGCGGCAAAAGGGGGCATGGGAATTAAGGCGTGGCACAGGCCGGATAGCCAAAATCGTCTTCTTGTCGTTGTTGTTGTTGTTGTTATTGTTGTCTTAAAGCTTTTACGGCTATAAGCGCATCCGGATTAGCTTATGTGACATATTGTGTGTAGAGCGAGGGGCGAAGAAGTGTCTAGTGTGGTGGAGGGGTGGTTGGGGGCCATATGGAAATCAGAATAGCTAGCGTAATGGCCAACTATGTCAGCCGCATTTGGCCAAGTTAGCAGCCGAAATAAAAACCAACCGCTTAAAAGAAAGCGAAAGAAAAGAGCTGGCAAAAGAGAATGAGTGAGAGGGGGAGGGGGGGGGGGCAGCATTCAAAGCGAAAAGCTTAAAAAAAAAAACGCGCGCTGCAAATGCCGCCAATTGACACCAATTAATTAATTTGATGCACATGACCCACATTTTATTTATAACAACAACAACAAATGTTGCTGAAAATCTAAATATAAAAGAAAAACACAAAAAGCCTGCATAATTACGCATTTTATGCACACTTGTTGTTGTTGCTGTTGTTGTTGTTTTTGCTGCAGTCAAAACTTTCTTTTCTCACTTTTTTGTTAGTTGTAGAAATAATTGAAAATACGTGTGTATTTTAAATGCATTAATCAAATGCACTAGTGCAACACCTTGCCGCACCTCGACGCCAGCCCCATGCGGGCCACAGACAGTTGGCAACCCTCTCTCCCCCTCCCCGCGCACTCTATTCCCCTGGCCACAACGGTAACCAGCATGAGAGCTGCGAGATTGTCTCGATAACAATAATAATAACAATAACAACAATTGCAACAATTGCAACCGCAGCGAAATTACAGTCAAATTAAATGTTTTAACTAGGCGACATTTCGTAATACTCTAACTTAAAGCTCTTCCGCTTTTTTGCTCTCTCTCGCTCTCTCGCGCGGAGATATGTCCGTCCTTCCGTCCGTCTGTAGGTGCTCCTAGTGCCTGCGCAGATCGAGTTTGTTTCCGATAATCGATAATTTACTTCTTTTCCAAGAAACCGATAAAAATCGATATCGATATCCTGTTTTTTGGGCAATTTTGGCAAAAAATAAGAGCTAGAGTAACCAAACTTGACACATAGCTTCTAAAATAGAATATATATATGCATTCGATGTTGGAAGAAGAGGGTTCAGGGTATCATCTGGTCGGAACCTCTTACTTGTTTTATATTACATTGATACCATTTGCATTTCCCTCTCTCTCTCGCTATTTTCAATTTGAATAAGTTCTACTTATTACAGAATTTTTTATAATTGAATATGATGAATATGATTCGAACTCCCTGCCTCTCTGTCCCTCTATACTCACTTTATAGGGTTGTCATTGCTCTCACGCATCAAGAATATATACCTTTTAGGGTCGGAGCAGTAGGTAGCATCTGCCGCCTGCTACAAAAGAAATATTTATAATAATATATTATATAATAATTATTTATAAATTTCTTGCAAATTTCAATGGCCCATACGCGTATGATAGAGTATCTAAAATCGCACTATTTTTTCATTATTGTTGTTTTTCTGGACTTTTAAAATGAAAAACAAACGCCAATAGAAACAATGGGCGCTCCCTTTGTTAGCTGTTTGCGTGCGGCGTGTGGTGGGGTTTGAGGGGGGTGATGCGGTGGGGCAGAGGGGCGCTGTTGGCTGGGAGTTGCCATTGTCTGATGATGATGAATGCCATTGTCTCGTTGTTGTTGTTTGTCTCTGTCTGTCCATTTGTCGCGGGTTGTGGGTGAAATTGACAACCAAAAAAAAAGTAAAGCAAGAAAAAAAGGCCGCGTTTTGGCAGCGGTTTTTGTCATAGTTGTGCGTCTCTCTGTCTCCCTTTCGCTCTCTGAATATGTCTGTCTTTCTTTCTCTCTCTCGCTGAGCCTCTCTCTCTCTCTCTCTCTCTCTCTCTTTTGTCTGTCTCTGTTTCGTTCTTAATCTCTATGTCTCTCTCCCTCTCTCTCTCTCTCCGGCTGATTAGCTTATGTGCAAATAGTTTCAAGTCGAAAAAATTAAAATGCATTTGCAATGCGCGACACAACCTTCGCTTCTGTCTAGTCAAACCCCTATTCTCCCCACCGCCTCCCTCGCTCAGCCACTCCCCCCACCCCTTCCTCAACAGCCGCCTACAGCAGCTTGAAGCTGCAATGCAACTGATAGCGTCTGGGCATCTGGGCAGGTGCATTGGCAGCGTTGCGCTTCTGTAGATACAAATGTATCTCAAAGTTGTTTTAATGCGAATTTCGCAGTTGTATCCGTTACTTTGAAGTTGTTTGCTGGCTGTTCAATTGAACCATTTGAGGCATAACCAAAACAACAACAACAACAACAACAACAGCAACAACAACGACTATGACAACAACAATTAACAGCGTCGCATTCAGTAATTCATATGTCATAAATATCTGTCAGTCACTCGGCTTGTATCTGTATCCATGAGTTCGCTTCGCTTGTATTTTTGTGTCTGTGTGCATGTAAATTGCCTGTTCGCACTTTGCACAAAAACTGCGCGATGTCGTCATCGTCATCATCATCATTCCAATCATCATCATCATCATTTCAATCATCATCATCATTGGCAGCGGCGAGCGTCTTGTGGTCCCGTCGAGCACTCGATCTACATATGGCAATTGTTTCCACTTCCAATTTGAGCTAGCCAATTATATAATAGACACACACACACACACACATAAATATACAGCTTATATACATATATATATATATATGCCTGTATAGCATATACACTTGTGCGATTATTTACGACTGTTTCGTGTCTATTTTTAATCAGACTTAGCCCAAGGATTGCGCGCAAAGTGCGAAGATACTTTAGGATCTGTTATTGAAATGCATTTGGAAAATTCACTAAAAACCGTCGAAAAATCAAAGTCTTGCATTCAAACACGAATATTGTGTGATAACACATGTCTAAATTGGACAGTCAAGAAATGTTTAGCTTCAGAATAGGTTGAAGAAAACATTTTTTCTATTTGCTCTAGTTGCATTTACTCGTTCATCTTATATTAGTATATATATAAAAACCGGCTCGAATCCGTTTTTAAATATATATATTTCACGAAACGAACCAGTTGAAGCAAACACAAGCTTTACGAACCGACTCCGAACTCGTTTTGTGAACCGACTCCACTCGAAACTCCAGCTCTTTGAATCGACTCCGCCGAAAACACAAGCTCTTTAATGAACCGATTCCGTCCTAGACTCAAGGCTCAAGGCTGGACATTGACAGCCCAACCGCTCATGAACCGAACCGGCTCGAAGCAAGAAATCAAATTTATTTTAATATTTGTAATATTCAAATCTAGTTGCTTTTATGAGCCTTAAGAATTTTGTATCTAAAAGGAAAGTAAATATTAATACAGTATTTATTTTTGTATAACCTTGTAGAGGATAATATAACTTTGTCATGGAATGTGCAATACATATAAGGAGATATCTCCGAGTCCATCAATTATATATATTCTAGATCAGCATCAACAGAACAGTTGATAAAGCCATGTCCATCTGTCTTTCCGTCCGTCTGTCCAATTCTATACAAACAAGTTGCTCAGTTTTAAAGCAATCTTCCACTATATTAGATAATTTCCATACGAACAATCGGTCAAAGGGTAGCTTTTTTGTTTCGAGAACATATTTTGTTGATCAAAAATCATTTGTAAGTTTCACTTTGGTCCTTAAATTTATGCAAATTCTTCTCCACATCGAACCAACATATCATATAGCTCCGATAGGAACAATCGATCGAAAAGTAGTTTCTGTTTCTTCTGTTTTCGTAGCTTCGCTATTCTCACATAACTGCAAAGTACAAGACTCGACTAGAGTATTCAACCTTCGGCTTGCCGTAGATATTCTTACTTTCTCGCTTTCTTTTTGAACCTGTCGAAGGTCTCTTTTCAATCTGTCAGATCGATTTGACAAGATATATTGGCCATATCGAGCAACCGAATTGCGTCCCTCGCGCAGCAGCTGCCACTGTAAACATGTTCACAATTTTCTTCAATTGTGTTTATATTACAAATCCGAACGACTTGCTGGAACTTGCCACAAATATTGAATGGGGATAAGGAGGGGGCGGTTGGGCTGTTGGGCGAGAGACATCGCAGTTAGTTTCAGTATTTTTTTGATTTGATTTGTTTACACGAATGTTTATCACACCTTGAGATGCGTTTGAAATCATTTCCAAAAATAAAAATACAAATTTGAACGGCCGGCCGGGCCTTGCCTTCGCCTTTGCCTATGCCTATGCCTTTGCCGCGCCTTCTTCCCAATGCTGGGAAATCAGATAAATTTAGCGAAAAAAAAAAAAAACAAGAAAAAAGCAAACGTACAAGAAAAAACTATGGAAAATAATCGCGTAAACAACCAAAAACTAGGCAACTAACAACAACAACAACAAGTTCACACAATTCTGCCATTAAAAAACAGCCCGTCGCCCCCTTTTAAGGCAGGCAGGGGAGAGTGTGAGAAGGGGTGTGGGGGTGGGGCGGGGAAGAGGGCCGCATTAAACAGTTAAATTGCTTTATGTGCCCATTTCAACATCTTTGAGGCCCCGTTGGGCGCTACTTGGGCCCAAAGTCTTTTGGGCGCCCCTCTAACCCGCTCTCTAGCTGGCCCCATGCCCCCTTGCCCTCTCCCCTCGCCAGTTGTGCCCCTGCAAAATATAATTTACATAATATGCAACACATGTTGACACGAATAACGAGCCAAAGTGGGCGGCCTGCTCGGCGGGGCGTGGCTGCAGTTGTTGGTTGCCATGAAAGAGTCCGCTAAATGAGCGACGCTTGAGCGCCCCTCTTTCTCCCTCTCTCTCTCTCCACTCGCCTTGCCAACTAGTCAGCGCTACTTGCGACAGCCCCATCAAAGTGAAGGCTGAAGCTAACTAAACTAAACTCGCCCCCCCCCCCCCATCACCCGCTCCCCCTACACACCCTTCCGCAGCCCGTACCCCTTACCCCCGCTGCAGCGTGTGAACAATTGCCAAGTGTTGAGGCTCCAACTCCAGTCCCAGTCCCAGTCCCAGTCCCGGTCCCATTTCCAGTGGCAGCCACAATTTTCCGTCTTTTGTGATAATAAACCGGGCAAAGGGGCATAGATAATTGGGTGCTTTGTACGCCCCGTGTGGACAAGACAATGTGGCAAGAAAATGGACAAGCTGCCCAGACACAACACAGTGTTAACCACATCAAAATATTGGCAAAGGAAAGTTTCAGACTTAAGCTGAAATACCGCAGACTATATTAAAAATATTAAAGTACTAGCAGAATACTAAAATGAACGATCGTTCGTTTTGTGGCTTTATAAGTATGATATATATATGTGTGAGGAGAAGCAAGAATGAGAGAAAGCGAAAGAGAAAGAGAGAGAGAGAGAGAGGGAAGGTAAGAGAGGGAGTGTGACAGGATTGATAAAGAGAGGGAGGTAGAGTTGAGAAAGAGCAGAAAAAGGAGGATAGAGAGAGAGCAAGAGTAAAAGGGGCACCGAAAGAGGGAAAGAGCGAGAGAGAGAGAGAGAGAGAGAGCTAGTAATTAAAAGAGAAAGTGAAAGAGATAAAGAGAAAGAGGGAGAGAAGGAAAGAGAGGGAGAAAGAGAGAGACTGAGATAGAGAGTGGGTAATAAAAAGAGTGAAGAGGTTTGTGTATCTTTGGTTACAGTCTATTTTAAGCTTCGCTTCAAGCTAGATAGTAAAATTTGAACAGCTCGTTTGAACCAGCATGGTTCAAACCCAATTTGCAGTCTTCTGGCAAATCGTTGAACTTATTTTTTTGTTATTCATTTTGAATTTGTTTACCTATTAAACGGGATCTTTGGCTACATAAAAGCGCCGGACTTCGAGCCATATTTTGAAAACGTTTCGTTCATTCCGCTCATCGCCTCCGACGTACCGAGAGCTAAGCAAGCTATTTGGTATAATTTGTTCGGCTTAAGCCTATTGAAATTCATGTGGCTTGTTTAGAGTCAAGACAATTGAAGAATTTCACAGTCTGGTCTGCCCGTCTCTCTATAAATGGGCTGTCCCCGAAAAAGAACCGCAAATATCCGTCTCGAAAATTACGGACCGGACGAACTACAATAAACAACAATTTTCACTTTTTTTTTTTGTGTCATTTGCCGTCTTGACTGGTTGTTGTTAATTTTGTTGTTGTTAATTTAATTTGGCTGTGGCCAACGTGCGATCAACGACCACAGCAACAATAATATGCCCAGTCCCCTAGCCCTGACCTCCCCCCTGGAGCTGCTTAGCTTCTCAGTTTGCGTTGATTGTCGTCTGTCTGTCTGACAGTCTGTTTGTCTGCCTTTGCATTGTTCTGAATGAATCACACAAAAGGCAACACGTTTATGGCTATCTGCCGCCCGGCTTCTGCCCTCCATCTATCTATCTCTCTCTATCACTCTTGCTCCCACATTCCCCATCTCTCTCTCTATCTCTCTCTTTCTCTCTTGTTCTACACCCACCCTCAGCTGTACTTGCCTCTGTCTTCTTTTATACTTGTATACCTTGTACGCATTTAAGTCTATAACCGTTATGCACTTCGATAACTTATCGATAAGTGTCGATTTTTAAACACCGATTTTGAAATCCACTGAGGTAATTTTTTTATGAGCTGTCGATTATTAAGTACGTTTTTGGAGCACATCTCAGTGAAGTATAGATGTCATATTTATTATAAGTCTATTTGCCTTGGACATAAAATATCGATAGCGGATCGATAAGTGTCGATTTTGAAAGACAGGTTTAATCGCAAAGCATCCTTCTCAGTTATTAAAAGATAGTAATTGCTGAGTATGTGCTAGTCGCTCAGTCACTCTCACTTGCGCTGTCTCTGCTTACCTCCCGCCCTCCCTCTCTCTCTCTCTCTCTCTCTCTCCTTCTCTCTCTCACTCACTCTTTCATTCAATTTATTCTCCATTCCTGCGTCTGCGTGTCTCTCGACTGGGCTTTATGTATGTCGCAATTATCGCCGCAATCAACATGGTCCATTTTGATGATCATCGCCGGCTAAAGTCAATTACCCGAGCCGTGCAAATAAACTGGCCCATAATATATATATATATCTATATACAAGTGTACATAATGGAAGTCTCACCCTCTCGGATCTCGCAACTCCAGCAATCGGCCAATCCGTCAGTCCGTCAATCTGCCAATCTACCAAACAATCTGCCGCAATGCCAACGACCTCTCTCTTGGTCTCGGGGTCTCTTTGGGCTATGAGCTCAAAGCTCCAGACCCACAATTGCAAGCGGCGGCGGCCCCTGTGACTGGGCTTGCATAACGCTTCATCATATGGCCGACTGCGTTTGGCCCGCTGCTGACGCTGGCTGCTGGCGCTGGCTGCGACGCGGACAGCGACAGCGACAGTGACTGCAACGTCTTTTGTTCTATGCGACAATGAAGCAAATTTTCCCACGTCCACAGCAAAGAAAGCGGCAATATCCAAATGCCAATGACTGTGGCAAGGCCTCAGCGAGGGACGCTCCACTCAAAAAAATTTCCAAGAGTTTGACACCCATAAAACGGAACTTTATGATCTGAGATCAACTCTATGGGCAATAGTTGCAATAACAATGCTTTGACTGATTAACGCTCTGCTTTTATTTCGATGCCAAAAGACTTTTCGATTTGCATAAAGTTATCAGCTAAAATAGCGATACTTTTTACGGATATATCATTTTAGCTGTAAAAATGCTTTGATTGAACAACTTTCTGCTTTGATTTTCAATTCAAAAGTCAGCAATTATAATATCTAAAAGCTGCATTTATCGATAAAATATCGATACATAATTTTCATTTTCAAGGACTTTTCAATTTGCCCACAATCGTAATGTCTATTAATCGATTAATCGATAGGCCTCATTTAGTGCACATAAGATAACCGCTTTTTCGCTTTAGTGCTGCCTAATTAAATGCGGTTTAGAACAACGTGGCAACACTCATGAAACGTTCAGGAAATTAAAACTGAAGTTGCAATAATATTAAATGTATTCTTTATGTGAGTAGATAAACGTGTTAGACAATCCCAAGTTAAGTTCGTTTAGTGTTGCCATACCAATATTTAGTTTGTATTATAGGTGGCAACTCTTTGCAAGCTGGCCCCCAATGTTGCCATTTTACTGAAATGTAATAAAATTGGCATCATATTTAAACTATCTGAAGAACTTCATAAAAACTTCGTCAATGAATTTGTATAAAACGTGGCAACACTTCACAATGTTGCCACTCTGATGTAATTGTTCAAAAATTTTAAGATTTTAATTGTGCGCTTCAACTTTTAAATTGCAAATCAATTTCTGCTTTCACTTCGTTCACGTGTTGCCACCTCGACTATGCACTGCCAAAAGGTGGCAACGCTCAAGAAACCACAACAAATTATTTGGCCACACTCCATAATCACTTTCTTTACCGAATTGCAATTGCAATTTGATCAATGTAATTGTCGAAACGCTGATCAATTGTTTGGCTATTTTTTTGCGATAATTGTTTAAATATTTTCGAAAGCTGTTAAAGCTATTGGTTAATTGTCGGCTTTATAATGTTCATCCGTGACTTACCTGATAATGACGAGAGTCTCAGTGCTTGTTCTTATAGCTATATAGTAAATCGTTAATTTGAATTATGGCTGGAGAAGCTTATTAACTCTAATGAGGCACTTGCGATTGTGAATGGGCTTTAGCTATTGTTAAGTGCTTTCAACTAGCAATTATACTTTTTAATATCTTTACTTTTGTAATAAAAAAACTGTATTCAAAACGAGTCAGTTAGGATATCCTCGGCACGTCGAACAATTGATACCCTTGCAGGCTCGTAAATGCCGAGTTTGCTCAAATATCTTGGAAAGCAGAATGTTTGGCCATATAAGAACCTACTTTTCGACTACTTTCCTATGGCTGCTATATGATATAGTGTTTCGATATTGATAATATACGATGCATATATACGCGTCGTTTTGGTCAAGATATCTTGATAAACAAAAGACTTTTCCATACAAGAACGTGCTTCTAGATCGATCGTTTTTATGGTGCCTTTATGATTTGATCGATCCGTTAATGCTGACCTAGAATATATATACTCTATGGGATCAGAGACATCTCCGTCTACACAAATTTCATGACACGCTTATAATACTCTCTGCAAGGGTATAAGAGTAAATAATTATGATAAATATGTCTAAATAAAGAACTCTTCGAGAACTATGAAAGATAAAAGATCTTGAAAACAGTCTTCGCTGAATATTTATCGTATTTTAAAAACAACTGTTGAGCTGCATTTTTATCATATTCAAAACTGTTTTTTCTTTCTGTTTTCTAAATGTGAAATTTTCAAAAAACTCATGAAATTGTTTTGTGGAATCCATGAAATTAAAAGTATATTGTATTATATTATATTATAAAAAAAATAGGACTTCCAGAGAAATTATCTATTGTGCAATTGGACTCAAGTCAAGATTCGCAATTGTGAATCGAATTGGTTAGAATCCGAAATGCTCAAATTCTCTTGAACCTGAAACCGAAACTTGAACCAGTTTAGTTACTTGGGGAAAAAGTTGTTTATTTTATTATTTGAAAATATTATTTTCCAATAATTTTAACTTAAAATATTCAGAGTTAACTATAGCATTGACATTTGAAAGAAATTTGATAAACCAAGTTCAAGCTTTGAGCTTAAAAGATGTGAATAATCAAATTCATGGTATTTGGAATTTTTTTGAGCTTAGTCTTAGAACTTAGGAAGCATAAAATCTACTCTTACCCAAATTGTTGTTGGTTCCTTTTCGATTTGTATATCTATATATCTGTATATATATATATATATACATATATCATCTGGCCAAGGTCTTTGCTAACTGCAGTTAGTTTTAATTGAAACTTTAGAAAAGCATTTTGCGAAAACTTTACAAGCTGCCCTTATGGCGTTATTTATGAGGGCCCCCAACCAAAGGTTTCTGCTGCTATTTCCCGGCGACGTTAACGTTGACGTCAGCGTCGACGCGTCGCAGCGACGTGCAAAAATGCAGCGCTGCCAAATTATTCATTGCAGCGCGGCCCACACGCTCGCAAAAAAAAAAGAAACAATGCGAACTCCCTGTACCCCACAATTTATACCCTTGCTTGGGAGTGGGTATTCTTGTTTTGTCAACGTTTAGTATATATTATAATATATTAATTAATTAATTCTTCTAAGATCTATTGAACGAGTTTTACTACATCATATAAATTTAACTATATCACATCTTAAACCCATATCTTTTAGCAAGTATAAGAAGAATCGCTTGAAGAATTCGTTTTTGAAAGAAATTTTAAAGAAGCTCATGTATGATAAGCTTTACTTTGCTGTTTACGTATAGATATGCAAACCGATTCGAGATACTATATTGTATTGATATTGATTGTAAATCAATCAAGGAAGAAAACGACACATCTTTTTATAGCGACATATCTTCGACTTCGATCCTGGTGAGATTAACTCCTTTTATAGCGCAATATCCAACGTCCGTCTTATTAGGGTATTTGTGTTTCGGCTTGCTGCAGCTAGTCTTCTGCTTGCTGCAAGTCTTTTTGTTTTTGTTGTTGTTGTTTGTTGTTGCGACCTGTCTGCCGTGCGTTGCCATATTGTTGCATTAATCAGCATTAAGTTGGCTGCAGCTGAATGCAATGATTGCCGTATCGTCGCATCGCTTGGTTGCTTTATTTGGCGCATCCGCTGCGGCGCTTTGTTCTTGCTTCTTTTCACACACAACACACACACAAGACACACACACACACACACACGACACACACACTCCAGTCTGCAGTCATATGTTTGTTCGATCCCATGACCATATGCGCACGTATATCAAATTCTGACCATTTCTGGCCATTGGCTCGCACTTCCGTTCCGCACACACATCCGAAAGTCCTGTGTGTTTGTGTGTGTGTGTGTGTGTGTGTGTGCAGCGCTTACAGGTGCGACGACAACGTCGACGCCGACGTCACGCTTCGCTGCGCCCATGCGACAGCAGCGCTGAGAACAGCTGCGGCTACGTCTCTTGTCTCTTGTCTCTGTGGAGAAAGTAAGACGGCCGAGACGGCGAAATTTATGTTTATCGCCATAACTATAACCATAACTATACACACATATATATATTTATATATTATAATATATATGTGTGTGTTTGTGTGTGTGTGTGTGTGCCTAGACATCTTTATAGAGCGACCTCATGCTAGCTGTTTTCTTTTTGGGCTCACGCAGCTCAGCTAGAAGATGGAAGGCGCGGAGTAAAATGATTATGGAAAAGTGTTCATGGCAAAACGCACGCAACTCGGCAACGTAACGCGACCAAAAAGGAAAATTCATTTAACCACAACACACACACACAACAACAACAACAATAGCTCAGCCCGTAGAGCTGAGCAAAACTAATGGAAAAGCGTTGAAGAAAAGTCGGCCTAGAATTTAAATTTCTGCGCATAATTTTATGCGTGAAAGCATTCGAATTAAATTACAGTTTAAATGAGGCATACTTATCATAATTATCGTTTACAATAATGCGCAGCATTGTTATCGATATTGTCGATTACAATAATAAACAGCCTTATTATCGATAAACACAAACCTCTTGATCTGTTGCCGTTTACCTGTCCTTATCGATAACCTAACTATCGACAAGTGTTATTAATCGATAACAGGCAAAAGTTTGGACATTTTTAATACATTTAATTAGAAGCTGGCAAGTTTTTGTTTTATTTCGCTCTCGATCATTAAACATAATATCAACTCTAGATTTTTTCACTCATAAGAATTGTTTTCTAAATTATCGATAGCTTGCGAATACAGCAGGTTTCGATAACATATCGAAACGATTCTTATCAGAGTCTACAAGATCTTCCAAAGTTAAGCATAGTCCAGCTTTAAACTTAACCAATTCTCACGCTCACTCACGCAAAAATAGTATTTAGTTAAAAACACTTAAGAAGCAAATGAAAATTATCGATAACCTGCTAATTCAGCTTGCGCCGCGGCGTTCACGCATGACATGGAACAACGACAAACGTTTCATTTCATTACCATTCCGTTCCAACTCGGCTCGTTCACGCCAGCAGTCAACGAGCGTAAAATTGTACAAGTTAAAAGGAAAATTTTTGGGCTGACGACGATGACGATAACATTTTGTTTGTAGAAGTCCGTCGCCTACACCGAGACGCAGACGCTGTGCAGTCGCGCGTGTGCAAGCGCGAAAAAAATATGAAAAGAAACAATAATAATAGAAGCTCTAAAAAGGCAAACAAAAACTAAAATTAGTTAACAATTTGCAAGGCACACAGAAAAAGGCAGCGTGTCTTGGCTGAGGGCATAAGGCATAAGGTGGGCTGTGGGCACAAGGGGTTGGTAGGGCTCCGGTACTGGGTCGGGGACAGTCAGGGTCAAAACCATAGGGCAACCAGCACGCCATGACCATAAATCTTAATTGTCGACGCAGGCAAGCGTAACCGCCGACGTTGGCGCCGCTGCCGGCGTGTCGAGCCGACAGCAGCTTGCCAAGTTAGTTAGTCAGTCAGTCAGTTAGCCACTCGGCGGGTCGATTGGTCGCGCCTTTGTGTCGTTACTCGCTCTTATTAGCAAAAAAACAACAATTGTGATTACTGTAATTGTTCGCGTTGCACCGTTCGCTCGATACTCGTTGGTCGCTACTCGCTATTCGCTATTCGTTACTCGATACTCGTTGTGCACTACTCGTTGGGCATTACTTAGTACTCGTTACTCGCTACTCATTGCTCGTGACTCGCTACTCGCTACTCCCAAACTTACCACTTAAGAACTAAAACCACGCTTGTGTTCGTTATAATTAGTCGTGCTGTAGCATTGACTCGTCACTTGCTACTCGTCCACAACGAATAATGCAACGAGTGTTTCGCTATGATTTACAGAGCAAGTGGATGAAAATCATGCCAGGGCCAGGGCAAAGAGACTAACAAAACGCAACACAAACCAAATACGCAAACAAAAGGCAACTAAAACAAAAAATTCACATACCAAAAAAACACCAAATACCAAGCAATATATCTAAAAAGAACAAAACACATTCTGAAAGAAAAAAAAACCAAAAATAACAAAATATACAACAAGAATAATAAAATTATAAGTCGAGCATGAACTGCGGTGCACTGCGCACTGTCAACGACGACGCGCAGCTGCAGACGTCGACGACGGCGCCGCAGCAGCAGCAGCAGCAGCAGCAGCGCAGCAAGCAGCGACTGCAACAGCAGCAGCAGCAGCAGCAGCAGCAAGAACAACAGCTACAACTTGAAGCGCAGCGCAAGATGCACTCAATGCCGCGCACGCCGACAGCGCAGTCGCAGCTGCAGTCGACGCCGGCGCAGTGCCGTGCTGTTGCCATGGAGCAGCCGCTGCGGCGCAGTACTATGCCGCGTGGGCGTGGCCTCGCCTCCTGTTTGCGCGGCGAACGCGACGAAGCGCCAACGCCGCCCATACACGAGGTGCACTGTGAACTGCAGCAGCTACAATTGCTGCAGCAGCAGCAACAGCAACAGCAGCAGCAGCAACTGCTGCAACAACAACAACAACAACAGGATCAGCTGCAACTGTGCAGCGGCAGCGGCGCAATGCCTGCAGCAGCAACAGCAGCAGCGCTCGAAGCAGCCGGCAGGAGTAAGTAATCCCTGTTATTGTTTGCAACGGGAACGGGTGAATGGAAGAATCCATAAAAGATTGTTGACTGTATAAAAATACATATGTATCTTTAAGGAAATCGAAATCAAATGGAAATGCAAAATATGCATGCATTTACCTACATAGATATATGTGCTGTTTTGGACTATATAAAAGTATATATATATAAGCCAAAATTTAAATGCAATTGACTTTCTCAGTATACAAAAATATTCTATGATACAATGAGATATACTGTAGAAAATTTCATAAGGATTGGTTAAAAAAAAACCAAAGTTATGGCATAACTCCGCGCGGAGATATGACCTTCCAAATCATCACGATTTTTTTCAAAATCAAGGTCGGTGCGAAAATCGAAACTTTTTCGATGATATTTTGCTTAATATCTCGGGTAAATAATGTCTGATTTTAAAATGTTATACCTTTTTGAATGCGTACGGATCCCTACCATCAACTGGCATTCAAACAAATTAATCATCGATGGGTTGAAAAATGTTGTTGACAAAATACCGATTCGTTCGTAAATTCAACCTTTTTGATGATTTTTTGGAATATTTCCATCAAATAATGTCCGATTTTGGAATTTTATACCATTCTTGATTCGTAAGGATCAGTTCTATCGATTGGCATCCAAAAAAGGAAATCCATAATTTTTACCCAAATCGACAAAATGGCAAGGGGTTACATCAGGTTTTTTTTGGAAAATCGAGGTCGGTGCGAAAATCGAAACTTTTTCGAGACATATGACCGGAGATATGGCGTTCCAAAACGACATAACTCCACGCGGAGATATTACCTCCCAAAACGACATAACTCCGCGCGGAGATATGACTTTCCAAATCGACAGAACTCCACGCGGAGATATGACGTTCCAAAACGACATAACTCCGCGCGGAGATATGACGTTCCAAAACGACAGAACTCCGCGTGGAGATATGACGTTCCAAAACGACATAGCTCCGCGCGGAGATATGACGTTCCAAAACGACATAACTCCAAGCGGAGATATGACGTTCCAAAACGACATAACTCCACGCGGAGATATGACCTTCCAAATCATCACGCTTTTTTTTTCAAAATCGAGGTCGGTGCGAAAATGGAACTTTTTCTATGATTTTTTTTAATATCTCGGAAATAACTCCGCGCAGAGATATGACGTTCGAAAACGACATCCCTCCGCGCGGAGATATGAAATTCTACATCATCACGTTTTTTTTTTTTTCAAATCGAGGTCGGTGCGAAAATCGAAACTTTTTCGATGATTTTTTATACCCTGAACCAATTAAAAATGGGTATAAGGGTATATTGTATATGTGCAAAATCCAAATGTATGTAACAGGCAAAAGGAAGCATATCCAACCCCATAAAGTATATATATTCTTGATCAGCATAAATAGCCGAGTCGATCTAGCCATGTGCGTCTGTTAGTCCGTCCGTCCGTCCGTCCGTATGTATGAACGCAAGGATCTCTGAACCTATAAGAGCTAGAGTCTTGAAATTTTAGATGTAGGTGCTTACTTCGTTTCCAAGCAACCGATAAAAATCGATATCGATGTCCTTTTTTTTTGGTAATTTTGTTAAGAGCTAGAGTAACCAAACTTGACATATAGCTTCTAAAATAGAATATATATATATCCATTCGATGTTGAAAGAAGAGGGTTCAGGGTATCATCTGGTCGGGAGCTCCCGACTAGAATCTCTTACTTGATATTAAATGGGCTCTGACTTATCGATGTGGTATTAACAAATTCTTATCGACCCAGCATCGCAATCAAAAAATATTCCCACTCTGTTTACGAAATTGACCATAAAAACTGGGAAGAAGCAGCAGCATGCTAATGAGAACGAAAGAATGTGAACTACAACTCGACAAATTGGGTCCGTTAATGTATCACATTTGATGATACGCACTCCGCATGATGCCAATGACATCAGCAGCTGCTGAAACTGGACGAGGGGCAACGGGTGGGACAGGCGGGGGGGCTGGCTCATTTGCTTTGATGTCATTAGTGTGGAGGGGGTTGGGGGTTGGGGGTTGGGGGGCAGCGCACTCGATTTACAGTTTGCGAATAAGTGCGAATGAAGATGCGAGAGCGAATGAAAAGAAGAACGTCGCACGTAGTAATCGGGGCGAATTGGCGGCGAAATGCTGGCGAAATCATAATGCTGATGCTGTCTGCCGCGTTAATCGATCTTAGCTAACGGTAACTGCAGCCGCTGACCATGCAACATTGTGTGGCAAGAACATAATACGTAATCCGCGAGATAGTAGTATGCGTTACCTGTACAGACAAACCGCTAGACGTAAAAGGTTACAAGCCGAACATTAAACAACAATTAGACAAAAGAACTGAAATGATACGGAACGGAATGAAATCGAATGAGTTGAGTTTCCATTGAAATGCAATTCAAGACAACTGAAGAAACATTATCACACAAACACACACACACACACACACACACATGTAGAGTGTGTAATATTCTGTGGAAGCGAGTGCAGTCAATGGGAATGCACAATTGGTTGAATCATTGAATGATTCTCAACTTCCAAACGGACTATCTGCGAGTACAAGATGGGTTTAATTTTATGTGCACGTCGTTTATAGCCAGCGCTTCCTAGCGCTTCTTCACATTACGTATACCCTGTAAAACAAGTCGATAGAAAGAGTATTTGTTATGGTTATGGTCGGCATCTTTTATTGAGATTATGCTTTAGGGACCCAAAGCGTATAGTTTGTGTATCTATATATCTGGAATAAAGAAGAATTTTATATATGGCTGATCCGAAAGCAAGTATGACCTAATGCTGTCAACCTATCGTTCAATATATCGTACAATTCTACTTCTTGATACTTCAATATCTGAGCTCTTTAAGCTTTAGCCAAAATAAGATGGGTAAAAGATATATTGGATTCACACATTAAGCTGACTTTCCAGTTTTACAATGGTTGGAAACGTTTCCAGCTTTCCAATGCATGTTATTACTTCGCTCGAAGTGTTTCCAGCTTTCCTATGACTGTAAATATTTAGCTGAAATATTTTCCAGCTTACCGATGCCTGTCAATAGTTCGCTGGAAGTGTTGAAGCCTTCCAATGCCTGGAAATGCTTAGCTATAAGTATTTCCAGCTTTCTAATGCTTGTTAATAGTTAGCTAAAGTCCGCAAATTCTAAACAGGATGTGAGTGTTAATTGATTCTAGGTTATGTCAACACTGTAAACAGAGTATCTGTTGGTCGACCAACGCGTACAATTGCTTTCTATCCGTCTGATCGCCACGTCAGCAGGGCCTGCCCTCAATTGGAAGCAACTCCAGTGTGGTTGGGGTTGGGCAGGGGGAATGTGTTGAATGGTCATGGAGACGACGACTTTCTAAGCGAAGGCCATTTCAATGGGCATTCACACACGTGCCGCACCCCTTGCCCCCGTGGGTTGTTGTTGCTTTGACAGCTGCTGCTACTGAATGCGCGTATCTTTTGTGTAAATGTATCTGCATCTGCATCTGTATATGTATCTGTATCTGTATCTGTTACTGTATCTGTATCTTTATCTGAACGAAGCGAAGTCTTTGTCATTTGACGACACATTTCTGTATGCACATAAATTGCGCTCGGCGCTGAATTGGCGCATTTTGTTGTTGTTGTTGCTGTCAATGTTGTTGTTAAAGTTGTTGTCAATGCTGTTGTTGCCGTTGGCTATTCATATTTTGCATTAATTGAAATGAATTCATAACAACTTGACATCGCCATGCAATTTGCACCCGAGCAAAAGGTCAAACCATGTAAATGGGTCGCTTTATTATTGAACGTCGCTTGGTTTTGCGTTTCGGTTCACTTGAGAACTAACTGTAACTGGCATTAAATAATGCCCATTATCTAGACACGCACTATTGATAATACTCTATACACAATTGCCTAACCTTCATTCTCTCTCTTTCTCTCTCTCTCCACCTTTTATTTGCAGGTGAGTACAAATCGAAGACACTGCCTCGAATACACTTTGATACGGCGCTAAACGATACGTCATTGAACGAAGGTAAACAATTTCTTTGTTGGGCCATGCTTGTTAAAGGGGGACTTATAGAGCTGTACGCCGATTTAGTCAATGCCCTAAATCATAGTCAGCTTGGAACTAGAATCTATCGATTTATCAAAAAGATATATGTACAAAAAATACTAGAGCGTATACCCAACTACTATTGCCTAGTTCCCTTAGATCATAATAATCTATTATAAAATAGAGTAAGTAGAGCGAAATTCGTTAGACGGAAATGTGTATTCAACTTGGGATTACAGCTCGAATTATGTTCTATGGAAAACATCATGAATTGCAAGTTTACTGGAGATAACAAAATATGAGGTGTTCTCTTTTTACAGAAACTAACTATCTAGCTATACGTATATAAGACTATTTTTTTTAGTATTTGAAAAATACCAAAAATAATTTGAAAAACTATTTCGATTTGCCAATTTCCCCTATCAATAGTATTGTATAATAATGCTTGATATATATGTGGATCAAATATGTTACACAAAGATCTAAAGAACATAAATAGTTATATTTATCGATAATCGATTATCGATTATCGAAACTATCAAGTCTGACTACTATCGATTACCTTGCAGTTTCACTGATTGACAGCAAAATGCGAACATATTTGAATAGGTTTTAGCACCAATTAGCGATCGTGTTTGAATATCGATTAAACAAATGTTGACACGCGCCCATCTCTAAGCCCGACGCATTGCCAGCTCAAAAGTTGAAGCCGCAATTGCTGTTGCATACTTTGCAGCGCTTGCGTAACACATTAGCATAGCATACGTTGAGGCTATGCGTGAGGTCGTTATTGTAGGTGGTTTGGCGGGGGAGCCGGGGGTGAAGAAACCGTAATATTTGTTAGGCCCGCATTAACAGTTCACTGTGCCGCTGACATACGCAAATGGAAATGCAAATGGAAACAGAACTGGAAATGGCTTGTTTCAAGCTTCATAAATAAGTCGCACAGTTCCGCAAAAGGTGCTGAGGATGAAAGCGAAGAGAAGGGCAAAAACACGTAAAACAGAAAAGTCACGCACTTCCGTTAAGCAGCCAACTGCTGCTGAGCGAGATAGTGTGTGTGTGTGTGTGTGCCCGTGTTGGAGAGGGATGGAGAGGGGCTGGAAATGTACGCCTCTAATTTGCTTATTATGCGCTGCCTGTGTGCCCAAGTATCGCCTTGTGTCCCACACACACACACACACACACAAGCACACAAAAAATATTCAAGTGTGTGTGTGTGTGTACCTGCGCTCAATTAGATCAATTACGAGCCACATTGCCACTCACGCCCTTATGCCGCGCATGGCTTATGCCTGCGTCTTGTTTCGGCATCTACTTCTCCACTTACATTCTTCCACCACTTGTACTCTCTCCGGTTGCTGCTGTTGCCGTTGTTTTGCTTTCAATTCAATTTCGTACAATACACTGCGCTGCGCCTAAGACAATCGGGCATATTGTTTACCCTTGATAAATGCTTTGGTACGGCATGCAGGTATGCAGATACGATTTGGTACATGCGCATCGGCAGAAGAAAAAAAAAACATGTTTGTGCATGTCTTTGACTGTTTTGTATGCGACTTGTCACGGACACGTACAAACATGCATGCAAAATCTAACGATACGATCGAAATACACGAGAAACTTGTTAATACAATAGAAAGAAGTCCGCGGGCGGGGGGCGAAGTTCGTCTCACTTCTTGTGTGTTTTATTAACAATTATCACAAAAGACTTGAGAAAATCAATTAGCTGTTACAGTTTTGCTTATAAATGTGAGACAAATGTACACACATACATATATAATTTTTAATATACATATGTATTCTTTATGAGTGTAAGTTTAAACATTATTATCAAACTTCTGCACAGTCTGTTGATAACCCTATTGAAGCGAGAATTTTTATTATTAATAAAGATGTGTTCTGACAGCTTTGTTGACCAATTTAAATTGCTTTATGTTATATACATGGGCTTATTATATACATATTTATTTATATATTCATGTATTAAAGAGTTTATGTGTTGGTATGTTTGGGCATATTCTCAATTGCAGTGCATTTGTGTGTTCGCATGACTGAGTCTTGACTCGCTCTCTCACGCTCCTTGCACTTTGTCGCGCCATCTCGCTCACGCCGCCGACTTCGATTCGGTGGCTTTGTCAACGCGCATGGGCAGCACTGTTTCTATTTGGCAGCGTCGCTTGGCTACACTGTGGCGTGCTCTCTTGCATAGAACAGGGCTGCGACTTTTAAACGTAAATTTTCAACTGAAATTCAAACTTAAATTGTTAAATTAATTGAGTGCCAATTGTCGATTGTTTAATTTGCATTATTTGCCATAATTATAAGCACTGTTTTATGAGATAATTAATTAAAATTCACTTAAAGCAAATTTAAACATAAACAGCTCCCAATTGGTTGTGTTACCTTCCAGCCCTGTTTTAAAACAAACAGCGTCGATCGTTCTCTCACTCTCTCGCCACAATCGCTCTCTCGCATTTTTATCGTGGCCATGTCGCCGCCGCTGTAGCAACGGCTGCGTCGGCGGCGGCAGCGTCAGTTGTGAGAAAGGCGCGTCAGCGAGTGGTAGCGAAGCGGGAAGACGAAAACAACGCAGACGCCTTCCAATGCGTTTTTCTATCTTGTCTTTATTTTTGTTTTTGTTGCGTTTTGTGGTTTAGTTTTCCATACACAATGTATCCTCATCTTCCGAGTGTCGCGTTACTTTAGCAGCGTTTCTCTCCTTCACTTTGTGCGTGCGTAAATGTTTTTTTTTTTTTTAATATTATTTTAATTGTGATTGTTTCGTACTGTTTGTTTTGTGTATATGTGAAATATTTGTTGATATTTAAAACAAATCAAAAGTGCGTGTGCATTTCGTACAACAAGTCATTAAATGCTGTGTTGCATGCAACAAAACGCAGCGAATGTGATGCTAAGCCGCGATAAAGCAACTGCAAACAACCAACAACAACAACAACAACAACTGGCGACAACGACGCGTGAAAAAACTGTAAAGCAGAAAAAATAATATAAAACGTTCGCTCGCAAACGCGGAAATGCACTTGAGCGCATAATTTTTATAAGCCAAGCGACACAAACATCAGCAACAACAAAAACGACAACAACAACAAACGAAACTGAGTAAAAAAGCATAAAGAAATACATACAGCAAAAACAAAAAAGAAAAAATTGCTTGTCAGCAAATTGCAGCAGCAGAGCAGAGCAGCAGCAGCAGCAGCAGGCAAAGAAGCCACAACAAACGGACAAGCATACAGAAACAGAAAAACACTCTCACACACACACACACACACACACACACACACATAAGAAATACCTGCACACTGCGCTCTCTTCGTCCAGTCGTACGCGCGCGTGCGCGCCTGTATGTGTGCGTGAGCGAGAGAGAGAGAGAGCGATGTTGTGCGCGGCGCCTGAGCGCAACAGCAGCAGGAATAACAATTAAAAGAAACGCGCAAAATGTTGCAGGCGCATAGCGACGCCAGCAGCACAACAACAACGACTAGAAACAGCGCCGAGAGCAGCGACAGTGGTGCCGCAGCGACGCCAACGCAGGAGGAGAAGACACAGCGTCGCCGCTCCACCTTCTACGTGCCGCTGGTCATCGAGGACGACGACAACGTCGCACAGCAGCAGCAGCAGCAACGCCATTTAGCACCGCACGGCGGCAGCAGCTCCAGTTTGAGCAGCAACAGCTGGAAAAAGAGCAATACAGTTAAAAAAGTTGAGCGCAAATCTAACGGCAGCAGCAGCAGCAGCAGCGTGAGCAAAATGTCGCCGCCTTGCGGCTTCAATTGGAGCATTAGCGGCAGCGACGTTGCTGCGCAGTATTCGGACTCTGATGATGAGGATCAGCTGCAGCAGCAGCGTCAGCGCCAGCAATTGCTTAAGGCTGCGACAGCGGGTACGTCGACGTCAACGTCAACATCGACGTCAACGTCAACGCCAGCGTCGAAGCTCAAACGCTATGGCATTGTGCTCAATGTGATCAGCCTCAATGGCAGCGGTAGCGGCAGCGTTGCTGACGATAGCAGCGGCATTGTCGTTGAGCCTTTTCCTAATATGCCGCCAGATGGCGCCAGGTGTGCGCCACGCACACACTTCAATGAAGATAACGACATTGTGATGGCAACGCCGCCCAAACAGCAGGCGCTCTCGCTCTCACCCGCACACTCGCGTCAATCGTCAGCTGCTGTCGACGATGACGCCTCCGTCGCTGTCGCCGCCGCAGCCGTCGACGACGATGACTCAGAGATAAGCCGCATGCAGACAAACACCTCAACGCCCATTAAGCTAATGAAGTCGCGTTCGCGCACAAACATTTTGGCTGTGCCGCTGCCCAGTGTGGAGCGCGGTCTGGCAACGACGTCAACAGCGTCAGCAGCAGCAGCAACAACAACAACAACAAAAACAACAACAACACTGATCACATTACGTGCTAAGGCGAAAACGCTGCCGCAGAACCTATCGCCGTCAGTTGCACTGCGCGAGGCGGCCGCGCTGGACGATACGGCGCACTATTACAGCAACAATAATAACAGCAGCAACAATAACAAGCAGCAGCAGCTGCCGCAACGTCAGCTGTTTGGCGGCAGCAGCGCCAGCCATTTGGACGTCAGCAATAACTGCGTCGGCGGCTCTGGTTCCGTTGCTGGTTCCGGTACCGGTTCCGGTTCCAGTTACAAACTGCAGAGCAGCGCCTCGGCTGCCTCCATTCTAACGCACAGTTTTCCGCCCAAGAATTTGTTTCTCCTGAAATCAACGCCCAAGTTAACTGCGGATGCCACGCCCCCGCATCCGATCCCAGCAGCGACGATCACATCGCCGCCAAAGAAATCGCTAAGCTTTATTCGCCGCGCGCACTCGACGAAATTGTCGCGCAGCAATTCGCTGCTGAAAACGATCGGCGGAGGGGCTGCGGCGGCAGCAGGCGGCGTCGGCGGCGCAGGAGCAGCAGCAGCGCATCAGTCGCTGGTGATGCTGCCGCACGGCATGTCGTCGGGCACAGCGCTGTCGGCGTCGAACAGCTGCGCCAGCGACACGACCGGCAGCTGGGGCAAGCACTTCTACGTCAGCTACGACGTCTGCCCGCTGGGCCTGGACGAGCTGAGCGCCTACTTCCAGACCGACCACTGCGAGGAGCTCATCTGCGAGCGCTTCATGCTGAAGGATCTCACCATGCACACGACCACAACAACAACAACAACAACTGCCGCCGGCGTCGCAGCAGCCGAGGCAGCCGAGGCAGGAGGCGCCTCCACATCGGTGTCGGAGCAGCAGAGCAATGCAACGGCAGCGGACGATGATGCGGGACATCATTCTGGTAGGTGACATGCTGTATACCCTGTCTGAGCCTGCTCATGGCATATGCATATATTTTCTGGAACAGCAAGAAGTACAGTGCTCGCTGCCTAATTTGAATTCCGCAAGGACTCCTCTGTGTTCTTCCAATGAAGTAGCAGTTTTTTTTTCTTCCTTCCACTTTTCCATATTGGAAGTAGACTGCACATTGTTCCAATACTCGTATTCCAATTGCTCACATATTCCAGTGTATAAATTCGCTTTCGTAAATCCCATATACTGTTTCTCATGGCCATAAGATACGCAGCGATCCGTCAAATTTACAGTTTTTCTATGATATATTGTTGCTTTTTAAACACTTGCAATGGGTATATTAATTCTTGAATAGAGTTTGTCACAGTTTTCAGAAGCAGAAACATAAAGTACACATATATATTCCTGTTAGTTATTTCTTTGAAACATTTTCCCGAACAAGATAAAAAAAAGAACGTAGTTTCTTTTGTAACAAATTTGGTTTGTTTTTTTCTTACAAGATATTCCGAACGCTAACTGAAACATTTTCTTGCATAAAGGCGGTAGCTTTCTTCTCTCTCGCTCGCTCTCTCTCTCTCTCTGTCTCTCTCTCGCTCGCTCTCCCCTACTCTCTTATTATTTAACCCCCTGTTCGTAGTGCAGTTAAACACGTACGTCACGGCTCGTTGCTTCCTCACTTCCTGTTACTGTTAATATTCTGAACCCTTGATCAATCGATAAAACCCCCCCCCCCCCCCCCCCCCCCCCCCCCCCGACCCCCTCTCCCGACCATTTCGTTGTAATTGTTTCCTATTTTTTGCCCTTCTGTTTTATTTTTTTTTATTGCTTGTTAATATGTATGCGTCTCACGGTCAGGATCGCCTACTTTGTCGTGTCTCCATTTAATACCCTGCCGCTAAACACCGCGTCGCTCGCCTCGCTTCCCTTCGATCGTGCGCATTGATCGCGGCTGCGTTTCTGCGAAGTAGAAAGACAAAGCAATGATAAGATAAGAGAACATGATTTCGATACGTTACCATTACCCCCGCCTTCCCCCAGCCCCGCACGCTTCCAATGAGTTATTCCATGCGCTCAGGCTTCCAATTCAAAGTTTTTGTATGTGTGTGTGTGTGTGTGCGTTTGTTTGACTATCGATGTACTTTACACACATGCCGCTGTGTGTGCCCCCTACCCTACCCTCCTCTCTCTCCCCTCCCTCGCTGGTCCCACGCTCATCCCTACACATTTTTGTTAAGCCTTCCTGTTCTTTGGCATTTCTGTACATACCTTAGCTACTCTTTGCTCTCTCTCGATTGTGCGTCGTTTCTTTTTCGGAATGTACGCGCGTGCATGTGTGTGTGTGTGTGTGTGTGTGTGTGTGTGTGTGTAGTAGCCCAATTGTTTGGCTCAATTGTTGCCCATTTTGATGGCGTTGGCCCTGAGAAGGCAGCGAAGCATCGCACAATGGGCGTCAACTGGCTGACAGCAGGAAAAAAAAAATGATATATAAAGTACAATTGTGTTTCCCCCACACTCCACACACATACACATACACATATGTGTGTGTGCGTGTGTGTGAGTGTATACATAATGACTTGATCATTTTAGCATGAACAAATTCCATATCAATTATGTTGATTATGTTGATTACTTTGAAATTGTTATACAATCACGTTTGAATGTCGGTTATTTATGATTTGTATTTGTATTTTTAGAATCGTGTTAAAAATTAACAGACAGACCAAAATCATCAGCACAAGTACATATATTTTCGTGTGAATAATAATAATTATAATAATATAAATTAGATAGGATTTGCTTGTATATCGATAACTAAACATAACTGAAACACGATAAATGCTATCGATAGTTGCCTTCGGTGATTAGACAAACCTGAATGGGAACCTCTAGCAGAATTGGCGGAAAAAGTTCACTCGTTCACTTTTTGGTCGTAAACTAAATCGATCATTTATTGCACTCGTTCCGTTGTGGAGTCGGTCCTGTAGTTCAGTAGTTCATTTTAACATTGTCGGAGCCAAAAGACACAGCTGCAAAACGAAGTATTAATAACTTCTTTACTTAAGTAAAGTACGCTTACGCTTAATTTGAACATGAATATAAGCATATACAAATCAAAACAAGACTTCTTTGGCTGGCACGTATAATTTATGCCCAAAATTCTGTTATCGATAGATGCATCGATTAATCCAATTTAATGTTATGAACACACACACACACACATACTTCATTCATTTATTCCATTGTCCCGTCTGTCGTCCAGCATTTGCTGCTTCTTTCTTTTTTTCTTTCGTTGGATTTGGCTACAATTTCAATTTCATTGCGCGTCGCCTGTCGCCGCTGTTTTTGTTGTTTCTTCTGTTTTCTTTTTTTTTTTTTTGCTGTTTTTGTTATGATTCACACACACGCACACTGACACCCGCACCGAAAAACCAGTTTAGACTGTGAACTAGCACTTGGAACTGAGAACGCCAAAAACAGCGAGTGAGTGAGAGAGAGAGGGAGAGAAAGAGAGCGCGCGCCAGCAGAGAGCGAGCGCACATTGGATACGGGCAAACGGCAAACAAACGAAACGCTTTATTTAAAAACTTCAAATTGTTGTTGGCATATTTTTGTGCATGTTTAGCAGTTGTTGTTGTTTCGATGCTCGCACACATGCAGAGTGCCAGACAGGCTGGAAGGCAGACGCACAGAAAGAGAGAGAGCCAAAGGGATAGAGAGAGAGAGAGAGACGGACACACGGCGCAGTTGCATTCTTGTGGACTGATCGAGTAGAAGGGACAGAGAGCGAGAGAGGTGGAGAGAGAGAGAGAGAGCATTGAAGAGGGACACACAGCAGTCGAGCGTTGTTGCATTTTATTTGAAATTTGATAAGACGAGAAAACGGTTTTGTAACAGCGACTCAGCTGAGCGATTCTCGATAAAGCCGCACACACACACACACAGACACACACACACAAACATAGCAAATGCTGATAGAAAGACACATAAGCAAACATTTGTTGGAAATGTGTTTTGTAATGCAAACACACACACACACACACACACACTCACACACACTCACACGTGCATATTAAGACATGATTGTGCCTGTCTGTATGTGCGTGTGTTTGTATTTGTGCACTTCTCATACATGCACATTTATTGATTGGTTCCCGACTGTTTTCCTGTCTTCTTATCGGCCTGGATCACAACGCAAACGCATCTGCCATGGCCAGCTTTAAAGGATCCCCCTTCCAACTCGTACATCCCTCCGCCCCATATATGTATGTATGTATATTTGTATGTACATAATTTGTTATCTGTATCTTGTGTACGCTTTCGACCATTTATCAGCTCGAGCTGACGGATCGTGTGAGATCGCATAGAAAATACATTTGTTTAACGCGCCGTTAATTGAGTTGACCTTATCGGCGAGCCGGAGCCAATCTCCCTCCTATATATAATACATTAACGTATTCGATTTCCAATCCATTTCCCATGCGTTGTCTACTCCCCCCCCACTTCTTAATCGCTTTCACTGCCCCGTAACCCCTAATCCCTGACCGCTGGCCGCTGGTAACTGGCCTCACACGAATTGAAATCCGTTTTGGAACGCATTCCAAATGTCGATGAAATCACCAACAGCATTCGAAACACACGTATTCGGATCACACATCTCTCTCTCTCTCTCTCTGGAGGTCGCTGCCTCCTCAACCCAAGATGTGCCACCTTCAGCTTTATTTATTTTGACCAAAATTGTCTTGTCCTACACCTCCCCTGCCCTGCCCTGCCCTGCCCTGGCACGACTGTCTCTGTTGCTGTAATAGGCCCTGGCCCTTGCCATATGTGGCACTGATTGCGATCTCTAAAATAGAATTGGCAAATATTATGGGTCGAGGGAAAAAACAACTGTTAAATGTTTACGAACGGGCGACAAGATTAACGAAAGCGTTTTGGTCAATTTTAGTTTTGTGTGGGTTTGATTTCAAGTATAAAATCAATAATGTTTACATAGTTATGTTAGTGTTAACATAAAATGTTAAATGTTTGCATGCGGGCGACAAGATTAACAAAAGCATTTTGGTCAATTTCAGTTGTGTGTAGGCTTGATTAAAAGTCTGTTCACATATAAATGTTAATGTTAACGAGCGATGTTAATGTTAACATAAAATTACTTACAAAAGCGTTCGGCTTAGTTAACTTTGTTTAAGTCTAGGAATTTATTAAAATCCACGTCTTCCGTTAACACTTGGTTGCATCTATGTATATATAATTTATATGATAACGCTTTCAACAAGACCTCGCATACATTTTGTATATTTATTGAAAATGTGTTTATTGAACCCAGTTTTATTTGAGCAGCATTTCAGAATTGTCATGAGAAACGATAAATAGAATGTCCGTCCCGGCTGATAAGACAGACGAAGTTTATTATTTGATTACACTTTAGAAACAGCTCAAATGCATACATAAGTCATTTTTCATTTTTCATTTACCCAGACGATCTGCCATAAATTCCAAATGAGATATTGGAAATGTCAAGTGTTTGCTGAGATATGATCTATAAATATAAATACATATTTGTAATAGATTGTCTAATGTTGCTTGGAACTTAATGAAGTTGCAGATAAAGTAAAAAAAAGATTAGAAAAATAGAAAATTAAAAAAAAAAAATGAACGTGAGAGTACAGAGAGACCTTTTAAGGTCGTGATATGTTAAATTGAAATATGAAGAAAATTTAAAGCACGTAAATAAATAGCTTATGACACCCGGAAACTTAGGAAACCATTTAAGCAAAGCCATAAAAGATTTAAATAACTTTTAATGAACTATGAGACAATTAATGCAGTCAACCAAATGCTACAGCATGCATGTTAAATTAACATAACAGACTTATGTTAGTAACAGAGTCTGTTATGCCTGTTGTGCAAAGACTTGACATAGATGCGTCTGCAGAAATTCTTAAGCAGTCATAAAACACTTAAATAACTTTAAATAAAGAAATGTTACAGTTAGTATGTAAAACTTACATAACAGAGTTATGTTAGTAACAGAGCGTATGTTATATTAAGGCTCTAAGTCATTTCAAACAAAACATTTTCTATTTGTTGTATTGCATCTTTAGAAGCTCAAGCTTAAGCTAAATAAGCTCTAGTCTGTCGTCAGATGACATCATGCTCGAGTCGCTTGGATGGAAATTACTGATAATAATGATAACTATGCGGCATTAACTACTTGCAACAGCGACTTCCTTTGCAATTATGCCGCAATGCCCGCCTCTGGCTCTGGCTGGGATCTATTACAATTATAATCAAGCCGTGCGCCGTTCTCAAGTATTCATTAACCCAACCTCACTTGTAAACATAATCATTTGTGCGCTTTTGTGGGGTGTGCCGTGTGTGTTTGTGTGTGTGTGTGTGTGTATGTCGGTCGTCTCTTTACATGGGCATTGGGCATGGTCTTGTGTGTTGTGGGCGTGGCGTGTGGGCGTTGGGTGCGTTATAAAAATCATAATCATAATCTGCGCCATTTTTGTAAGTGGAGCTATAGCTGCCTCTTCTTCTGCCTCCTCCTCTGCTTCTTCTTCGTCTTCTACTTCTTTGTCGTCATCTTCGCCCTGCTTCCTCTTCATTGTGTGGCTTTTGTGTGATTTGTTTGTGGGCAGCGCCCATTTGGGGCCGCCGGCCAAGAGTGGAAGATTTTCTCAACGGGTTTTTTGATCTCGTATAGAAATTCTTTTCATAAATAGAAGACAAACACAACAAAAAAAACATGACACAATTTTCAGACTTGTGTATACCCTGTAATTGTTAAAGGCTGGATAGAGTGTATTTCATTACATGAATATAGGTGAGAGGCAGGCGTTATGGAAACAGGCATAGAGCTCGGGGAATCAAAGAGCTATAGTCTTGATTTTTCGGATATGTACACACTGGAGGGTTATCTTGTTGCCTTTAAAGTTATATTATAATCGGATCAAAAAATCGATGAGTTATTTGAGAGTATTCACTTTTGATTTGCTGCTAGATGAGCAGTACAGGGTATCCTGTCAGTCGTGACTGTTGTTGTTGTGGCTTTCTGTTGGGCTTCTTTCCTTTTGATGACAAATCGCAGTGTTTGCATCTCTGGGCAGCTGGAAATGAATCAACGTTGCGGAAGAGTTGCCCCCAAAAGGCGCAGCTCATCAAAAATGAATAAATCAAAGGTGGAGATGTTGGGGCAGCGCGGTCAGCGCACAAAAATGATGTTTGCTTTTGCCTGATGAGTCACACACACACACACACACACACACACACACGCACATGCACACAGACAGAAAAGGGCCCAAACAGCTTGGCTAGCTGGGTGGGCTGACAAGGTCGTTTCCATGTCTTTACATCTCTTGAGTTTCTTTTGTGAGGGCGGCCACAAGCCGTACATAACGAAGAAGAAGAAGATGCAGCAGCAGCAGCAGCAGTAGAAGAAGAAAAAGAAGAAGAGCGACCAACAGCTAAACCAGTTTTTCCCTAGCCACAACCAAAGAAGCCTCGTTTACCTTTTTCGGGGGCAGTTTGATGAATCATGAATCATGGACAATGAGTACCTGACCAAGCAGCCGCAGTTGCCATAGTCAGCCTTTTGCAGTGGGCGTGGCAGCACCGGGGCAGGTGATATGCAGCAGCAGCAGCTGCTGCCACTTGGTCCTCCTTTTGGCCTCTGTTCGGCGGCGCGAGAGTCGCGCATCCCAGAGCCAAACCGGTTGCGCTATGCGGGTTCCTCCTCCACGCTGTCTCTCGGCTGGTCTCCGCTCAATTGTGCCGTCAACCGAATTGAAACAAAACACAAGCGAATTCCTGCCAAAGTGGCCGCAGATTAGGATACAAATATCCCAAATACAAGAGACACGTAATCCTCGAAACGAAAATTCAACACGTTTCTTAACACAAAAATACCAAAATTCGTTTAAAAAACAAAGAAAGAACACTGCATAAAATGAAAAAAATAAAAACGTCATTTTAATTAAAAATAATCAGCACGATTCGGAGACAGGTTTATAGACAAGTTTTTTTTTTCATTCTTAATGCTGATGATTTAATCGGGAATAAACCAAAAAAAAACAACCATATAAATACTTAAACAATTAGTTGCTGAAATAAAAGCTGATATCATATTTGTATGTGCAATAACTTGCAATGTTTTCAGATTAATGAAATATGAAAAACCTATCGATAACCCACGATCGATAGGTGCATTATTATGGGAACACATAACTAACGATAACTTATCGATATCATATAATCGAATTTGAATACAAAACCACATTGATATATTGGAGCCAGAAAGTATCGTTATCGATATCGATATTTGTCACAAGTCCCCACGAGGGTATTAGGAGTGTGTCCATAAACATATAGGAACACGTACAAGCCTGGAAAAAAGTTAATAATTGTCAGCAGTAAAATGGCAATGTTAATTCCTATGATGTTGGATATCGATACATATCGATAACTTATCGAAATCATATAATCTAATTGGAAAACAAATCGAAAATATGCTTTTCTATAAATAATTGCCTTGTTTCGGTTGTCGACTACCATGTCCATATAATGAAACAAAAAATAAACGGCTTAACGGATAGCTTATCGGTATCGATATCGATATAAATCACAAATGTGCTCACAATGAAATTAGGAATAGCATTTACGGAATTTTACTTCCCTTGAATGCATTCTACTTCACATCAAATGCGAATCTTTTTACTAATTTGGATTTTCTCTTGCTTTCGTATAGATACTTCATATGAGAAGGCCTGTCGCCGCGGTTCGGCGCCCACAACGCCCATTCTGGGCAGCAAACAGCATCAGCCGGAGCACAATGCCGCCTCCCGCTTTACCAATTTCTTCTCCAAGAGGTGAGTGCACAAAAAACTAAGCACCTAAACAGATTCAAACAGCTTTGATTTTCGAATACAGATCAAATCCCCTCAAGCGTACAAAGTCGGTGACCAAATTGGAGCGCACCAAGCGCGGATCGGGTGGGCTGCGCGGCTCGCGCTCCCACGAGAGTCTACTCTCCAGTCATGCAGTCATGTCCACTATTGGTAAGTGTTATAATCGTTACTCGTTAAACTCGCTTCTTACTAGCTATTCGTTACAAGTTATGAACTCATTTAGACTTTTTCGTTACTCTTTCAACTAACTTATCATTGGAAGTACTCGTTTAGTCGTAAACTCACTTCTCGTGAAACGATTTCTATTTCATTTGCTTACTCGTTAACTTAGTTTTATTGTTTACACATTACATTAACTTGTTCATCAGGCAATTCCTACTAGCTAGGTGTTTGTAAGTAAATTATTGGTTACTAATAAAATCTACTCGTTGTTTACTTTCGTTACTCTTCGAACTTATTTGATGCTCATTACAACTTGTTTTGCGTGAAATGAGCTTTGTTTCGTTCGACATACTCGTTATTTTTAACATTAAATTTGGTCATTAATCAGTGTACGATGTTTACCTAAAAGTTATTTTTACCTAGCGAGTAACTTGCTTGTTACTAGTCACAGTTACTCGTTACTTGTTAGGCATTTTACAATATTCGAAAATACTCTATTTCACTTTAATTTACTCGTCCGTCCTTTCGATTGATAGTTACTGCTCGTGTTTGACAAGGCTTACTCGTTACTCGTCGTTCGTTGAGCTCACTCGTTATATTTTTAAATTATCCGTTAAGTGTTGCCCCAGCTGAACTTGTTATCTACTTGATACATGTGTAACTTACTCGTCATTCGCTGAACTTACTCGCCACTTTTCTCTACTCGCCGCAGATTTGTCATGCACCGGCGCTGTGGGCGTTGCGCCCGTACACCAATCGGTGCTGGGCCGCCGGCACTGCTTCCAGGTGCGCGGCGGGCCGCGCGGCGAGCGCTACTATTCGTGCGGATCACGCCAGGAGCGAGATCTCTGGATCTACTCGTTGCGCAAATCGATAGCACCGAATGCGGAGCACACTCGCCGCACGGACAACTCGCTGAAGCTCTGGGTGTACGAGGCAAAGAACTTGCCCGCCAAAAAGAAATACTTCTGCGAGCTGCAGCTAGACAAGACGCTCTACGGCCGGACAAGCGTCAAGCTGCAAACGGATCTGCTGTTCTGGGGCGAATACTTTGATTTTCCGGACATACCCGAGATCAATGTGATCACCGTCAATGTTTTTCGTGAGGTCGACAAAAAGAAGAAGCGCGACAAATACCAATTTGTTGGCTCCGTTAAAATACCCGTGCACGAGGTGACCTCAAGGCTGATCTGCGAGGACTGGTATCCGATACTGAGCGACAAGGCCGGCGACAGTCTCGGCCGCACCGGGCTGGGCAAGGACAAGGAGCGGGAACTGCTGCCAACGCTGCGCATCAAGTGCCGTTTCCAGAGCACAGACATCCTGCCCATCAACATCTATGGCAACTTCCTGGCCTACCTCAAGGAGAACTATAAGCGCGTCTGCGAAACGCTCGAGCCGGTGATCGGGGTCAAGGCCAAGGAGGATATTGGCCAGGCTTTAGTCCTGCTGATGCATGCCCAGGGCCTGGCCGGCGCCTTTCTCACCGATGTCGTTGCGCTCGATCTGCTGCGCGTCGGCGATCAGAGGTTGACCTTTCGCGGCAACTCGCTGGCCACCAAGAGCATGGAGGCCTTCCTCAAGCTAACGGGCGAGCAGTATCTGCAGGATACGCTCTCGGCGCCGATCAACGAGCTGATACAATCGGAGCGCGACTGCGAGGTTGATCCGACCAAGACGAGCGGCTCCTCGGCCGGTTCGCTGCAGCGCCAGCAGGCGGCATTGCGCGGCGCCGTGCGCAGCGCCTGGCAATGCATTTACGAGTCGCATAAACACTTTCCGCCGCAGCTGCGCGCCTGCTTCGCCACGTTCCGGGAGCGACTGCAGCAGCTGGGCCGCCAGGATATGGCCGACAATCTGATCTCGGCGAGCATATTTCTGCGTTTCCTCTGCCCGGCGATCCTGTCGCCGTCCCTTTTCAACATTACCAGCGAGCTGCCGTCGGTGCGTGCCACACGCAACCTGACGCTGGTGGCCAAGACTCTCCAGACACTGGCCAATTTCACACGCTTCCAGGGCAAGGAGAACTTTATGGAGTTCCTCAACGATTTCCTTGAGCAGGAGGCGTCGCGCATGCAGCAATTCCTCGAGTATATATCGACGCGTCCGGAGCATGCGACACCCGACTCCATTCTCGACTGGGCCGGCTACATTGATCAGGGCAAACAGCTGTCCATATTGCACAGCCTGCTCAGCGAGAGTCTGGCCAAGCTGCCCGAGGCGCGCCAGCACGAGCTGGATCCGCTGCAGCACATACTGGACGACATTAGCCGCGCCAAGGAGCTGTCCGGCGGACCTGCGCTCGCCTCCGGCTACCTGCCGACAGTCATGTCCACGCACTCCATTGCCAGCGAGAACCAGGAGAATCGCCAGCCCGATCCTGGCTGCAGCATGGTCGGCGCCACCAGCTCCAGCCACTCGCAGCAGCAGCAGCAACAGCAGCAACAATTGCAGCAGCAGCAACAGCAGGCACAGCTGGCGCAGCCGCAGCATGCGGTGGTCAGCAAACCGTTGCCCGCGGAGCGCGGCATTATGCGTGGCGTGCTCACGCCCAGCGCGCTCGAGAAGAACATATTCCGCTACAATGATCCCACGGTGAATGTGCGCCTCCAGCAACAGCAGCAGCAGCAGCAGCAGCAACAATTGGAGCAGCAGCAGCAGCAGCTGCTCTCGAACTCGCAAAGCTCGATTGCAAATGCCGGTGGCTACATGAGCTCACCTGTGCTGCAGCACGCCCAGTCGCAGAGCTCGATGGCATCCTCCTCGTTAAACGGCAGCAACAGCAACTTGTTGATGCAGCCGCATCCCGCCCAGCACCAGCCGCATTGCCCGCCGGCACCGCAGACGAGCGCCGCCAGCACCATGGAGCGCTTGGATCGGCTGGGCCATACCTATCAGTATGTGGTCAATCACAATGGCAATGCCGCCGACTATGACAGCTCCACGGGCAGCTCCCGGGCGCGCACCTTGCCCCGCAACAACATCAACAACAACAACAATTGCAACAACAATTGCAACAATAGCAATCAGAGCGGCAGCTACGACGACATGCCCGGCGAATTCATACAAATCTCTGGCCTGGACACCAGCAGCGCTTTCGTGCGCAAATCTCCGACGCCGCTGCTCAAAGCGAGCGCCGCCGCATCAGCCGGAGCTGGAGCCGGAGCTGGAACACGTGGCCAGCGCATTAATCGTCACAATCTGAACCTTAATCTGGGCATACCCGATCACTCAGGCCACAGCAATTATGCGCGTGGGCCGCTCAATCCCAACTCGAACATGCCCAAGAATCTGGAGGATCTCGACGATCTGTTCAAGTACGCCGAGGAACAGGAGGTTATTATCGAACCGCAACCGACTGGCAGCCACGCCCACGCCCATGCCCATGGACACGGCCATGCTCAGGGTCATGGTCACAACAAGCAACAGCTGTCGGCCAAGAGCAGCCACTGCAGCTCCGGCTACCAGAGCATCTCCACCAATCCCTCGCCCGCACAGTCCTCCAGTCCCGTGGAGAGCCAGCTGCAGCCGCAGCAACCGCAACAGCAGCAGCGACAGCTGAACGCACCGCTGGCCTTTAAGAATCCCTCGTACCAGCTGCAGAGCTGCACCAGCAATAGCGGCGGCATGCCCAACGCGTCCGGACGTGGCCCGGCTACGCCGCAGCCGGGCGCATTTGGCGGGCGTGTCAAGCCGCTGGGCGCTGGCCTTGTGGCGGCACGCGCCGCCTTTCTGAACAGCGGCGGCACCTTGGATGCGGCCACCCTGACACCGAGCTCCTCGGACGAGCAGCTATCGGCGGACAACTATTATAGCTATGCGGCGGCAGCGGCTGCCGGCGCCAATGTGGCCAACAAACTGGAGGCACAGCGCTCCCTCAGCGGCGGCAGCAGCTCCTCCAACTCCAACTCCAATTCTGGCAAGCCGCACGCCTATGGCCGGCTCAATGGCGGTGGTCCGCTCAAGCGCGAGGATGTCTACGGCAGCGCCAGCGGCATGGGTGTCGCCTATGCCATGTCCGCGCCGCATCATCACCAGCAACAGCCACAGCAGCAGCAGCAGCAGCCGCATCAACACCATCATCATCCCCATCCCCACCAGCAGCAGCAGCAGCACCAACAACAACAGCAGCTGCCGCAGCAACAGCCGCAGCAGCAGCAGGAACACAAGCAATACGCAAGCAGCGGCGGCGCCAGCAGCGCAGCAACCTCCTCGACGGCGGTGGCCCAGCGACGCCTCAGCCTGGACTCGGCGCGAACGCTCTCCGATAGCAGCACCGACACTGAGGGTGAGTACGGCCAAAAAAATCTGGTTAAAGGCACGTTTTGTCATGCTCGTGGCAACATTTGTCCACATGGAAAATATACCAAGCGTATAAGTTCGTCAAAATGGATTGTTTTATGCAACAAAATATCTAGAGTTTGAGTCAGATGTTCATAAATACCTTCAAAGTTGGCAGTTTAATTTATATGCCAGGTAGATAAGGTGCATGTTAACTTTTGTCATGCAGATGAATTACGGCCAAAACAAAGTGCCTAAATGTGCTATTTTTATCAATCAAATTATGCGCATTGCAATTTTTATAAGCAAAGATAAAGTGCTGGTCCATTTATATTCTAACCAGACAGATTAGTTTAACGCGATTTTTGCCAGGCAGATTAAGTGCACGACAATCTCTTGGAAAGAGATGAGGCTTAATTTTCGCTGATTTAATATTAGATCTCGTGTGGATTTTACCAAACAAACTTAAGTTAATGCAAATTTCTTAGTCAGGTTCGTAAAGTGCATGTCAAATTTGACAAGGTAGTTGCACTCTAATGCTTTGCCAAGCATATAAAGTGCACGTCAAAATATAAAAGGTAGATAGAGATAGATTCCAAAATGTTTTGCCAGGCAGATAACGTGCATGACAAATTTTTCAAAGTAGATAGAGTGCATTCCAATGTTTTGCCGGGCGGATAAAGTGCATTGCAACCTTTGGCGAACATCTGAAACGAAATTGAGTGCAACAATATTGTAAAGTATCTGTTAAATTTGTAATGAACACGAAAAAACTGTCCGTTAACTACATATTTTCACCTGCTTTAATGCAATTACCTAACTATGAATCCTTCCTTGCGACCAGGTCACTGCGCTCAGTTGCAGGAGGGCAAACGACGTCGCCAGCTGCGCAGCAGCAATAACAGCGGCGGTGCTGGCGGTGGCTCGGAGTCGTCGGGCCTGTGCAAGGGCTACGATCAGAATGGCGAAATCCAGCTGCTGCAGGAGACGCTGGACACGCTGCGCCACACTCTGGACCGTGACGAGGCCGAGCTGCGCGATTCGAGCGACGAGCTGTTCGCGCTACAGCGACCAGGCTGCGCCGGCGGCAGCAGCGGTGGCAATGGCATCAACAATCTGTCACAGCAGTCGGAGTCGACCATGCGCAGCATTATTGACAGGTGAGTGGGGCCCCAACGCCCGTGTGTTGTCCCCTCGCTCGCACCAGCCCCAACTAATATCAGGCAAAACCTTTGCAGGCTCATCACCATGGAGGAGGAGCTGCGCCGCGAGCAGCTTAAAATGTCCCTGGCGCTGTCCCACAAGCAGCGCGTCATCGAGGAGCAGGGCCAGCAGATTGCGGCGCTAGACGCCGCCAACAGTCGGCTGCTGAGCGCCCTGACAGCGTTGCGTCAGCGCTACGAGACGCAGCAGCAGCAACAGCAACAGCAGCAGCAGCAGCAGCAAGCACCAAAGAACCAGAAGCCACAGTGAGCGGTTGGAGCGGAGCCGGCGGAAGCAGGCGCGACAGAAGCGGCAAGCGGTCAGGGTTGAGGTTGCATGTAGATTAGCTACAGCCTGCACCCAGCACATGGATACACACACACACACACACACACACAGACACACATAGAAGTTGAAGCTGCCGCCGTTGTCGTCGTGTAATTTTTTTTCGTCAGATTAAGATACATTTTTGTTTAAAAACCTTTTTTTTTGCGCCAATTTTTTTTTAATGCTATGCTATATAAATTATACTACATGTTTAATATAATACATACATATATATATATGTATGCATATATATATATATTTATATATATATATATATATATGTATATATATTTATATATATATATACATAAATAATACATACATATTATACATAATTTCTCAAGCTATGTTTAAACAAAATGATGTACAACAAAAACGCAACTGTTGCTGCAGCAGCGGCAACGGCAGAAGATTGTAAAAGTTAATATAAAAAATAAACAAAAGAAGCAGAGAACAGGACGAAGAAGTGTGCAGAACAAGTTAAGTTAATGAATAAAATTATAACCAAAGTTAGACAAATTTCGTTGTGCATATTCATTTGTTTATGGGGCAAGTCGGGGAAAAATGCGAAAACGAACCGTTTTGGTGCATTTCTGGAATATCTCGGGTCGGATTATGGATCGATAGATCTTTTTAGACTGTTAGGGATCATATATTCGAATTGCAAGGGATTCCACCACACAACGAGTCGAGTGATAGGCGAATAATTTGTAACAACAGAAGAAGGGCTGCATTTTTATTTATTCTAGGATCCGTTGCCTAAAAATCTGGTAATAATATTATTAGCAGTAATACCCACGCTTACGATCTGGAATTCCTTGCATGTATCAGCCTAGCCCTCTTCATGTGGCGCCAGCTACAGTCCAACTGGGGAACATGCTAATTATCTGTGTTCGCTTAAAAGTATGCAACGAATAATGTAAGTAACAACTGTGCGCTACTGGCGCCATCTGCTGTAATCGAACTGCTACTACACATTTTGAAACGCGCATGGCTCGCGGCATCTACAGTTCATTTATGTAGCTAAGCAGCCGCTTAACGAGCAACAGATGACGGCACGCGCACCGATTTTATTACTGGCCCAGAATGTGAAGAGCATTACACAACAATAAATACTGTCACCAACCAAGCAGCAGACAAATCTGTGCTTTGACCTAACCCAGCAGCCGGGCCAACATCTCCGCTTAGCGCCTTTCAAGTGGCGCGTTCTACAGTCAAACTGTAGTACATGTTAATTATTTATGTTCGATGAAAAGTATGCAATGGAAAATGTAAGTAACAACTGTGCGCTACTGGCGCCATCTGCTGTAATCGAACTACTACTACACATTTCGGAACGCGCGTGGCTCGCGGCATCTACAGTTCAGCTCTGTAGCTAAGCAGCCGCTTAACGAGCAACAGATGACGGCACGCGCACCGATTTTATAACTGGCCCAACAGAATGGGATTAGCCGATTGTGTGTGCGGAGTGCCGAGCATTACGCAACAATAAAAACTGTCACCAAACAAGCAATAGATAAATCTGTGCTGTGACCCAATCCAACAGCCGGGCCAACAGGTAAACAGGTAAGCGATCCATAAAACGGGCCGCCGCCACCGCCGCTTCAATGAGCTGAAATTCCAAGGGTTTTCCAGAGCTGTGCGCCATTCATAAAAATCTGGCTCGTCGGCCGCATTGCGCACATGTGTTGTCAATTACCTAAACGCCCGTCCGGGCGCACAGGTAGCATCCGTCGCCAGGTAGACTGTGGGATTTTCCGGCCAATTGTTGAATGAACGCAACATAAAACCAGCCGAATGCTGCCCAAAGACAGTTAGAAGCCAAGCCAACGTCAGCCAGTCAAGTCCAGCATGTTCACGTCCAGAAGCTCAGCAAACGCCGTGCCGCGCACCAGTTGCATCACCTGCATCATTTTGCTGCTCGCGCTAGGCGCCGCCGCCGGCAACGTGCTCCGGGAGCGACTGACGCTGCCCCAACAGGTGCGCATCTGGCAGTGTCGCCAGCGCTGCTATCAGCAGACGCTGCTGCAGCCGGTGACGCCGGCACTGTGCCACGCCCGGCCGGATTGCTATATGTGCCACGACTATTGCCGCGTTCTGGTCGTCGCCGAATGGAGCCTGGCCAGATCCATGTGTGCGGATCGCATCTTCTGCAGCCGCGGCTGTCGCACCGCCTGCCGGTTCCATCAGCTGCACACGGCTAATGCGGCGCCATTCGCCAATGCCCTCAGCAAGGCGTGAGGCAAGCGCACGGGCGGGTCAAGGCGGGGTCGGGTTCGGGGCTGCTTGTGGGTGTGGGGCAGGGTAGCTTGTATATAAATTAAAATAGCAACTAAGCTCTAGATAATATGACCAATAAACTAAATGTAAAAGCAAAAAAGAAAAAAAAAAAAAAATTTTCAATATGTTGCCGCATGTTGCACAAACAGAACCAGAAATTGGCCAGGCTGTTGCCACAGCAGCTGTTGCCGCCGCCGCCGCCGCCGCCTCGCTTTATTAATCAGCAGCATTGACCCTGCCGCAAAAGTTATTGCAACACAAAAAAAGTGGTATAAAAAATAAAGACATTAAATTAAAAAAAAAAAAAAAATGCTGCTCGCGCATAGAAAAGCACGCAACAGGTGGCCGGCAGCAGCAGCGGCAGCAGCGACTGCGGCAGCGACGTCGCCAGCTCCTGATCAGTTTGTGGCGCAGACTTCGGGCCGGATATTGGCTTTGCGTATTTATTTATATTGTTCGCTTCTCTTACTTTTCGGGCCAACATATGGCGCTCTCGGCCAAGCTCTCGAGACGCCGCCCTCCCCCCTAACCCCTTTACCCTTCCACATATCGATGCCAGCGCTGCGATAAGGCCAACGATGCCCGGCTAACGGTTCGCACACATCTCCAGTTCGCTCCGATATTGACATTTGAATCTCCACGCATATTGTTTGCTTTAACACCTAATTACATAATTGGCGCTCCCCCCCGCGGCGGCGTGCTCGGCCCCCCCCTGCCGTCGCCTGTCACATAAAGCAGCGGCGAGCGCATAAAAGCCGAGCAATGATCGTAAAAAAATCGATTTGAAGTCCATAAAAATCATATCAATACAAATTTTTATATGCCATCCACATTTTAAAAGATGTCTCGTTTTGGTTAACCGAAGCACAGTAGAAGGGGTTGGGGAGCAAGGGGTTGGGGGTCAGACAACAAAAGCGAAAAATAAGAAAAAATAAAAATGAGATTTATATACACTATGCAGCAAAGTTGCGAACCGTTTATGAGATGAAACGGTTCAAATTTACTTAAAGCCAAGTTATTTTCGTTAATTCGAGCCATTTTGATGGTTCAAACTTAGCCGCGAAGCACACTTAAATTTGGCTCCAATTGTTGCCCTTGTCTAAACATATTTTGCAGATGCCAATTTTGATTAGAGATCAAAGTTGGTTGAAAGAGGGCTTAAACCAAAACCTGGCCGAAACATGTGGAAAGTCAGGGTCAAGAATCGAAGCTAAAGGCAGGAATTTAGCTTAAAGCCAGATATAAATATATATTTGTTTTCAGATCTGTAGACATCAAGTACGAAAGTGGTTTCTGGTCTAACAAACAAGAAAGTGCTGCGACCGGATCGAGGTTACAGCATGAGGCCAAAGAAAAGCATTCGAAATAAAAAAAAAGCTAAGCTGCATTTTTGAAATCAAATTAAATGTCACGACAAATGGCCGTAAAAGAAATGACAAATAAATTTCCCATTGAGCAACAGGTGCTTGAGAGAGGCTCTACGTCTAAACGTACATTTCCCAGCACGTCCGGCTATTCGAATTTGCTTTCCCCCCCTACCCCTCCGCCCTCTCCAACATGGGCCACTCTTTGTCTCGCTCTGACTCTTTGTCTGTGCGATGAATTGAATAGTTTCCCGATGATGCAATAAATTCACAGATAAAATTTTTATTTACGATTAGCTGGCAAAGTTATGCAGCAGGCGGGTGGTGCTAAGGGGGGGGGGGGGGGGGTGTTGTTGTTGGTGGTTTTGATGGTGAGTTGGCGGGCATTGTTCAGGTGTCATATGGACATGGAGACAGACTGTCTAGGCGCATTCTGGGCCGGACTTACAGTTGGCATCAGTTTTATTGAAATTGTTTGCGTCGCGGGCGAAATGCGGGCGTGCGGATCACGACTCGCTCACGAGTCGCTGCAGCGATATATATTAATTAATTATAAAGCCAGGCTGCGGCCAGAGAGAGCGAGAGCGAGAGCGAGAGAGAGAGAGAGAGGAGAGGGGGACAGCTGGACAGCCGGCTGCTCATAACGTGCACGAAGGTGAGAAATCAATTTTCAGTATCTCGCTTTGTGCTTAATACTTTTTCCAGTGAAATGCGCCGCTGTGCGACGTGGAGCTGCACAGCGCCCGGGGCCATCCAGGCAGGCAGAAACCCAGCCAGGGCAGAAGCCCAGGCGAAGGCTGAGCCACAGTCCATGCTCCGTTGTCGTCAGGCCTCAGAGTCAGAGACAGCCACAACTGGAGACGGGTGACTCGGGACCGCATGGACTGTGGACTGTGGACTGGGCCTGGGCCTGGGCAGCCCCGGCACGTAAATTAGGATAACAACGTGAAACATAATTATTACTTTGGACAGATATGGCAACCTCGACTGCGCCTGCGACTGCGCCGGGTCCTGCGCCAGCCGCTTGACTAGCTGACTGAATTTGAATACCCTCTAAAAAGCATGTCTGTACAAAATGCTTAAAACGCAAATGATATAAAATATTTGACTAGCTTAAGCTTAGTTTAATCTATCTATCTATCTTTATCTATCTCTCTATGCCTTATAATAATGTACAAAATCGTATAATGAAATCAGGCTTTAGTCCCTGGCAAGGGACAATAGTATTAAATTTGGCAATTTTCATTATTGTTGAATTATTTGCATTTTGAGTATCTTCAATTCCAGGCAGGACTTCAAATGTCAAATATATTAAATATTTATATTTATATATTAATGAGCATTTAATTTGACATGTTAAATTGTTAAGATTTTTAGTTAATTTGAAGTTGAATAATTTGCAAATTTATCATTAATTTCTGGCCTTTAAAAGTAAATTGAATAAAATATTCGCATATTAAATTAAATTGAATTTTAATCAAGGTAATTGCATTTTAAGTCGTTTTTTTTTTTTAATTTAATTTTATTTTTTATGACATATTTGACATATGTAAATAATATGCTAATATTTGTTTAAATCGCATTTTAATTTGCATTTTCTGTTGTTAATTCAGTTGATTTTTTATATTTACTTTTTAATTAGATTGCATGCCCGAATGATTGAATAAATTTATTTTGTTTATAAAAAAATACAAAATTGCATTTGAAAAAGAACGTGCGTCGGCCGGGAATCGAACCCGGATCAACTGCTTGGAAGGCAACTATGCTGACCATTACACCACCGACGCCACCTGGCGGCCATCAGATAAAAAAACAACATATAATCACAGCAGGCACTTGGCAGAGCTTGCACTATGCCAACAACAATTACATGTATCTATTTCTATGCATGCATATAAGGAAATAAATAATAATTTTTTTATTAAATATAAATAATTTTTGTTCAAATTAAAGCTAGTTTAAGGAATATTTGCTAAAATCATATTTTCTTATGAAACCAACATTGCCAATTCGAGCCAGCATTGCGTACAGGGTATGTTTAAGTCGTGCTCATCTCTTTTGCCGGATTTTTCGTTGTTTATTTTGCTTTTTTGTGGCCCAAATAAATGTATTAAAGTTGGTTAACGCCTTCATTTTTGCTTCGAACTGGCTGCGAGCCGCTGTTCAGGCCGGGTTCAAGCCTCCAAGTAGGTGTAATAAAAAATATGAATTGTTGTTGTTTGAAGTCGCAACAACAAAAAGAACAACAACAACAACAACAAGTGGAAGAAGAGGCTGAGGCACTCGAGCAGCAGCCAAAAATCATTCAGCGCATTTTACGAGCTGAGGCTGAAGTCGAATCGGATTTGGGTTTGGGATTCAGTTTCGGAATCCGTGTGAACAGCAAATTGGCAGGCGAAATGTGTGAATATGAGTGTGAATAACTGGCGAATGGGCAATCGAAATGCGTCGAAGTGAGTGCCAAAGAAGTGGCAATTGAATAAGATGAGTGCATGCCGTTAAACGGAATGAATATAAATGAATGAGTGTATGCAAACATAATTACATGGTGCCGAATGAGTCTTAATGGGTGTGCATTCATGAGTGTATTCATGAGTGCAAATTCAATTGAGTGATTTGTGCATTTACATGTTTGTGGTTGCATGCATTCATGAGTATATTCATGAGTAGTTGATAGACGCTTGATAAACTAATGAGCATATCAACTTATGAGTATATTCATGAGTGCATGAGACAATTCAAAAGTGTTCTTAAATTACATCATGGAAATATTCATGAATACATTCATTAAATAAATGCACAATTATATTCATATTTGAATCTACTGCTGCTTATATTCACATTTGCATTCACAAGTGCATTCATGGGTTGCACTCACATCAGTTTTTCATTTACTTTCAAATGCATGATTATTGCCAGGAATGTATAATACTTTATGCCACTGTTTTAATTGAGTGCATTCATTAGTGTATTCATGAATGTATTCATGAATGACGCATTATAAAATTAGATTTGAATAAGCTTTAAATTGATTCAATTGCATAAAAAATAAACAACTAACGAAATCCCAAGGTGTCAATTGGCATTTGATCCTTGGACTCATCAGGTAATTAACGCATGCCGCGCCGTTGCATAGCCGATGGGGGAGGGGGGTAGGTTAGGGTAATGCCCACCCGCTGTTGCAGCCTGGACGAAGGAAATGCCACAAAATTGAAAATGCAAAACGAAATTGGCAACTGGCAACTGGCAGCAAACGGAGTGGAGAGCGGAAATGTTGGCCGTGCGTAATGAAGACGTTAAGCTGAAGCTGAAACTGGGACTGGGGAACTCTCATGCTAAGGACTGCGACTTGCGAATGGGACTGGGACTTCGACTGGGACTTCGACTGGGACCGGGACTGAGGCTGGGACTGAGGCTGGCAGGCATGCGTCGCTGCTGTTGCAGTTGCCGACTGCGTAACTCTTTTGCGGCGGCTCGTTTTGGTTCCGCTTGCATGTTAACTGAAAATTCGTATGAAGGCGAGAAATTAATGAATCATTCACACCTGCATGACGGATTGTCGGCATTACTCTCCCGACATTGCTCTGGCTCCATTTTGAACGAACCAAACGAACCAACTGGAGGGGGCGCGACGCTCCTGACGCTTCTGCCACAAGGAGTTGCCTTCTAATTTATTTGCCTGATGTGTGTATTACATTTGTGGCCCCGACCCCGGCTGTATCCAGTCGCAGTCGCAGTCCCACTCGCAGTCGCAGTCGCCGTTGCAGTCGCAAACGGTGACCGTTCTTGTCCCGATTCCGGACGCGTTGCATTTCGTAAATTGCCTCTCGGCTATGCAGGTCGAGCCACTCAAGACGGTGGTTGACGGTGCCTGCCTGATGATGCGTTCAGCAGAAAGTATCTTTCAGATACAGTTGTTGGCTCGCACAATGGCCGAAATTCGTTTGAGCCGCAGCGAAAATCCAATTCATTGTTGCACGCCACGCACGTGGTGCACTGTTGCCTGCTGGCCCTTAACACCTGAGTACCCGAGCACCTTAACCTCAATCTCATTAATTATTAATGACAGACACTTCTTGATCTTGCTCGCGCCAGAGCTGGTGCTTACTCTCAGCGAACGATACTATCGATCAACAGCTAATCAGTTGTTGTTCAGCGCACGAATCTCGGTTAAAACTGGATAAATTCTCCATACAAATATCGATAGCTATCGATAACATAGCTCAGTAAAAAGCAACATCGATATGTGAAACAAATATTTAAGTTTAGCAACAAGATCTTCATGAACTGCTTACAAATCGAAGCTATCGATGTATCGATAACACACGTTACCTCAGCTTTTGCCAATAAGTCTTCAGCTTTCAATCGCGCCCTTTAATGTCTACAGTTGCAAACTTTCTTTTATAGCAAACATCGTGGCATTTATCGATAAGTCGCTTCGATTGCACTTAGCGGTAATTGATATCGATAGTTGCTCGAACACTTATCGAATCGCTTGCTCGATAGTTTAGCCAAGCTTTGCCCATGGTCGCACCGTGATCCAGCTTGGGGCTCATATTGGGGCACAGGTCCATTGCGTGCTGCGTGTGAACTTGATGGATGCACTGCCTCCGCTCCGCCTTCTGTTGCGCCTGCCGCTCGCCTCGCTGCCACCACACTCTCCCAGCCGCAGCGCGCACCACACGCAGCCGCCGGGCACTTTGCTGGAAATTAAAATGCATACTCAAATTCGCATTCGCATTCGCATTTGTTTGCGCCTTTGCGCATTCACTAAAAATCCAACTATAGCTGCCACATTTCGTTCCCGTTGCCGCTGCAAGCTCTGCCGTCCCCCTCTTGCTTGCAACAACTCGGTGTCAAAAGTCAGAGACATGCAATTTGGCATTTTTCGCCGGAAAATAATATGCATAAGTAGTTGGTTCTTATGTCAATATAACTGAATGCCAAACTATCCTCTTCGCGATTTTTTCGAGTTTTTAGAAAGTACACTCTCTCTCCCTTCTTATCTCTCTATCTCCCTCTCAATCTTAACTCTATACTCCCAGAAGTTGTTCAAATTAATCCCTATTTATTATGCCCATCTTCCAATTTATTAAGACATTTACTTAAGACATTACTTTGTTATTTAACTTATTTTTTCGTTGAATTTTGATTTCTTAAAGAAATTAATTATCTCTTTTTAAATTCGATCACAGAGTGGAAAGAGTATATGAGGTGTATATATATAAATCGGTGTGTCCTAACTGATTGACTGTAAATTGAAATTTCCACTGTAGTTATGTATGTGATGAGGTTGCATGCTAAGACGGGGTTTCCGGAAATTCCACCCATATGTGTGAAACAATCGCGAAAAACGTTCACATTTAGCTTTGAGAGATTTAATATTAAACGTGCCACGTGGCTTGGCATCATTATTCAAAAATCAAGTGAAAATACATACATACATACATACATACATACATACATACATACATACATACATACATACATACATACATACACACATATGTACATACATACATACATACATGCATACATACATACATACACACAAACATACATACATACATACATACATACATACATACATACATACATACATACATACATACATACATACATACATACATACATACATACACACATACATACATATGTACATACATACATACATACATACATACATACACACACACATACATACATACATACATACATACATACATACATACATACACACATACATACACACATATGTACATACATACATACATACATGCATACATACATACATACACACATATGTACATACATACATACATACATACACACATATGTACATACAAACATATGTACATATAAACAAATGTACATACATACATGCATGTCTACACATACCTACATATCTACACACCTACATACATACATACATACATACTAACTTACTTACCCACATACATACCTACTCCTCCTGCTCCGCCTCCTTGGTGCTCCTCCGCCATGCTCCTGAGGCTCCACAGCTTCCAGTGTTGAAGCCGCCTGCGCCTAATTCATACGTGAAGCCTGCAAGCCTTACTTACATTTTTGAGAATCGAGGAGGAGGGCAACTTTAATAAATATATTTTCTTATTTAAGTTTGCTGCGAAAAAAGACAAATTGGTCTGATATTGGCATAGAAGATAATTTGCATGCATACATATACGCACATACATTCATACACACACACACATGCACAAGCACATATACACATATGCACACATCTACATAATTACACACGTAATTTTAATTCAATCAATTTGGCATCTGAATTTGGCATCATTATTCCTAGTTTATAATATATGAGTAGTCTATGCTATATATATCTATATTATGGGCATTATAGATCGGAAAACAAATTATATCGTTCACAGCTTTGGAGCTTCAGTTGGAGCTAAAGATTTTCTAGTCCTAATTAAATCGTTGTTTATTACCTCAAGCAATAATAAAATAAACATTATTTAAGCTTGACAATTAAAAATCAGGAAGGGTTCACTTTTAGCCTTTCACATATATTTGCACAACTTGAGCATACCCTGCACACTTAGTGGGTATTACTAGATTACAAAAAAAAAAGAATATATTATTAAAAAAATAAATAATTTGTATAGTTGTTGTATTGCTTCTGGATGGGTGTTATGTGCCGAGCAGCGATTCGATGCTGAAGCACGAATTGTGCTGGGGCTTGTGCTGCGCCAGCGGCGGCGGCGGCGGCTGCGTCGGCTCTGCGGGCAGCGGGGGCAGATTAGTCGGCTCCAGTGGCTCCAGTGGCTCCAGTTTTATCACAGCGCTGCCGTCGCAGCTGTCCTCCGGACAGCTTCTTTGGTTCGTCAAGCTTTGCGAGTTGTCCAGGCTGTCGCTGCAGACTCCGACCACATCGATGGGCGGCTCATCCTGCTCGTACTGCTCCAGCTCGTCGTGCTCGTGGTCGATGTCGTTCCGGTGCGCGGCCAGATAGTCGGCGCGCAGCTGCTCCACATTCACGTCGAGTCCCTTGAGCCGCAGCTTGCGCGCCTGCCGCTCGATCGCCTTGGCGATGCGCTTGCTGCGCTGTGCGCTGCTCGTGAGGATTGGTCATTGATTTGGGCTTAGACTTAGACTTTGGGTCGCATCTGGTTAACTGTGCCGGCCACTTACCGTTCCCTCGCACGAAGCTCCGGCAACGGTATCGGAGCACCGCTGCAGCTCTGCGGCTGTGCATTGTGCGCCGGCCGACCCGGTCCCTTCTTCGTGTGCTCCTTCTTGCGCCACTTAGCCCGCCGATTCTGGAACCAAACCTGGAAGTGAACAATATTTAATATTAATTAATATGACTAAAAAAAGCCTGATCTAGGACTTGGGTTAGCGATTGACCTATCGAATCGATATGTCGGGGCGCTCGCGAGACGAGCAAAGTCACAAAAAACAAGCAAGAACTTGGTTCTCGAGTGATATTACAGCTATATACTGATCCGATTCTGGTGAAGATTGCTGTTAAATTGGGGGATTAGCTTGTTTGGATAAGACATTAGCTCAGAATCTAGGCAACTGGCTAGATTCAGCTGTGAACCCAGCCTTAACTCATCCTATTTCTGACAATTTTTATTGAAACAAGTCAATCTTTATATACACAAAGCTCTTCCCCTTAATTGATTGACTGATTGACTGTTGATTGACTGATTGACTACAAGACGAAATATTCGGAAAATTCAAACTCCAAAGGGGCGGAAAACATTTGTCAAAGCTCGGATGAAAAACATTTAAGACAATGCATGCTTAAAATTGTGCCAAGCAAACGCAATTTCAAGAGTCTGCGTGATTTAGTCGGACCAGCAAGCGAGAGGTCGCTGGCTCAAATGCCGCAGCAATTGTTAGTTTTTCTTATTGCTTTCTATGAATTGCTAAAAGAAAGTGTTATGCTGTCGCGAGGCTATCTTTTGCCCAGCTAACTTTAGCCTGGATGATAGGGAAATCATTTATTTATTATTTATTATTTGAACCAGTTTTCAGGCAATTTGCATGAGCATACCTTTAAGAATTGGCTAACAAATAATGAGAGACCGTTCGCTGAATAATGAATATTGTGATTATTATAATATCGTTATCATCATTTAGTTATAATGGACGTAGCGCTGTGTGCGACTATTCACAGTTTCAGTTTCGATATGCACTCGTTATTCATGGGGTTAGACGGCGGGTCGTAAACAAAATGGCGTCCCTAATTGAGGGGCAGTTTGAGGAGCGACTCAAGCGCGACGCGAACGCATTTCGAGTGGGCGGGCGAGTACGAGTGCGAGTGCGAGCGAGTGTGTGTGTGTGTGTGTGAGTGTGTGAGTGTGTGTGTGTGTGTGTGTGCGAGTGTGTCACTTCAATTTAAAGTCATTTGCATGCATTGTGCATTTTTTAATGTGCAGCAAATTGTTTTTGAGTAGCTGCATGCGATGCTCACATTGCCTGCGCTTTAACGAGCGCCTCAAACCTCAAACCTCAACCCGAACCAAAAGCAAACCGAATCGCACCGCCCATCAGCCAGCTGGCTCACCTGTCCGTCTGTCCTGCTGTTCGTCTCTCCGGCTGTCTGTCTGTCTTTCTGTCTGTCGCAGTACCTCGACTCGTCTCGTCTTGTTCGCATTGACAAATTGATATGTCATGTCAAGAAACAATTTCTGGCTAAAGCGTAGACGAGTGTCTCAGCCAAAGAAACCGACGACGATAATCACACGGCTGACATGCAACCCGTCCTCGTCATCGTCGTCATCGACATCGTCATCGTCATCGCCAGCGTCAATCGGAAGGGGCTAAAACTTGGTTGCAATTGAAATTACATTGCAACAGCAAGCGACACGAAACGCAATTCGAAATGAAATAAAATGAATTGTAATGAATAAAAATAGTCAGGTAATTGGTTTTATTGAGTAATTGAGTTGCAGTTGCCCTCAAATTGTTTTACAACAAGCACGCAACTCGCTCGATGCCCGATGGCATTACCAATACCAATACCAATACCAATACCAATACCAAGACCAGCACCAATGCCTTTACGAATATCGATACCAATACGAATTCCAACATTAACACTAATGCCGGTACCAATACCAATACGAATATCGATATCAATACCAATACCAAAACCAATACCAATACCAAGACCAGCACCAATACCTGTACGAATATCGATACCAATACGAATTCAACATAAACACCAATGCCAATAACAATACTAATATTAATACTAATATTAACACTAATACCAATACCAATACCAATACCAATACCAATACCAATACCAATACCAATACCAATACCAATACCAATACCAATACCAATACCAATACCAATACCAATACCATTACCAATACCAATACCAATACCAATACCAATACCAATACCAATACCAATACCAATACCAATACCAATACCAATACCAATACCAATACCAATACCAATACCAATACCAATACCAATACCAATACCAATACCAATACCAATACCAATACCAATACCAATACCAATACCAATACCAATACCATACCAATACCAATACCAATACCAATACCAATACCAATACAATACCAATACCAATACCAATACCAATACCAATACCAATACCAATACCAATACCAATACCAATACCAATACCAATACCAATACCAAACCAATACCAATACCAATACCAATACCAATACCAATACCAATACCAATACCAATACCAATACCAATACCAATACCAATACCAATACCAATACCAATACCAATACCAATACCAATACCAATACCATTACCAATACCAATACCAATACCAATACCAACATCAGCAACAATTTCAATAATAATAATTTCAACAATACTTTCTTATTGCTTGCAGTAAAGATAGTAGCAAAGCAAATTGATGATAATTTATCAAGTCTTTTACTTAATAAGAGATAAATCAATAACTTTTGGTTGCACGGAAGACTGACTGATATCGGTAAATAGTAATTGCAATATTTGGCTGTGCTCTCGATTGAATGCTGTCGCTGATTGATCGAAGCTGTTCATGTGCTGACAACTGCCTTTTGTTTTTTGCTAATTAACATTATCGATTATCAATTGATCTATTAAGTAGATGGATACTTACCGCTATGCGGCCCTCCTTCAGGTCCAGACGCATGGCCAGCGCCTCGCGCATAAACACATCCGGATAGTGGCTGCTGAGAAAGGCGCGCTCGAGCTCCTCCAGTTGCCAGGTGTTGAAATTGGTGCGGCTGCGTCGACGATTGGCGGCGGCTGCGGCGCTGCTCTCGCTGGCCGTCTCATCATCGTGGGCGGACGCTGACGCTGACGCCGAGGCCGAGGCGGAAACGGAGGCCGAGGAGACTGCAAAAGTCGATAAGTCGTTGGCATTAGCCGCTTTTGCAAATGGAGCCTGCTGCCAACAAGCGGGCATAATTAACTGACAAGCGCGTGGGCGGGGCAGTTGTATTCGAAGGGCGATGGTGAGGGGGGGGGGGGGGTGGGTTGGTAGCCAACTAGGGTCTGCCCGTCTGTGCATGTTGGGTTTCGCTTACGCTCCGCTCGTATTATAATTGCAAACAATTAAAGTCTATTTATGTAAATTTCCAAGATATGCTAACGGCTAACCGCACACAGGAACAGGAACCCAGTGCCACGCCCACAGCTTTGCGGCCCCAGCCAGCCAAAGTCTGTTTGCCCCAGTCCCTGCTCGGGCGCCCAGCCATAGTCGCAGTCCCTGCCCGGGCGCAGATTGCATTGGCAACGTTGTCGGTGCCCTGCCCGTTGCCGTTGCCCGTCGTTGCCCGTCGTTGCCGTCGTTTGTCTTTCTAATTTATAGCAGCGCAAATTGGTTTTCACAATTAGGAAGTGGTGGGTGTTGCCTGAGCCTGGTGGCTCGGATATGTTTAAAGCGCCGCTGCGGAAGTAAATTACATGCAGCGCAGACCCGATTCGGGCGCCTAAAGGCAGCCAACCACCCACCCACCCACAGCTGGCTAGGCCCAATGTTTAGTTGCAGTTTTAAGTGAAATTTAATTGCAAAATTTGCTGGCTAACCAATTAGAACTGTGCGGGGCTTGCTGGAGTGAAGGTGGCCTAGCTAAATAAAAGCTTATAAAATGCACATCAAGCACGTGAAGATTCGATTTCAGCAGCAGCAGCTCCACGATGATGATGAGCCCAAGTCAAGGAGCTCAGCTCGCAGTCCGCACCCTTGAGTAGCTGATTCGAGGCGCTGGTACGTGATATTCATATGTTAAAATGCACACAGATTTCAACAATTTATAAACACATCTGCTACCAAAACGAAGGAGTGTCTCGCGACCCGTTCCAACCCTCGACTGGCACAACAATGGACCAGACACTTCATAGAGTAACACACACACACACAAGGGGGGGTAAAGGCGAGGAGGGGGGGTAACAGGTCCTTGTCCATTCGTACGAATCTCGGCTCTTGGCTCAGCGGCCTCATCATCACACTTGAAAGAGTAAATAAAATATAATTCCTCAAGGGTGTTATAAATAAAATTATCTGAATTATGGTTTCTGTTGACTTTCTGACTTTCCCCCTCTCCCTCGCTCCTCTCTCTTCCACTCTTTTCCTCTCTCTCTCTCTCTCTCTCTCTTGCTCGCTCTTGTTTAGCTGTGGCATAGTTTCGCTTGGGGTCTGTGCCCCTAATTTGCAGAGCAAGCGCCTTCATATATTAACTATAATCGATAGGAAGCTGTGGACGCGTCGGCCTCGCTGCCTGGCTGGGCGTGTCAGAGCCGAAGTTAAAAGGGGCTGGCCCTAAATCAGATAATGGACAGGCATTTGATAAGGCCGAGCACCGAAATTATGACAGCCACCAAATCGGTTTGGAAAATAATCAATGAGCCGCCCAGCAGAGGCATATGCGACTTAGGGTCTAGAGGAAAACATTCAAGGAACAGAAGTTGAGCTAAGAAATCGATTTACGATAAATAAAAGACGGAGCCCTTAATATAGACACAGCCAGTGAAGAGCATCCTCGATGCCATCCTTGCACTTCTATAAAATCGATAATTATCGATTCTGCAAAATGCTTAACTCGAAAACTATTAGAGCTGAATACATCTAACTAGGCAACTAGGCTCTCTTGTAGCTTTAACTGCTTTAAAATATTTCTCTTTTTATATACTTAGCTTCCCATACTCCATTCAAAAATTAAAAAGTAACTTATTTTTAAAGGTATAGCCCTGGGCAGAACTGAAAATAACGATCGGTCGAGCAGTAGAGTCCTTTATGGCAATATATTATCATTGCCAAGATATTATTTTTATGAAACTCAGCATTTACGAGCTTCACTTCAGTCGCATAGTTGCGAAAGGGTATTAGGTCGTCGGCCTGCCGAACTTATTCCAACACTCTCGTCTGTTGCTCTGTAGTTCTTGCTATATTTTTCGCCTGTCCCAATTAAATCTTGTACCAAAATATTCGTTAGCTCTCGAATGTGTTTTGTTTTCTCCTAGGACTTTGCTGCTGGGATATATTGAAGCATGTTCCGGCTGACGAGCAAGAGCTCCAGGCTTCACAATACCCCAACTCATCTCAGACAGCAACTCTTTCTCTCGCTCTCTCTCGCTCCCCTTCTCTCTCATTGTCCCGCTAGCACCTGCTTACATATAAATCTGTTTGTTGTTCCTTGTATTTTGGCCTAATTAAAAATGGGTAGCCCAATTTTAATTAGGCCAGCAAATGGTGCACAGTTGCGAGGCGCTTGCAAATTTGCATATAAATAGTATAAATTGTTATTGTCGCTTTTGTTGTTGCTGTTGTCGCTTTTGTTGTTGACTCTGCGGACAGTGTCTAATCTACGGGCTGCTGCATTGGGTCCATCTAACGCCTATTGCCCCTTAGTTTTGGCTAATTTCAAAGGTCGTTAAGCAAACAAACTCAAGTGGAACCAAATGCAGCGACAAAGAGCGAGCGCGTGAGGTGGAGAGAGCGGAAGAGAGACAGCGAGGAAGCAAGGGGGCGATTGGCCTGAACTGCGGCCCTCGGGGAGAAAAGAAAAATAAAACACGGCTCATGACCATAACGCTGAGCGGACAAAACTACCCGCCTCGGGGCCAAGCAAAAGGCGAATCAAATCTCTAACAGAACCGTCGCCAGAACTACTGCCAGCAGTAGCAGCAGCAGTAGCGGCAGCAGTAGCAGCAGCAGCAGTAAATTTGGTCCCACAAGAATCAGCCGAACGACCCACAAAAAATTGCCCAAAAAATCACCATAAAAATCTATAAAAAAAATTAACTAGCAGCAACAACAACAATAAAAAACGTGGGTAAAATGCACAAAAAAAAAAAATAGTCGAATAAAAAATATAAAATGGAAAAAAAAAAACGTAGAATAAACGTTGGGCTCATTAGCATTTATAGGCCACACAAATGTCAGACGTGGGGGTTGTCGAAAGGCCGCCTCGGACCGGGTCGTGGCACCTTTTGAGGTTCATTAGAAACTTGTCACATGATTTGATTTGCTTTTTGCATTTTTTTTCTCTTTCTATTTTAAACTGAAAAAAATTGGAACAAACTGACAAAAAATGAAAGTCAAATAGAGGCAGAGGCGCAGTAAAAACAAGTGAGAGGGATTTGGTTGGAAGTGCCCGACTAGGCGATGCCCTGAAGCCTCTTCTAAGCAATTGAAGCTCGATCTATGAAAGTTACTTCATTTAATTTGGAGACTTTAGCCCTTGAAAAGTAAGAGGTTTGCTCAAAATAACGGGATTTCTAAAACGATTTTTATCGATTGCTTGAAAACGAAGAATTTGCTTCGTTTATCGGAAACAAACTTGTACTGCCCGGGCACTACGAGGAGACGTAATCCGAGATAGACGCAATCATACATATGCATGGATGCACGGAGCAACAAACTAACGGAGAGACGGAATCTCGGACGGAGGGATGGACGGGCGGATAGATGGACGGAAAGAAGTACGGACAATCGGACAGACAGACGGACGAACAGGACTAGATTGACTCGGCTATTGATGCTGTTCAAGAATATATATACCCAATGGTATCTACGATCCATCCTTCTGCCTGTTACATGCATTTGCACAAAACCAATATACCCTTTTCACACATTTTCAATGGGTTCAGGTTATAAAAAATGAGGGGCAGAAAAAAACATGAACGTTAGGTCACACACACACATTAGGGCTGCTAATTATGCGACCCGCGGCATAGCTAGCACCCCCACCCTTTTCCCTCCACCCTTCGCGCTGCCTTGTATCAAACAAAAAAAAAAAACATAAACAACTACAAAACAGGGCGTTAAGTCAGCCACGCGCCCTCCTTTTTTTTTTGCAGGGTATTCGATTTGTTTCTCCTGTTTTTTATTTATTTTTTTTTTTGTTGCCTTGGTTTGTTTTTTGTTGTTGTAACCCCTTTCCCTGCCCCTTTTCACTGCCTGTCAAAGTCGTTTAGCTGCTTGTTGTTGTTGTTGCTGTTCTTTCACTTTGATGAATTGTTCGAGAATCCAGAGCTGCGTCTGCAACTTTGGAGTGTGTTAAATTGTTTGCACACCGCACGCTAAATGCCCAGCCCGTCCCCGACCCCCTCGGAGAATCTGAGACGTGGGAATCCCGAAGAGCCGCAATAAGAAGGCATCTCGAAACACGGCCAAAATCTACAAAAGTTATATTGCATATATGAGTTAAAGGCTTTATCATCTAAAAGGGGCAGCAAAAAGTCGCTTGAAAGCGATTCGCAATGGGATTTGAGCGTCGAACCAATATCGTGCGCAGTCGATGGCTCGAACCCCCGAGTGGACAAAATATTTGTATCTTAAATTAAAATTATAATATAAGAATTGTTATTGGTAAATAAAAAAGCAGTTTGTTACTCTCGCACGTCGAACGCCGGGTAATTTCTGCAGTATTGTTCAGTTTCTTACTGCTGGCATGTAATTGGCCAGGTTAAGCGGTGTGCTGCAATTACATTTGCAATACATTTACACACCCATTCCCTAAGCGAGCGCGGGTGCGGTAGGGGAGGAGTGGAGGAGGGGTGCTCGCTCGCACAGTGGGCAACAAATGTGTGGCAGTTAAATTAATGAATTTCTTTGCACTTGCCACGACGGTAATTGGCAGAGGCCCAACAGTCGAGTGAACTGACCCGAGTGGACTGACACAGGTGAGGATAGGGGAGTGTTGCGGGGGGTTAGGGAGGGCTCACCTCAATCTGAAGCGATCTGGCGAACTGGCGCGTCAGCTGCCAAGTTGCACATGAATTTATATGAGTTGTTTGCATTAAAATGAATTGATCGACACGACGAGCAGCGGCCGCGTATGTAATCTGCCACACACACAAGCCCGAGCCTCCTCCTCCTCCTCCTCCTCCTCCTCTCCTGGCGCTGCTGGCAGCCCGGGTGCCGGGTCATTGCTCATCTGCCACGCCAGGCACGTCAACGCAGCAAATTACTTGCCGCTGCTGCGCGATGCAAAATTGAAAATTCAAGTGGTTAACTTGGCAACATGTTGCCGATCCTTTAGTGTCCCCCCCCCTCTCTCTCTCCTTGTCTGTGTCTGCCTCTCGCTGGTCTCGTGTTGCATGTTATGATTAAATTTTGATAGCCAACAACAATCAAGTCAAGGAAAATCAATAATTTTTACGCATCTTGTTACGTTGCTGCCAGAGTTGGAGCTGGAGCTGGAGCTGGAGCTGTAGCTGCAGCCTGTGCCCAGCCCAGCCCCGGGTCCGCTCTGACGAAAAGCTCTCAAAGAACGATCGCTGCCCGCGATCGACGCCGACAGCGGGCAGCGGACAGCGGGCAGCGGGCTGCGACACGGCAAAGCGGCGCATAAATGTTTTGTTGTTTTAATGAAGACGTCGGCTCCAGCTTCAGCTCCGAAGAAGACATCAAGGCGTTGCATGCCAGCAAAAATGTTTCCTCTTCTTTTTCATTTTTTTTTTTTTTTTTTTTTTTGCATTTTCTTATTCCCTACGTTCGAGGGGCGCGTCAGCGTCTGCGTCGTCTGCACGCCATGACTATCGAGGCCTTTAACGCTGTCTTGGCTGCTGCTCCCGCTCTTTCGCTCCCTCTCTCTCTCTCTCTCTCTCTTACTCTCACTCAGTCTTACTCTCTCGCTCGCTCTCTTTTGGTCGCCCTGGCCTTTGCGGCTGCATTACGAATAGGGTCTAATTATTGTGGCAAGCCCCTGAGCTATAATTTGCCTGATTGATTTACATAACGATCGAAAATGATCAAGACATTAATTTCTTATTAACGTCGCTCGCTCGCTCGCTCTCTCTTTGGCTTGCTGTTGCGCTCTCGCTCGCTCGCTCGCTCGCTCGCTTGCTCGTTAGTTTCGGCTTGGGCTGGCTTGGCGTTGGCGTCGCTGCCACTGCACAACATCCCAGTCGCAGTTCCAGTCCCCAATTCCAACATTGTTGCTGCCCGCCTGCAGCTGCATCGCTGCTGCGCCTGCGCCTGCTCTGTCTGGGGCGTAACTCTGGAGCAATGTTCCGCGTACGGCGCTGCCGCTGCCGCTGCCGCTGCCGCTGCATCCGCTGTCCATCTTCAGCTGCTGCACATAGACTTTTTTTCAATTTCTTCATTTTACTGCCATTTGGCCTGCGCTCTGCATTCGCTGCTCGAATCTTGCGCTAGAGGGCGCCACTGCGTACCGACGGCCAACAATAACAATCAATCGCAGACACCCGCTGCAGCCGCTCTCTCTCTCTCTCACACACACACACATACAGTAGTGCACCTTCCCGTTGCCCAATATGCAATCGCGCACTTTCGCACTCTCTCACACAATGTCTCTCTTTGAAAGTTTTGTCCAATTTGGTTTGCTTTCCTTTTGCCTTTGCCTTCCTTCCAGTGGCTTCGCTTTTTGCCTCTGCGGCTCTCGCTGATCGTTTTGTTCGTTTCGGACATAATTAATGTTAGTTTTAACGCTGCTTGAAAATGTTATTTCCCTTGATTATAGCAGGGCACAACGGACAACGGCTGTTGTTCGTTGTTGTTGTTGTTGTTGTTGTTGTTGCTGTTTACTGCCGCTGATTGTTGGGTCTTGGTGTTGGGCCTGGTTGCCTGGTTGTTGGCGTTCCCTCGCCTGGTTTGCTGTAGGCAGTCATGGGGAAACATTTTATGACGATTACTGTAATTCGTTGCCGCAAACAATAATTACTTTCCATTACGAAAATGGCGGGCATATTATCACCTGAATATCACACACATGCGCATGCACACACATAGACACACACACACACACACACACACACATAGAGCAACTGCAAGCAAGAGCGAACACAGGTGTTAAGCGTATGTGCCGACATCGTCGCAGTCAGCGTCGCAGTCAGCGTCGCAGCCAGCGTCTGTGTCAGACGTCAACGTCGCCGACGATCGCAATTCGCCACGGCAAATGAAACGTTTCGCTGCGGTTGCGAGTCAAAGTCGTTGTGGCGTTGTCTAAAATTTTCGGTAATAAAATATGACAACTCAATCAAGGCCCATAAAAGCCAAGGCACAACAACAACAACAACAACAGCAACTGATGATCAGGGCGGGTCTGGTTTCAGTTTCGGAGCAAAAGCTCAGTAATTTGCAGAGGCTGCAAAGGCGATCAAAATTTACGATCATTTTGTTTTCAAAATCAATTTAGAAAGGAAGCGCGGCAAAGATCAGCCAGCGCACAACAGATGCTCAGCACGGCGAGAGAGAGAGAGAAAGCTCTGCTGTGGCCAGACAGAGTCCGAGCTAAAGCTTCAAATTGAGTTCTTAAGTTGTGGCTGCATTTTGCGCTGTGGTCCGTGTTGGTTCCCTCCTTTCACTGATCGCACGATCAGTTTGCAGTTCAGGTTCGAGGCTGCCACATTGTTGACCGCGGGGACGGGGACGGGGGCTTGGTTGAGGTATGCGGGATTGGGGCTTACAACTGGTATCTGGCCGAAACTTTTGCTTTTCGGCAGTTATTAGCAAGGTAAAACACGAGTCTTGCACATTTGAGAGCTTGTAATTTACTTAATTTGATTACGAACGACGTCCACCTCGAGTGGGCGTGCAACCCTGGACCCAGGGTACGTATCTCGGGGGTATCTCGGCTGCAATCTCTGCCCGAGCTGAAGAAACAGCATGCAGGTGCAATGCAAGGTTCGAGCTGAGCTTAGGCAAATATGCAATTTAAGTGGGTGGATGGACATGATTGGAAAATTAAGAAATCGAGCTCAAATCAGCGAACCTATAAGCTGAGGCAAATCAAATTAACCAGTTGAGCTTTAAGCAAGCTTTCAGAAAAAACGAATCGAACGGAACAAAGGAACAAGCTAAGCCTTAAGAAACGAATCAAACACGAATCTTACAAAACATACGAAGGACACGAATCATAATCGAATCAAAAGCAACAAGTGAACTACTCGAGCTTTAAGCAACGAATCAAAAGCAACACGTGAACTACTCGAGCTTTAAGCAACGAATCAAAAGCAACACGTGAACTACTCGAGCTTTAAGAAGCGAATTAAAATCGAATCAAAAGCGACATTTGATCTAGTTTAACTGGTTGAAACGGAGCAAACGAACTAGTTAAGCTTTAAGAAACTAATCCAAGACGGATCAAGTTGCCGGCGCGACTCAGCACAAGTTCAAATGAACTGTTCAAATGAACTGTTCAAATGAACTGATTCCGCAGCTCAACTCGCGGAATCAGAGCTCTAAGTAAATCGAATTTTTGGTTTTATTTATTTATTATTGTTCTTGTCGAATTTGCGTTCTATTATTTTAAGGCTTAAAATTAATTGTGCAAACAAATTTAATTTATGAGCAACAACAAAACAACAACAAAAATCTATTAATATAAACAATAGTTTATTAATTGAAAGTTATGTATGTGTGTGTGTCTGGGCTATGGCTTATGATTTATGCATAAGGAAGGCGAACAGGGCTACAAAAGTGCTAAAAATGAGCAACAACAACAACAACAACAACAACAACAACAGCAGCAGCAGCAAGAAGAAGAAGAGCTACAACGAAACGGCAAAGCAAAAAAGCAGAGCGCAAAAATAAAGCTCAGCATAAAAATTGATTTCTGCTGCTGCTTTAATAAATTCTCAGCTGCCTGTTGTTGTTGTTGTTGTTGTTGCTGTTATTGGCCCGAGCCAGAGCGGCAGCAACAGCAACGACAACAACAACAACAACACAATCTCAATCAATTTCAAGTCGCACATCACATCAAAACAAATTACCAGGAATTAATTTGCCATCAGAATCACGCAAGCGCAGAGACTGAAACTGAAACTGAGACTCGAACTGCAGCTCCAACTCGAAACTGGAAACTCGAAACGGAGACGGCCGGACAGCGACACCGACGTCTGAAAAGGGAGAGAGCGAGAGAGGGAGAGAGAGCGAGAGAGCGAGAGAGAGAGAGAGGCAGACGCCAGGACGTGCGGCCAACGAGTTTGTTTGCGGCGATGGCGATTAATAGAGCGTCATGATGGTGGCTAAGAGGGGCGCGTGCGAGGGCGAGGGCGAGGGGATGGCGGTGATGGTAGGTGCCGTGATTAATACATGAGGATTTAATTAACTTGCCATGCTGCGCACTTGCGCTATCTCGCTCACACCTGCACATATATCTGTATGCCGCCCACACGCCCCACACACTCCCGCTCTCGCTGTCCATGTCGAATGCTCTCTTCACTTGGCTCAGTGCACAAACTATGGCAACGTCAACGGCGGCTCGGGCCATCGAGCGAGCGACAGAGAGAGAGAGAGAGAGAGAGAGAGAGCAAGCTCTGCAAACGGCAACTTGTTGTAAATGCTGTGCGTAAAAGCAGAGCCCTGTATTTAAAATTGATAAAATGGGCAGGCAAATTCGAATCTATAAGCGCTACGGCATATATTTACGCATTTTCCGCGTGTGTGTGTGTGTGTGCATGCATATATATATGTGTGTATATATGTATATGTTGCATGTGCATATAAGAACAGCATCAAAAGCTTTAATAGACTGTACGCAAATTGGGCATTACATATACATATGTAATTAGTACACACACACACACACACACACACACACACACACACACAGGCAGTTCAAGAGCGGAGCTGTTACACATGTGTGCGTACATGTAATTGAAACGTGTTTTTCTTTATCTGCCTTGTCCATTGTCCATTGTTGTTGTTGTTGTTGTTGTTGTTGCTGCTGTTGTTGCTCTTGCTGGCGAACGCCTGCAGCGCGAAAATCGGTGGCATGTATAATTTTTATCACCTTTAATTAACTTTTCAATTAATAAAAAAAAACGTAGCAGCAGCAACAACAACTCGTTGTTGTTGTCCTCGTTGATGTTGTTGTTGTTGTTGTGTTTGTTGGTGTTGCTGGCAAATAAAATGCCGTCGGCATTTGAATTACCTTTTGTAGACACGCAAATTTGCGAGGGGCAGCAACAGCCGTTGCAACAAGGGGGGCAACTGCAAGGCGCAAATTGCGTTTAGAGCGGAACTCAAAATGGGGCAGAACGTCCAATTCCAAATACCCTTATCTATACCATCAATAAAAACATGCCAGCTCCAGACTGATTGACTGACTGACTGATTGACTGATTGACTGACTGACTGATTGACTGATTGACTGATTGATGTTGGGAAACTGAAATTCTTACGCTGTTACCAAGGCTTCTAACATGACTTTTAGCCCGAAATGTAAGTTTATTTCATTTTGCTCAAAAATATTTATATTCAAAACTGAGAACTTTTGTGAAAGACTCGGCTGCAAATCATAAAAAAACTTTGGCCCCAACCATTGGATTTACTTAACCAGATTTGGTTGTTGCCAATTTTGGCTGCAGCTGAAATTTAGCCCGCAAATTCCGCATGAAAATATTGTCTTAATTCAATATTTTCAATAGAACGGGCAGATACAAATTTAAATAAAGCTGTCTCGAATCTTCAAGAAATTCTGGGCACAGATCTTCCAAAAGAATTTAAGGAATATTACCTTAACATGGATAGATAGATAGATAGATAGATGGATATATGGATAAATAGATGGATAGATAGATCGATGAATAGTCACAGAGATACATTTATGGATGAATAGATAACTAGATAGATGGATGCATATAAACATATCTCTGCTTCTTTCCTTTATTTTTTATAAACATGATTGCTTTGTCTTCTATTTGACATAGTTTTCAATTTGTACTCAAAACAAATCTGTATTTTTCTATAAGTAAACGATAACTCACTGAAAACGATAATCGATCGATAGCTGATTACACAGCAGCTATCGATAGGCGAACGAAAAGCTATCGATAACTAGTTGCTTATGACTCTTATCCTTTTGAGCTACTTCACAAGCAAAATTGCCATTTAGGCATACATCTGCATAATATATATCGATAAATGTTATCGATAAGTGGTAAAACTTTTAATTTCGCATATATGTGGAATATATTGGCATTGCTTGTAACAAGCAAACACACACACACACACACACACGCACACAGGCGAAAGTTATGGCAAAAATATTTGCCAAAAATTGATTAAAAACCGCACACGAGAACAAACAACAAAATCATTTTCAATGGCAACAGAAACGGAAATCACAACCAAATATACACACACACACACATACACGCACAGAGAGAGCTAGAGAGAGAAAGAGAGAGAGCTAGAGAGAGAGGGAGCGACTGATAGTGATAGAGATAGCTAGCAAAATGGCTACAAAGTCAGCTAAAAGTGTCATTACAACTCACAAAAATCCAACAAAAGTTTGCCAAAAACCGAGCCCAGCAAAACTTTCAGGGACGTCTGGGCCATTGTTGTTGCTGTTGTTGTTGTTGTTGTGGCATAGGGCTCAATTCAATTTTATCGTTTCAATATTAACCCAAAACAACCCCACAATATTGCCTTCATTTAAGGTTTATTAGATACAACGACAGAGACGGAAACGGAGACGTAGACGGAGACGAAGACGCGGGGCGTTGGGCGGCCCAACGAGCGGAACGCCAGGCGATGGATACAAGAAATATGTATGTAGCTACAACAACAACATTAACAACAATAACAACGCAAGCTACCAGCCAGCCAACACACACACACACACACACACAGCAAGAATTTTCCAATTTACAAACGTCGCCAAAAGCCAACGAGAAAGCTTTTTGGGGGGCGCTTTGCCGTGTTGTTGTTGTTGCTGTTGTTGCTGGCGAGGGGGAGGAGTGGTGTATCTGTGTGTGTGTGTGTGTGTGTGTGTGTGTGTGTGTGTGTGTGTTCGTGTAACAAGGATAAATGCCGCGCTGTGATTGTGTGTGTGTGTGTGTGTGTAACGGCATAAACATTGATCCAACCGTAAAACTGGCTGACAATCGTGGCCCGCCTTGCCATCCCTTTCTCCGCCTCGCCTCCCCCCGTCTCGCCACCGGCCGCATATCCTGCCACAAAATCCCAGCTCGGACGCCCCATAACCGTATTGCCAGGCGTGGCACTGAGCCAAACCGAAACGACGCCAAGCCAAGTGTATAAATTGTATTAGCCCCAAAGTGTCGTGCGGGACGAACGGGACGAATGGCAGCTGCTCGGGCTGCATACGGGCAGCTGGGAGTGGGCAAGAGGGATGGGCGGGGACGGGGGGGGCATAGCCGCCTGCTGGCCGTTTGGTGGTTGATGCGCGTCGCAGTCGATGCGTCGCCTTCGCACGCACGCACGCACGCATTCGGCGGCAGCCATGAAGAAGAGGCCAACATGGCTGCCACCTAAGACCAGGACAGAGCCGCACGACAGATGACATGGCACAGGGGACAGGCGACAGGGAGCCGAGGGGGCAGCGAAGAAGCAACTGCTGCCCGGGTGCTCACAACAAGTGTCATTTGCAGCAAATTGCAAACCGCAACAATTTCACAAAGGACTCACAATACGAGCGACAGGACGAGCGACAACAACAGCAACGAGTGTGGCAACTAGGCACTAGGGGGGAAGGGGGTCGGCGCTCGGGGGGCGACGAGTCGAGGCAACGGCTGGCGGAGCAATCTGTTTCAATATAAACGCACATGAGGCATTTACGAGCGCCAAGCTTTCATAGTCTAGTGGGTGGATACACGGGATACGCTTGGCTGCTTAGCTCGCTGCTTGTTCAGCGAGTGCGTGAGTGTGTGTGTGTGTGTGTGTGAGTGTGTGTGTGTGTGGGGGGGGGGGGGGGGGGGGGGGGGGGAGGTTGCCACTTAAATGCCTCATGTTGTAGTTTTAGTTTAGATTTGATTTCTGCCTTTTTATGCTCGTTTTTCCTTCTTTTTTGGGGGGTATTATGCTCTGTTCTTTGTACTTGTGCAGTGTTGGTTAACGTTTGTCCGCGTAACGAGTAGCGAGGGAAAATAAATGAGCACACGAACAGATCCAAAAATGTAAATGTTTTTACTCGGCTTACAAAATGGAATCGCAAAATGCTCGTCTCTCTCGCGCTGCTTCCAATTCGTTACTCGTCACAATTTATTTACTCGCTACTTGTAATCTTTTATGTATTTTAGCCATTACTTTTGAAATATATAAATTCCTTATGTATTTATCGCAGGTCAAGGCTAGATACTCGTTACTCGTTGTAAGCTAATTATTTCTATTTGTAGTCCCTTAATTGGCGATAGTTACCCGTCACATATCGATTTGCACTTCTAACTCGTTATTAGCTTTCTCTCGTTACTCAATGCTCATCTCACTTTATTCCCTTGTAACTTGGTTAACATGGTTAACTTGGTTTTCACTCGTCACTTGGCTCCTTACTTGCCAGAAGTTACTCGTTTTCCCAGACTCGTTCCTTATTCTCACTCTTCTCTCGTTACTCTTTACTCGTTACATTTGCTTTTAATTTTAGCCAATGCAATTGATTTGCCTGATTTTTTAAAGGGTATTTCAATTCTCTACTAACTTTTAGCAATCGCACTCGCTTTCTATTTATATGGCTTATGGCCTCTTTTGGGGTTGTTTAAACAACAACAACGGCGAGTAGTGTAGCTCTGTGTGTGTGCGTGTGTGTGTGAATGTGTGTGTGTGTGTTATTGTTGTTGCTGTTGTTTGCTTTATTCACTGTTGCGCTTCGCACACATCTTCGTCCCTTGGGTGTCATAATTCTTGACGAGCTCATCTTTTACTTAAGTTTTACATAATTTTCATGTCGTTGCCCGAGCAGCGCTTGTGGGTGGACTGGGCCGGGGCATATCACTTGGTAAGCCCCATGGAGATAACATAAAATCGAAACGTGTGTGCAGCTATGCCAAAAGGGACGACAAAACATTTGACGCTGGCTGGCGAAGGGGATGGGATTGGGGTTGGGCCAATGGAGGGGGCCTCGGTTTTTGTGGTAAAACGCTTAACTCTACGTGTCTGCGGCTTTTCCTTTCCGCCTGGGCTTTCGTTCGAGCCGAAGGAATTTTCTGTTCGCTGGAATCAGGGGTAATCCCCAAAATAAATATGTATGTAGCTATGTGTATATATGTATTTAATCATTATTGATCAGTTATGAGATTTGTGATTTTGTTGCTTGTTTTTGAACAAAGCACGTTTCGATAAACTTTACTTTAAGTAAATAATTTGTGCTCAAATGATTTCATGTAATTATAAAACGTTTTTTCTTATTATGTTGAGCTTGGAAAATATTTAAATAAACATAATTAAAGCTCAATAGCAATGTTTCAAATGAGCTGCGATTGGTCGAAGAATAATTTTGGAAAAAAAGGTTTCGACCTTAAGGGGTCATATCTGAACCAAGCTCAGCATTTCATTTATCCCACTATTTTGATCAGACATATTTACAAATTAATCAAATGGCACTCAACATTTCCCATTATTTTCTGAGCGTTCCTGACAAATGACTTAAAAGGAGAGCAGAAACAATCGGATAATATATATTATAAAAAAATTGACAAAATTTATATGTATTTCCGACCTAACAGAGAAGTTATGCACTTCTATATATAATATAGAGTATATATAAATATATACTTCTGACCGATTCATCCTTGAACAGAAATATGATATAGAATTATCTCTTATCTGAGCATATTTCACTTTCTAGTGTTATATTAGAGATAAGTGTCTAGATATATATATAGTTATGTAACACTTTAGTGTTTATTCTGACGGGTTCAGAGTCTGGATCTAGGTATATTCAACTGAAATTGAAGCAGCTTCCAACTAAATTGAAGCTCCATGCACTTAAAGCTAGGTAGCTAAAAGTTCTGGCAACAGATTGAATAGAAGACCTCAAAGTTGAGATGATTTAAATGAAATGGAATAAAGTAAAATAAAATAAAATCAAATAATAAGGAAACTATTTGGGATTAGTTTTTGACTGCAAGTCAAGAGGCAGAAGAAGAAGAAGCTGAACAAAATGTCAGATGTCAAACCCCCTTACCCCGTTACCCCCTTAACCCGCCCACCCGACCACCCATCTAACCGCCTCCTCGGCAGCCTGAAGTGCCACTTCGCATTCAAGTTTCCACTTCTGTGCACTTCACAAATTATGAAAAAAGAAAAGCGAAAAGCAGCCAAAATGCAAAATGACAACAAACAGGCTGCCAAGAGAAGCGGATAGTGGCGGCTGGGTGAGGGGGGGGGGAGTAGGGTGTAAGAGCCAGTGAATTCATTTGCAATCCTTCTGCTTAATGGCACTCCTAAACGGCTAATCTCAAATGGCCTGGCCAATTTGCCTGCCAACTTATTGGCCATTTGCTTAGGGGGCGTTCGGGGGGCGTGGCTGCATAAGATACAACAACAACAACAACAACAAATATTACGCCTCAAAACTGTAAATGGCCAACAACAACAACAGCAACAGCAAAGCGAGTTAACAAAAATGCAATGGCTTTTAGTCGAGCGGGCGCCCACCACCCAACCTCCCACTGCCCGCCCCCTCCCTTTCTCGGGTCGCCAAAACATTTGTTGTTATTTTTAATACAATTATAAAGGGTATTTTGAGTTTGTCACGAACTGTGTAACGCAGAAGTAGGAGATTCAATCGAGCACAAAAATTATATAGATGCATACAAATATATATATATATATGTATATATACATATATTAATATATAAAGCGACAGATATATAACGCAATTAGCCTGATCGGACTATTTTGTCCGAGCCATGCGTCAAAAATTGGAATTTTATAAAAAATTTCTTGTTATTCTTGCTAACCAATATGCTTCTAAACTATTATTCTAGACCATCTTTGCAAAAGTTGACAGTTACATACATATATCAGGTTTCTTACCAATAAGAAAAATCTAATATTATATATACAGTTATATATTATATATTATATATAAACAGCTGAATAATTATTTTTGGTGTAAAGAACTTTTGTGCATGTTTCTGAGCCAAACTTAGCTAATACGAGCTTTGGTCTGCCTCAAATATATATCCAGGATTGCAACGATTTGGATTATCGTATCATATCGGGAAATATCCTTGGTAAATGAAGCTCTAAGTAGAGTATTTAAGCTGCGGCTTGCCAAGAATAGTCGCGCTTTCTTGTTTTTCTTTTTTTTTTATTTCGGCAAATTTCATTATCTGCAGCCGCCATCTTTGTGCTAAACGGCAACACACACACACACACACACACACACACACACACACACACATACAGACAGCCAGAGGCGTGGGGTTTTTTTTTTTACTCTTTTGGGGCTTTATTTTACCTAAGCCAAATCCGCCCCTTGAAGTGTTTATCCTTTTGTTGTTGTTGTTGATGTTGTTGTTGCTGAAGTGTTTTCAATTTAAGTTTAGCGAACAAAACGCCTTTTGATTTTTATTAGCTGAATAGCTCCACACGCCCACGTGGGTGGTTTGGTCCGTGGAGGGGGTTGGGCACAAGGAAGGGTTGGGTATTGTGCTGTAAGCGAAGGGTGAGCGGGGGGAGGGATGGTTTAACGTGAAGGTTGCTCGCTGCCAAAATGCGATTCCATTTGGCCGGGCACTCGTGAAATTTTCAGCTGGCTAGCGGCCAACGAGCACAAATTGGGTGAATTTATGGGCCCAGCCAGGGTTGTCGCCCTCGTAAATTATGCAAATAACTTGGCAGCGCGGGCGAATGGCTCCACTTTGCAGCTGTTCGGCTTAAATATGCATGAATATACACATGTACTATATACTTATACTATATATATTTGTGTTTTTTTTTTTTTTCTCTCGAGTATTTCAGTTATTTTTGGCAGTGGTCGCAGCTAAATGAGAGTCACTTAAATAATTATCATTTCCCGAGGCAAAACGCTCGTCAAAAGCTCATTTGGAGCGTCTCGCGCCGGGCTGGCTGAGTTGCTCCGAAACTGACGAGCGACCAATTAGGCAACGAGACGAATGATGACGTCTGATGCTGAGCGGCTTATTAATTATGGGGAAAAATCTGTGGAAATCGGACCAGCCAACCAGACCAGAGGCGCACACAAATGCGCATTAGCCGCTGATGTTGATGGCTCCGCGTGGCTTCCAGTCTTGTTTTTGGGCTTCTATCAATTACCCTGCACGCACGTGTGGTTAGCTAAGCAATCCGTTCGGGTTTGTCTAGCCTCAGCACAGTCCGAAGACAAGCAGCGCCTGTCCGTGCAACATTTACGAATGCGACACAAAGAGGAATGCAAAAGCATAGGACAGTTGCGAGAGGAAAGTGCCGCACAAAGCGGAATCAACGAAAACGGAGCCAAACGTTTAAGGATGCCGCACAAAGCAGAATGAAAAACTGTTAACGTATTGCATAAGCTACTGTAAGCGTATCGTGTGTTCGTTGCGAGTTCTATCAAATGCCAAGCTTGTTTTCATCTAGGAGCATCATCCAATTGACTCACTCGCAGCTACACTTCAGCGTACATACACAATTAATCTATGGTCTAGGTAGGCCCCTTAGAAATGAAGGCAATTACCAGACGCGCTCGCGGTCGGCGAGGCTAATGAGCAGTAGGAGATCAACTCAATTCATTCATCACTGATGATCACGGCCGATGATGATCAGCAGTGCCCGGGATTGGGAGCCGGCACGCTGGGAATCGACCAGCTCAAGCGTTTTCGGGGCGTGCCAATGGCGTTCTTATTAATTTGCTCAATTTCCACAAGCGAGCAGCGAGCGGCGAGCGGGGGCAGGGCTCAGCGGAGACTGAGGGAAAGTCAAGGAGGAAAAAAAAAAAAAAAAAAAACTTAATTAAAATGTCGTAAACGTAAATTGTATGTTTGTTGGGCTGTCGGTTTGTCGAATTGGCGGGGCAGGAGGCGGTTAGCTCCCAAAATAATTAAGACATTTCACTTCGGACCGCGGGCCAAATGGAAAAATTGTTAATACAAATTGTTTGTTGCCCAATTTGGGCCATACCATGTTTTTCCTCAGCTATTGTTGTTGCTGGCGCTGTTTCGGGTCCGCGACCGAAAACAATAAAAATGACTAATGGCAGCTAATTTCCCGTCCTCGTCCAAAGACGAACTGTTTTACAAATTTCTTGGCCCGCTCGGGCGTTTACCCAATTTGAGAGGCGGCTCAAAAAACGAAAATACATATACATATACATATATACCAGTAGAAGAAATAGTTCTGTTTTGCGGGGGCGTTGACGCCGGACACAATGGGCAGTCGCAGTCGCCTTTAATGACAGGACTCGAGACGAGACGGGACGAGACTCGGAACTGAAATTGGCATAGCAATTGGGAGCAGGAAGCCGAAATGTTTGTGGAAATGGAAATGGAAACATTCTTTCTGCTTGGCCTGTTCACCTGCCGTGCTGACAGTTTTCGCCACCCCCCCCCCCCCCCTACAGCTGCTGCCCTTGTGCATTGCTCCTGCTCCTGGGCGACCTCTCAGTCGAAGTCCGTTTTCAGGCACGTTGACAAAATGGTTTGTCAACAGCCAGCCTTATTGGTGGATAATCTGAATGGATGGCTGCACAAAAATGGTGAACATTCATAAATAGTTGCTTATTCTTGTGTTTTTCTTTTTTTTTGTAATTGCGGTTGAATAACCTTAGGAAACAGCACAGGGGCTTAAGATTTTAAGGGCTAGTGTTGTCAAGTTCCCAAATTAAGGAGTGGGAAAATGCTCAAAGGACATTTGGTTTCTTGCAAAATTATCGCGGCTTGTAGCCCGACTTATATTGCCCCACAATAACTTTAAGCAACCCTTTTCTTCTTCCACTTTTTTCTCCTCTTCTTCCTCTTCCTATTCTTCTTCTATATATCATGCCTATCACAGCTGCGCAATTTGGTTTATCGCCAAATTGTCTTCCAATGCTCTACCAAAGTTTGGCCACACTAGCTTTTAGGCATTTGCAGTTTGGGCACATTTAATACTGTTCCGGCATGCCAAATTGTGTGAAATTTCATGCATTGTTCAATGCATAACGTGAGCTGTCGCACTCAGCCCTCTCTCTCTCTCTCTCTCTCTCTCTCTCTCTCTCTTTCTCTCTCTCTCTCGCTGACTCACAATCTTGGTGCCGTTCGGTTTCCTAATTATTTTTGCATGGCCAAAAATAAAAGGCACAAAATTGCTTGCCAAATTTAATTACGCGCATAATCAAAAAGCAACAAAAATAACGGCAGCTCTCTCACAGGCACGCACACACACACACACACACACAGTAGCAAATGAGCGAGAGAGAGAGAGAGCGAGAGAGGGCAGCAACAGCAACAACAATGTCACAAATGGCCGCTGCAGGCGCCGTGGCGCTAGCGTCGGCCCACAAATTTTGTTGTTGATTAAAAATTGATCAAAAAACATAACAACAAACAAATTATGCATAGTTGTTGTTGTTGTTGTTGTTGTTGTTGTTGTTGTTGCTGTGCGTGTCGCAGCGAATTGATTAAAAAGAGCAATGCGATTGAAATTTTATTGGTAAATTGAATAAAGTGCGCGCCGGGGCGCCAACAACAAAACTGGATTCCGTTTTGCGCTGCTGCTGCTGCTGCTGCTCTTGTTGTTGTTGTTGTTGTTGTTGTTTTAGCCTGTGCTTTTGCGATTTTGTGCTGTTAAGCGTCGCAGTCGACGTCGCTGCCAAAATGCTTGCTATAAATTAATGAGTCGGCCACATATTGTGACCTATGTGTGTGTGAGTGTGTGTGTGTGTGTGTGTGTGCCAGATGCCTTGCTATTGGTGCAGGCAATTGGGTTGTGAAATAATTTAATTATTAAATAGATTACAAATAAACCTTTTCCCACTTAAGTTGCTTATAAAAAATGCTTAAATTATTTACTAGTTGTCAAATAAAAGCCCATTTTTTTTTTGCCCTCAGCTGTCAGAAGAGCGGTTAATGCGTTGCTGAAAAGGCGCAGCCAGTGTAGCCTTTAGGAAAGTGACACAAGGAAGAATAACAGAGGAGAGCAAGTGAACGAAGGAAATGGTAAAATATTGGCCTAAGATTTACGATATGATTAACGCCTAGGTTAAGCAGTCAGTAAAACGTTTAAGAATTCAAGATAGAAACTTAATTATAGACTTTGCTTAGTTAATTTAGCTTAGTAACCGACACATCGAATAATTGTGTAATCCAGGGTAAGTTCTAGAGAAATTGAAATTATGATTTATAGATATAGAGCTGAAGCTAAGCAGCGCAGCCAGTGAAACGTTTCCGAATGTGGAAAGGAGGAACAGAATCGTTTAAGAACTCACCCTCAAGCGCCTCCGTTTGCAGCATTTTACGTGATGCTGGCTCCAGTGCCTCCACCTCCACCTCCAACTCTTCGTCCTGGTCCTCGTGCTGCTCCTTAAGCTGCTGCAGCTTACTCGCTGCATTGGCCGCAACGGCAGCCGCATTGGCGCGCTGCAGCAGCGCCATGTGACGCAGCATGTGCACGGAGGCGTTGCCGGAGGCGCCAGGCGCCGCTCCATGGCGATAGCTGGAACTGGAATTGGCTCCGCTTAGCGGATTCAGGCCCAGAAATGGCGCCCAGCCGGCTGCGGCCGCATAGAGCTGCAGCGCAGATGCGGCATGTGGATGCGTTGCGGTTGGATGGACGCCGGCACCGAAGCCTGGCAAGCCGCCCAGCAGCGGGGCTTGTGTGTGCGCCTGCGCAGCAGCTGCCAGCTGCTTGAGCAGATGATCCATTCGCGGAACGGTACGGTGGTTTGGCTTGATGTGAGGCGGGGAGGGGGCGGGCGTTGTGCGGACGGTTGTGTGCCAAATGCGGCTAACTGTGGGGCGGCTGGAGGCGCAACTGTTGCATCACACGTTAACCAAACACGACACAGCAACAAAAACAACAACAGATACGGCCAAAAAGGATGTGCGACTCGAACTTCGTCTTGGCCGCAGAATGCAGAATGCAAAATGCAGAGAGAGAGAGACCCGGCGATGGCAGCGATGGAGACCCACTGTGCGCCGGCCGCGGCGGCGACAAACAAATTGATTCGAATTAAAATTACACTCAAAGCTCCGAGGCGCTGATTTACGCGCCGAGCGAGCGACCAAACAGAGAGAGAGAGAGAGCGAGCGAGCGAGAGAGAGTGAGATAGAGAGAAGAGGCGCGCGACGACGCTTCAAAGTTGACGTCTAAATGAAAATGGCAAAACGGCGACCGCAGACGACGTTGACAACAGACGACGGCGACGGCGACGGCGACGACGACGCTCGTTTTGTGGCATTTGTTTAATAATTGCATGCACACATATGTGTGCGTGTGTGTGTGTGTGTGTGTGACTATGGCAGCAACAACAACAACAGCAAAAAGTGTCGCAGCTTTGGTTGGCATTGGTGGGTTTGTGTCCATGCTAAAAAGTGAGATGGCAAGCGACACCTGCAAAACAACAGCAGCAGCAAGAACAACAACAACAACAACAACAAGAAGAAGAACAAGAACAACAACAACAACAAGCAGCATAAGCATTTTTCAACACTTGCGGGCAGCTTTTGTTATTGTTGTTGCTGGTCGCATGCGCGACTGCAAGCAAAAATCATTAACGTTCAAATTTATGTGCGCCAAAGCGAGAAATAACAAAACGAACGCAGCAGCAGCGCTGCCAGCGTCGCCGTCGCCGTTGCAATAAAAAGAAAAATGGTTTCACTTAACAAACACGCCAAGGCGCTGCGCTCTCTTCCGCGCGCCATGCTGCCCACTCCACTTCACACACTCGCACACTCGCACACACACACACACACACACACACACACACACACACAGGCACTCACACTACGCGCTACATGCAGAGCGCAATAATGGTATTTTTCTGGCTCAGTGCGCGCATGCTAAAGTGAGAGAGCGCTAGCGCTCAGGCGAACTGAGCAAGAGAGAGGCGCAACAGTCGTCGACGACGACGACGACAACATCGTGAAAATGAAATGAAAAACGCCAAAAAAATTGATTTAAAGTGAATTTGTGTGTGTGGCTTGCGTACGTGTGTGTGCGTGTGAGAGTGTCTCATCGTGCACGCCAAGTGCAAGCAGGCCTGCCAGCCAGCTAAATGGTGGCCACATTCGCTGTGCGAAAGCGAGACAGCGCTACTGACACAGGCGTGGCCAAGGAATAGTGGGAAATTTGTTGGTTTGCCCAGCCACAGCATTATGATTATGGGCAATTTGAGCGCAAAGCAGCGCTGCCAACTGTTACGGGTCGCTGCTGTTGGCGCTGCCAACTGACATTTTATTGATTGTTTTATGCGATTATAATGTAATAATGTCTTAAATATGCAGCAGGCTGGGCCATAGAGCAGGCCACCCCCCCCCCCCCCCCCCCCCCCCCCCCACTCTCCTGCTGCTTGCTGCAACTGCGCAGCTGCGACTTTTGCGTCTTTTGAAATGAATTATGCACACACAGACAGACACACACACACACACACACACACACACACGGAAGCACGCACACAAAGACACTGTGAAAATTTGCCGCCCTCGCTGACCATTTGCTAGGCTGCAGCCACTTCGTGCCCCCCTCCCAACTACTTTCAGACTTGTGATTGGCAAAAATGAAAATACACACACACACACATACACACGCACACTATTACGTTCGGCACTTTGCTGCTGTTGCTGTCGCTGCTTCTTCGGCTGCTGCTGCTGCTTCTTGTGCTTCTTCTTCTTCTTCTGGGGCCATTGTCAGTGGTTTGTGTTTTTTTTTATCGGCAAGCAAAAATCTATAAACGGGCAGCGGCCGCCGCACTCAACTCAATTCAATTAATTTTCACTTGATTTTTCCACACACAAACAAATTTTCATTTAATTTGGCTGCGGGGCGTCTTCTTCTTCTTCTTCTTCTTCTTCTATTGCTATTTCTGCTTCTTTACTCGTTCCGCTATTTTCTATCTTCTTCTTCTACTGCCGCATTAGCTGCTGCTTATCGTGCGCCATTTTCTTGCACTTGATTTTCTATTAACTCGACTGTCTCTGTGGAAAAGTTTTGCCAGACTTACCCCCCCCTTCTGGCCGTTGTTAGCAGCCCCTCCGGCTGGCACAAATCTAATTTGACAGTCGCCCGCCTTTAATATATGTTTTATTATAATAGAACTAATTTGCGCATGAACATTATAATGTTTATTGTTATATCCAGTTGGGCGCGCATTTATTACGATTTGCATTTTCATTTTCGTTTTCCCATTCCCCTCTTATCCATTTTCATTCTTTTTAAGCTAATAATTCGGCGGCTGCTGAAATTGCGGCAACTGATAAAACCTAATTAAAAATAAATCAAAAATATTATTCAAACAAATTGCGAATGGGTTGCCGTGGGTGTCTACAAATATATACATATATATATATATATATATATATATATATATATAATCCAAATATGATCCATATATATATATTAATATCTATAAATAATGCTTATTTCGAGTCTAACTCTTTAAGCATGACAAAAATTCAATTAACTTTGGTTTCCATTACACGAGCTTATAAAAACCTTTAACTTTCTATCTCTTACGGCTTGGGTTGTCAGTCAGTCAATCACTCACTCACTCAGTCAGTCCGTCAGTCAGTCAATCACTCAGTCAATCACCCACTCACTCAGTCAGTCCGTCAGTCAGTCAATCACTCACCCAGTTAATCACTCACTCAGTCAATCACTCAGTCAATCACTCAGTCAATCACTCAGTCAATCACCCACTCACTCAGTCAGTCAATCACTCACTCAGGCAATACTTAACTTAATACTCGATCCAAATATAATTCATATAAGCTATGGCTCAAGGCTCTTCAAAACGAACTCAATTTAAATAGCTACTTTGTAGTTCTTTCATTTAAAGATTCTGAAGCAAGCCAAAAACTCTTAAGTCAAGCATAAGTCATGCTTCATTTAAGTCAAGCTTTGAATAGTTTTTCAAATAGCAATAAAATTTCAAGACTCTAGTCAAAAAGTCATCTTATATTTTTACAACAACAAAATTAGAAGCTATTAAAATGTTTTCTTAAATCAAAAGCCGAATCGTTTAAAGCTTTAACTTAATTGAAACAAGTGTCTGAAGACTTAATCGGGAATTGCATAAGAGCCAATAGCTTTAAGTAGCTCAAATTGGGCTCAGCTTAAGCATCTTTTATTTGTTAGCTGAAAAACTTAATAGACCAAACATGATTTAAGTTTCTTCATACTTTAAAATTCAGACTCAAAATAAGCATTTGAGGCTTGAAACAAGTAAGCGCAGTCATCATGCGCTGGCCCAAGACATGAATCAAGTGTTTTAATTCTTAAGTTAAGCTTGAAACTAGGGACTTTTCATGTATATATATTTCTATATATATGTAGATATCAAATGAACTACAAATGCATGGCAATTTAGAGGTCGAACGACAAACCATTTGATATCACCTGATATTTATATATATTGTTAAGCAAAGCGCAAAACAATTTAATTTGTTATACTTCAATCGATTAATATATATTTATTTTTTATTGCTTTTTTTGCTGGTTTATCAAAATGCCGACATCAGAAATCAATTATTATTAAAAGCGCATTAAAAACAATAAAAATGTCATTATAATAAAAATCGAAACGCAAACGAATAAGCACACATACTTATATACATATGCATACATATTCACATGTATTTAAAGTGAATAAAAAAAATGAATACAAATTTGTAATCGTTTTGCCATTCAAGTTGAACGAATCAAGTTGCGAGTTGTTATCAATGCTGGGCTCCATATCGACCCCCAGCCCCAAATCCAACCTTCCCCAACCCCAAACACATATCATGAGCACACCTGCTGTCAGTCCGCGCCTCCCTCCTCCCACACCTGGCTATGCACTGTGATTTTTATTACACTTTATTATTATTTACCTACTGTCGACTAATTTGTTTTTAATTTGTGCTGATAAAATTTATGAATAAATAAAACGAACGTTGAGCAAATAATGAAATTAATAACTGACTACATGGGCGGCCCTGTGCATGGGCGTGGGCTGAAGGAGAGACTGAAAGAGGGGCTTCTGCTGTTTGGCTGATGAATACAATAAAGTAAAACCCCATAGAAAAAAAGCACAACAACTAAACGACAGAACATGCCACAATAATAATTACAATAACAAATAACAAATATCAAATACACTCACACTCACATTCACACTCACACTCACGTTTTGAGTGGCATTCGTAGTCGTAATGCCGAATAATGACATTATTTGTCCCCGATTGATTTGTCAAATCGGTATTATTTGATATTTCCAATTCGAATTGGAACG